>NC_143015.1:24187581-24514248 GCF_055824585.1 Amblyomma mixtum
GAGATACAAAAAGAAGCATACAAACAAAACAAACAAGAACAGCTACACTTAGCCAGAAATAGCTTAGAAAAAAATTAAAGATACCAAACAATGCGCATGTTCTTGTCTACCATTTTTTCGATTTTCATCTGCGTACATAACACACGGCATTTTCAATGACCCTTCATGTTAGGCAGTAAGAGTGCTGCGTCACTGCAGAAAGCAGCTGCGCGAATACAAAGTGGACGTAGATGCGGGATGCGGTGGGTACACTTGTCATGATCAGGGTGGATGTTTGGGCGAGTTGGTTGCTCATGATGAAAAACTGTAGCGCTCGAGACGAGGACACAATGAAGACGCGCATGTGTTGTCGTCTTCGTTGTGTCCTCGTCTCGAGCGCTACAGTTTTTCACTTGTCATGAGTTCTGTTTTTTTTTTGATACCAGAGCTTTGAGTACACACGTTTCTCTTTTTTTTTTCGGTTGGTAATGAATGCGGTGCATGGGTGAAAACGCGGCGTGGCCTTTCTTGGCATGATCGTAATGAAAATCTGCTGACACAGTTTTAAGAACACTTCGGAAGTAGGTTGCAAAGACCCTAAAGCAACAAATAAAGCCACTCATCATATACAAATAAAGTGCACTGTATAAAATACAACGTTAAAGAAAAAACGAATTACGCTAGAACGCCTGCTGATATTACGGTCCTCTGAGACGAAATCTAGCAATCGAAACTGAAATCCAACCGTTCCACATAGTTGTGTAACTCGCCACTGCAGCTCTAGAAGAAAAAAGTAAGCGCTCAGTGCAACTTTCCGCCTTCCAGGAGCGCGCGGCACAACAGACGCTGTGATTGCCAACCAACAGGCTACATCCGGTCGAAGTTCCATTTTTCACGTCGCCTCCTTGCGTTAGAAAATGAAAAAAAAAACAAACAAACGAAATAAAACTGAAACCAAAGAGATGCTTTAATGGAGTCAAACTAGATGACGTGCGTTGTCCAGAAGCGCCGACTTTAATTGTTGGCGGGATGTTCAAACCGTGGTCATATATGACCAATGGGATATGGCGCGGTAAAGAAAGAGTTAAGGCCATTTCACCATATTAAACGCAGGTGTATATGAACAGGCGTATAATGTTTGAAGTTTAGGAAAAGAAATGGCCTAGAGGGATGAATTTCTCTATACTGTAGCGTAAGGAATAAAAACAAATAAAAAAGACACCAGCAGAAACAAATCGCCTTCGATCAACGCTTTCTCCTGTCGCAACTCATGGAACCACTGACCACGTAATCCGAAGCTTGTTGTCGAACACGAAACCGCCGATAATGAGAGTGGACAGGTTAAACGACAGATAAGGAAAATAAAATGAATCGTTACTGGATATTTTAGGTTTCTGTATGTTTTCCCGTATACTGTCTGGCTTCAATTCAACCTGGCATTGCTTCCTTCCTCGCGGGTGCATGATTCCCACCCGTATTTTGCGCTGGAATGGCCACTGAACAGCGCCGTCATTGTCACCCTTATTAAAGCGGAGACCCGCATAGAGGTGCACAGATTCTCGATCCTCTATGAAGTAGACTCCAAGTGACATGCAGTAGCCACAGAGGTAAACCTGCTCGGTCTCGAACAGAGCCTCTCCTTTCAGCGCTTCTTCTGCGAGCGATTCGACTCCTTTGACTTCGAAGATCGTAAGCGCTGCTCGTAGTTCATCGCAAAGAAGAAATGGTTTTATGCTGTCTATTGTCTTCTCGCAATTCCGTATAGTGTCTACTTTCGTTTCTTGAATTGGTACCAGAATCCGTGAGAAATTGTGAGGCATCTGTATTTTTGCAGTCATCAAGTCATCTTTTGATGTTTTCAAAGCTTTTTTTAGGCTGCTCGAAAAACTATCTTTCCGCGTTATCAAGTTCTCTTTGAGCTGCTCGTTATAAGCTTCGATTTCGCGCACAAATGTTGTCACACTGTCCTGAATTTGTCTCGTTCCTTGGGTCAGTTCAGCTTTGAGCGCTTGTTTAAAAGTGTTTATCCTGTGAGACATCTCGTTCAGTGCATCACCCTGGAATTGAGCATCAGTAGCCAATTGCCCTAGGTGCGCTTTCATTTCTCCCGCCTGCTCCGCAATGACTCCTAGTTGGAAACAAGTTGAAAGTTCTGGATCTTCCGTACTACCGGGCTGATGGCCAGATTCCCCTGCAAGAGGCGTCGGCGTTGTTCCACACTCTGATCTCAGGTGTGCGCACACATCATTGCAAAGAACTGAGACCGAACACTTGGGGCACCTAGCCGAGTGGTGTCGACATTCTCGCCGGAAATGCTGGGAGAGAAGAGAAGCAGCCACCACAGTCCCACATCCATTTTATTCGTTCCAGTATTTAACCTGCAATGAATGAAGCAAGCAGGTTCATTCATTCATTATTTGCAGAATTTTTTTAAAATACTAAATATTTGCTGGACACATAGCCAATAGCCATTGGCTAGTAAAGGGTCCAGTGGTGACGTATGATACAAATTCTGACACAGCAGAAGAGGAAAGTAATTAACAAATTCAAAAATAATTCTTGACGCACACAGCGTAGGCGACGCAATAATATTCAGTCACAATTTCTCGTAAACATCACAATAGTTTTCAAAAAGGTATTTAGTTGGCTTGGTTTGGTTTATTGGGGTTTAACGTCCCAAAGCAACTCAGGCTATGAGGGACGCCGTAGTGTAGGGCTTCGCAAATTTCGACCACCTCGGGTTCTTTAACGTGCACTGACATCGCACAGCACACGGGCCTCTAGAATTTCGCCTTGATCGAAATTCAGCCGCCGCGGCCGGGATCGAACCCGCGTCTTTCGGGCCTGCAGCCGAGCGCCGTAACCACTGAGCCAACGCGGCGGGGTAGGTATTTCTTTAGAGCCGAACTAAAGTTATAGTCTTGTTGGATGTGAGATTCCAAAAACTACTCAGAACACTATTCCGGTTGCAATACCCGCCGGCTGCAGTCTCCGGTCCGAAATTTCTAAATCTTGTTAGCTGTTCATGGTCTCTAGTGTTGTTCCGAGCGAAGAACGTTGAAGTTGATACAGCAGATCTTTTTTTTTTGTCAGGCACTACGAGGGCCTCAGTGTCATTTCATCACGTGTGCCACTTGCAGACATATTCTTCTGAATTTATCAATGTTAGGAGTGAGTTTTCAGCGGGGTTTCACGGAAGTTCGCTTAAATGGCGTAATCCCAAACTACAGCAAGTAGCAATATTTTATGGAATAACGAAATTCTTTGCGCTATCTGAAATTCCCTTTCTCCATTTTCTTGTCTTTGCTTAGGGTAGCCCCATTCTTCATGGTTTCTTTGGCATTGCACCGTTCTTGGAGACTGGAAGCAGCTGATAGCCCTGGTATTTATTGAGCCCCATGCAGCGTTACTGTACCGCGAAGGGCGGCAAGTGATGTTTCCCGCATCACGGCGCCTAGGGCAGACGCTAGCAAGATATAAATGCGACGTCTGGCCCCGGTTCCATATACGTACAGTGCGCGCGAGATGTGAGGGAGGGTACAGAACTGCCTGCGAGAGATGAAAGAGCGAATGTGCGTTGTTAAGCAGCGCGGAACGCAGTTTTGACAGGATTTCCGGCGTCCCGAAATATCCTGATCGCGACAGTACATCCCTGCTTCAAGCAGAAAGGAGTACTATTGCTCGAAGAGATCTGCAACTCTTGCCCCGCAAGGAGCATGACCCTATAATATTGCCACATTCCTGGACATTCTCGTGGCGCCGTCTCCTGGCC
Source organism: Amblyomma mixtum (assembly GCF_055824585.1). NCBI lineage: Eukaryota > Metazoa > Arthropoda > Arachnida > Ixodida > Ixodidae > Amblyomma > Amblyomma mixtum. Next base: position 24,191,333 of record NC_143015.1, read on the forward strand.
GAACTGTCTCAACCGCCATCCTGGCTAGCCTTAGCCATGGTGGCGGGCGGGCTTCGTCGTCTCTTCGGGTTCCGCTCGGGAGTTCGCTGCTACCTGGCGCTGTTCAGTAAAACGTGACCTGGCTGTCCCGACTGTATAGCCGTGACATATTTGGTGGAGGTGCTGGGTAACGTCCCATGTACACTGACTCTGAAGACACCTTTGAAGCCAGCCCTCAGTGCGTGGACACAACCCCCGTCCACAAAGCGAGCCGCCGCCTGCGAGGCCTACAGCCAGAGTTCAGCGGCGTGACAAAACCGGCAAGAGATATGACATCAACCACAGCTAGCCAGACCACTCAACATTTTGGAGCTGACACTCCCTTCGTACTTCACGCGCCCAGGTCACCGCCGACGTTCCACGGTGACAGGTTCGAGGATGTTGAAGACTGGTTGGCCAGTTTCGACCGTGTGGCAGCCTTCAACCAGTGGGACGGTGAGCGCAAGCTGAGGAACGTTTACTTCGCGCTAGAGGACTCGGCAAAGATCTGGTTCGAGAACCACGAGTCCTCTTTTGCCACCTGGGAGGTTTTTCGTCGCGAGCTGCTGGCGACATTCGGCAGCAGTGAACGAAAAGAGAAGGCGGAAGTCGCTCTGCACTCGAGATCGCAGCAGCCTAATGAGAGCGTCACCATGTTCGTTGAGGACATGATGCGCCTCTTCAGTCGAGCCGACCCTGCTATGGCCGAGGCAAAGAAAGTGCAGCACCTGATGCGGGGCGTTAAGGAGCAGCTGTTTGCTGGACTTGTCCGCGACCCTCCAAGGACAGTGGCCGATTTTACGAAGGAGGCAGTGAGCATGGAACGCTCCTTGCAGGAACGCGGTGCACAGTACGGCCGGCAGGCTAGTATGGCAGCCGCTCAAACCTGCACGCCTACGACGCTGCCTCCTGAAGATGCTCAGCTCCGGCAACTTTCCAACGGATGATGGACACTGTTCTTTCTGATCTCAAATGGCAGTCGTGTCTTGTGTACCTGGATGATGTTGTCATCTTCTCCGACACTTTCGAAGAACACCTCAGCCGCTTACGCGCTGTTTTCGAAGCTATCCGTTCAGCTGGTCTCTCCCTTAAGCCCGAGAAATGTCACTTCGCTTTCCAGGAGCTGAAGTTTTTTGGCCACATTGTGAGCGCCAAGGGCGTTAGTCCAGACCCCGACAAGACTGCAGCCGTCGCTTCTTTTCCCATTCCTGCTGACAAGCGAAGTGTGCGCTGTTTTCTGGGTCTCTGCGCCTACTATCGGCGCTTTGTGAAGAACTTCTCCCGAATAGCTGAGCCCCTTACTCGCCTCACCAAAGATAACGAACCGTTCGTCTGGGGTCGGGAGCAACAACATGCCTTTGAAGAGCTACGCACGCGTCTTCAGAATACACCCATACTTGGGCACTTCGATGAGGCCGCTGACACAGAACTGCACACAGACGCGAGTAACGTTGGCCTTGGTGCGGTACTTGTACAGTGGCAGGATGGTGTCGAACGCGCAATCGCTTACGCAAGCCGCACGTTATCACGGTCTGAGGTGAACTATTCCACCACCGAAAAAGAATGTCTAGCTATTGTGTGGGCAGTAACGAAATTTCGACCCTATTTGTATGGCCGCCCTTTCCGAGTGGTGAGCGACCACCACTCGCTGTGTTGGTTGGCAAATCTCAAGGATCCCTCAGGGCGACTCGCACGCTGGAGCCTCCGACTGCAAGAATTTGATGTCACCATCGTGTATAAATCAGGGCAAAAGCACAGTGATGCAGACTGTTTGTCCCGTGCCCCACTTCCTGCCAGTCCCGTGGACCTCGATGACGATTCCCTTTTCCTTGGGGTCATTTCCGCGTCCACCCTGGCTCACCGCCAACGAGACGACATTGAATTACGGTCCCTGATTGACTATCTCGAAGGAAGCGCTCAGACTCCGTCGCGCATCTTTTCACGCGGCCTGTCATCATTCCGCTTACGGGAGGGTATCCTGTACAAAAAGAACTATAGGTCGACGGAGCCTGCCTATCTGCTCGTTATCCCTAATGCCTTTCGCGATGAAGTCTTGCAGGCGTCCCACGATGATCCTTCCTCTGGTCACCTTGGTTTCTCCCGAACGTTGGCCCGCATACGGCAAAAATATTACTGGCCCAAGCTCGCGGAGGTTGTGAAACGCTACGTCCGAACTTGCCGCGAGTGTCAACATCGCAAGACGTCGTCGACTAAGCCGGCCGGACTTTTGCAGCCTATTGATACACCACAAGTTCCTTTCTACCAAGTCGGCATGGATTTACTCGGCCCCTTTCCGGAGTCTTCGCTGGGTAACCGGTACATTGTGGTCGCCACCGACTACCTCAGTCGGTACTGTGAGACGAAAGCTGTTGCCCGCGGAACAGCTGCGGAAATTGCCACCTTCTTCATGCACAACATCGTGCTTCGTCATGGCGCACCCACGGTCGTTATAACTGACAGAGGAACGGCCTTTACCTCGGCGCTGACACAGGAAGTTATGCGACTCAGCGGCACGAGTCACCGACGAACAACAGCTTATCACCCCCAAACTAATGGACTCACTGAGCGCCTAAATAAGACGATCGCCGACATGATTTCCACGTATGTCGACGACGACCACCGCAACTGGGATGCAGTACTCCCTTACGTTACGTTCGCATATAACACCGCGCTGCAACAGACTACTCACTTCACACCGTTTCGCTTAGTCCATGGTCGCGAGGCCGTGACAATGCTCGACGCCATGCTGCTTCCTGGTAGTGAAAACTCCACTGTCGTGGGGGCCGACCGCTTTGTTCACGAAGCCGAGGCCGCCCGCCAACTTGCTCGGCAGCATATCCGGCATCAACCAGAAAAAGACGCTCGCCGTTACAACCATCGCCACAGGGATGTCACTTACCAGCCCGGAGAACATGTTTGGGTGTGGAGCCCAGTCCGTCAACGAGGGCGCTCTGAAAAGCTTCTTCGGCGGTACTTTGGCTCCTATGAAGTGTTACGCCAACTCGGCGAGGTAAACTATGAAGTTCTCCCTCAAGGAACTGTTCGTTCCTCTAGGCGACCAACGTCCGAAGTTGTGCATGTCGCCCGAATGAAGCCTTACCACGCCCGCTAGCAGCTCACTCGTCTCTACCTTCTCTCTCTCCACTCGGCTCTTCACCGTGCGCACCCGTCGAGATGGTGATCGGCCAGAACCGCCTCATGGAATTCGGCAACGTCAACATTCATTCCACACTTGCCGTGCTGTTCGACCACAACACGCTGCAGCTTGAATATTTCGTCGGATGGAGTACCCACGCTTCACTGTCGCGAACGCTGAACGACCGCGTGCTGCTCCCACTGGAAGTAGCCTATGTCCAGACGACTAAGAGCGCAAAGATGATGGCATTCTCCATCCTGACCGACCATATGCTCCAGCTATCCGCATCTATGATGATTGTCTTAATGCCTCCCTCTCCTCGCGTACGAGATCACGACGGCCGAGAAAGTGGATTCCGCGCCCGTCGCCGATACCTACTATATACACCAGGACTACTGCGCCTCTGCAATGGCAGTCTATTGCAGCGGATGTTCGTGCCCCAAAAGCCTGTGCCCGGGGAAGCGGCTGCCGGACCACACGCCCTCCAGCGCCGCGGGCGGCGCTTTCCAGAGGGGGGGAGCAATGCCACTTTCCTGGACATTCTCGTGGCGCCGTCTGCTGGCCGAACTGTCTCAACCGCCATCCTGGCTAGCCTTAGCCATGGTGGCGGGCGGGGCTTCTTCGTCGTCTCTTCTTCGGGTTCCGCTCGGGAGTTCGCTGCTACCTGGCGCTGTTCAGTAAAACGTGACCTGGCTGTCCCGACTGTATAGCCGTGACAATATACTGCGTGCTCTTTTCCCTTTGCCTTTTTGAAAAACACGCTCTAGTTCAACAATCATAATGAGCTAAGTGGGGGTGAAAAATTTTGGGAGATACTTCGGCTTCACCTTAAGGGTATGATGCGATAGAGCTGGCAGTTGCTGGATTGCCATTAACCGTTCACAATAAGAAAGGGCGGCTAGCAATGCAGAGTACAAGATACTGCCAGTTGAACACGGATGAACTTCTGAATTTGAAGAAGGCAGCACATTATAAGCATAAAGAGCACGACACGTGTCAGAAATCGCACGCGCTCCTCCTCCTTACAAAATCGGTGACGTCACAACTCTCCAGCGCCCCTCGGCGGGCTCTGCGACGAGTGTAAACTTTCAAGCACAGGCACTGCATCTTGGGATTCTTTTCTCACAGCGCTGATGCCTGGTTTCTGCGTCACAGTACGCTTAACGCCGTAGCGTTGATACTGTAGTAGCCACATAAATATGTTTGTACCTCAACATGATACCTCAACATGATAGGTGTAAAGTCAAGAGATCGGAAGCGCGCGGAGTGGGTGAGGGAACAAACGCGGGTTAATGACATCCTAGTTGAAATGAAGAGGAAGAAGTGGGCTTGGGCAGAGCATGTAATGCGAAGGCAAGATAACCGGCGGTCCTTAAGGGTAACGGAGTGGATTCCAAGAGCAGGCAAGCGTAGCAGGGGGCGGCAGAAAGTTAGGTGGGCGGATGAGATTAAGAAGTTTGCGGGCATACAGTGGCCGCAACTGGCGAAGGACAGGGCTAATTGGAGAGACATGGGAGAGGCCTTTGCCCTGCAGTGGGAGTAGTCAGGCTGGTGATTGACAGTAGCGGTGACAGGCTTACCAAGTCGCTTTCACTGGTTACCAAAAAGCTTTGCTGCATTGTAATACAGTACCGTACTGCAGTGGATCCCGATGGCAAAAAGATGAAAACAGAAGGCTCTCTTCATCGTGCCAAACCAGAAGAAGAGAGGCGTCTTTCCTCGGGTTGTCAGTGACCTTGACTAATACGGCTGGTCCTCCACCCTACATTTCACCTCACCTAGCTCTGCAAACGTTCCGAGCAGCGGGCTGTGAGCGCGCGCCAATTAAGGCAGTGCATACAACAACTGCTCAGAGCTTCGATGTTAAGAACGTTGAGTAACTATAATTCCGTTTTCTTTTCAAGCAACTCAAAACAGGACGTATGTAAACTATTACGCACGACAATTCCAACGCAAGACTTTTTTTTTTTACGCAGTCAAGATTTCTAGTTTAGTCTCAAAGGTCAAAATAAAGGCAACATTGCCATTAATTTAATATTTCCATGTATCATTCTAGTGTCCGTTCGTTCGCGCTCAATGCCGCAGGAAAGGGGTGTTATCATTTTTGTTCGTGACGCGAGAAGCGACCGGACTAATCTTGATTGATCGCAGGCATGCAGAGCTGCATCTACGTTTTTCCAGATCACTGTAGCTGATCTTGTCCTGTTATCTCGAAGTTTCCTTGCCGGCTTTAAATTGTGCGATGCCGCGTAGTTCGTAGTTCGACGACTGACGAGCACGTTTGTTGCTTACGCCGGCGCCGAGTGATTCAGTTCGTTTGCTGGCGCAAGTCAGCCCAAATAAAGAGCTTCATTTCCAAGTCTTGTTGGTGTCTTCCTGACCGCTGTACTGCCGTCACTACAACGTGACAATATGAGAAAATACTTGGCTAAAATCTTCCAAGGGCTCCGTGTAAGCATTACGGCTCGATATTTCGACTCCTTTAGCATATTGTGGATTCCAAATACTCGGAACATGAGTGCCGCATTTATTCACACCTTTCAATAGCTTTGAACTGCAGCGGAATGCAAGCCAGCTATTTTTTAGAAGTTTCCGGCTACCATCGACTGACCGGTTCGTCAACGCTCTATCGCGGCCCAGGTCTGTGGAAAACCAGCCGTATTAGGCGCACGCGGAGAAAGCTTGAGAGCGTAGTTTGTCAGTGCTTTTCCACGTGCACGCAAACCTCTGCCACCATTGCTGCCGGCTTCACCGGCCAATGAAAGCATAACGCGACTGAGCATGGTTATCGCCGCACCCTTATTGCGTGATGTGGCTTTATTTCTTTTTAGCAAGATGGGTCGCTCACAAATGACAAGGGAAGAGTAAAAAGAACAACGCACTGATCGAAAAACAGAGATTACAGGTAGAATAGAATGAAGACAAAGTTGTGCGGTAGTCATTGTTATTTAAGAAGCGATAGTTTTGCGTGAAAGCAAAAAAGAATGAATACTTCGGTCGTGGGCAGCGCGAATCGAAAACTCAGACCTGTCGTCCTTCACCATGGGTAAGATATGCAGGCTTTTTCCTGGTCTTGGATTTACTAAGGTTAGAATATAGCTAACTCTTTGCTTGGTGTAAGCTTTTGACGGATCCCGTATACACGTCTTTTGGGGGGTGGGTTCCATTAAATTCATGGTCGTACATTTGTCGCCTACTTTCAAAACGTGGACATTCTAAGCTGTAGGAGATACTTGGGCAAGTTGGTACATATTTACGAAAGAATGGTTTATGGTTTAGGGTGTTTAACGTCCCAAAGCGACTCAGGCTATGAGGGGCGCCGTAGTGAAGTGCTCCGGAAATATCTACCACCTGAGATTTTTCAACTTGCACCTACATCGCACAGTACACGGGCCTCTAGAATTTCACCTCCATCGAAATTCGACCGAAGCGGCCGGGGTTGAACCTGCGTCTTTCGGGTCAGCAGCCGAGTGCCATAACCATTGAGCCATCTCGGGGGCATATTTACGAAAGAAGTCACAGGGGAACACGAAAGACAAGAAAATAAAAGACTAACAACACCCTACGCTTGGCGCCCAGGATTACGGCATTGCAGCACAATGAAGTAGAGATTTTTGCTAAGTATTCAAAGTAACTGTTCTTTTTTGCGTTCTTTTCTTGTCCACTGTGTTGCACTGTGGATTCTTTCGTACACATTTCAAGAATTTTTCTTGCTAAGAAGGGAAAGGGGAATGACAGTTCGGGGGAAAAGAAATGGGAGTCTTGTGACTAACCTCTCTTCTCAGCAGTTCATCTGGAGGAAGGTCCCTCCAGTCGACGTCGTCTTCGTCTTGCCACTCGTAGCCGTCCAGCGGACAAACGTGCAAGCCCTCGTGGACGCATTGCTCGTAGCAAGACTCGCATATCACATGCATGCAGGGCAGCAACGCGGTCCTTTTGCGCACCAATCCACAAGCACTGCACACCCTGTTCGTCGGAGTGGCCTTCGCGAAACTCAGAGGTCTCCAGTCGAGGTCCGGGCAGGAGCCGACGAGCGTGTATTGGGCACCTGCAGGAGGCATCGCTTTTCACGCTCGCTCGCTGCTACGTGGCCTGAAAAACTGCATTTTCCCGCCCTCCCCTTCGAGGCTGTTATTTATATTCTTTTCCAGGTGGTTGTCAGGGCAATTATCACACCGTCGTCTGCTGCTTTTCACGGAACTTATGCCCTGTTGCGCGCGTTTACCGTTCGTTATCTGTTGTGGTGCATCCGCCACCTCTTTTGATGTAGCTAAAGTGTGTTTCTTTTTCCCAAGGAATCCGGTGAATAAAAATTCTTCTTCACCTGTTAATGGTAGAAATTAAATTTTATAGTTCATTACAAAAATGAGACACTCAATGAATTGTTGAGCGCGGAATGACTATAGCGTAGTAACATTGAACAGCAATCTTTCACGGTTAAAACAGTGGCACCACGGTGCGCGTACGCGGCCGTCATCCCGTCCGTGCCGCGGTTTCGACGCCAGTGAAAGGTTAAACTTTGCGTGCAGAACTTTCCGGATTTATTTTGAAAACCTCGAGTAATGATCAGGTTGTTGCAGTACCTTCCACAATGGTACAACTGAAAACCGACAGCTTTGGTTTAGGAGTTCATGGGCAATAAATCCTTCAATCATTATGCTCTTACCCTCCCTAAAAAGTTTTTTCAGGAACTTCGTCTCCTTCGTGTGAAGCAGGGGTAAAGTTCAATTTTCTCTGAGGGAAGCGGCGATACGGTGTTATATCATTTCTATAACTCATGTTCCAGGTGAAAAATTGCTTTATCTTGTCAGTTCCATCCAAATTATTTTCTTTCCTCATCGTAACTCCGCCCCCGCCGCGGTGGCTCAGTGGTTATGGCACTCGGCTGCTGAGCCGAAGGAGGCGGGTTCGAACCCGGCCGCGGCGGTCACATTTCTATGAAGGCGAAATGCTACAGGCCAGTGTACTGTGTGATGTGAACGCATGTTAATTGAGCCCCAGGTGGTCGAAATTTCCGGAGCCCTTCACAACGGCGTCCCTCATAGCCTGTGTTGCTTTGGGACGTTAGGCCCCATAAAATCAAACAAAAGAAGAAAACAATGCTACTTAATTATTGTGTGCATAAAGTAGTTCGGAAAAAATTACGGTTTACACCGAATTCTGTAGTTGGTAGTAGACTCGACCTAATTTCTGGGCAGCATAGCAACAGGTTTATAATTGATTTTATTTTAATCTACATCACAATATCTAAAGTTTGTTTTTCGACTGCGCGAAGGAGGCTGCACTCGCCTTTTCAGCTTGTCTGCCACGCCAGTGACCATCGGATTCCTCTGGAATTACTGCAGCCAAGCACAACTGTTTCTAAATTGTTTGACATCGTCGTAGGTGTTGCAGACACATTATTTCTAAGGTTACTGGTGAACGTTTACGCGATAGCTTATAGAGCTCGTTCGGTCGAAAAACCATTGTAGTCTAGTAATAGTAGTAGTAGTTGTCGGCACCGCACGTCGGAAATATTGGGGGGCTGCGTAAAAATCAGAAGCCCAGCAAACTCAAAAATACAAACAACCAGGGTCGAGGTAGGGAATCGAGACAGGGCCTTTGGTGTTAGAGACGGGGACGCTTCCACTCCACCACGATGTCTTTTTTTTTCAACGTTTGGTTGGGGATGGGGAGAATAGCAGCATTCAAGGGGCAGGCCCACACCATGTGATAGGTGTCAGAAGAGACCGCACTACAGTGCGGGCAGCTGCCTTTGAAGGAGGGTTCAAAATAACGTAAGAGTAGCGCAAAACCAGGACGACGGACACAAGGGGAGAGAACACACACCAACAACACAGGCGCTAACTTCCGACTGACGAAGAAAACAAAACCCAACCAAGTGAACGGAACCTGAGCAAAAGTAGCGCATGCGCTGACCTAAGATAAAAAAATCGAAAAAAAGGTGCGAAAATTGCGATAAAGAATGTAAGAATGTAATCCTCCCCTTGTGTCCGTCGTCCTGGTTTTGCGCTACTCTTACGTTATGGATCAATACCGACTCGCCCAAATTTCCACCCTGGTGAATCAGGGTTCAAAATGTTTCAGTGCAGCCGGGCACAGCAAAATATTGGTGAGAAGGCGGAGAAGGAACCGCTCATCCACCTTCTTCAGGCCTTTACATGGGCTAAGGTAATGGCGATGACTATTTTGATATTTATAGATCGGATTAGGATAGAGAGAGAAATGAATTTTAATGAGGCCGGTGGTAACATGGCCCTGGCCTGCTACTCCACACAGGGGAAAGGGAAGAGAAGGAAAAGGAAAGTGCGAATGAAGGCTGATGATGGCATAATACAATGAGTTTCTCGGGTGATGTCTACACACACACACACACACACACACACACACCACACTGGCTGGCACGGATTAGGATAGGGTTCCTGATCGGGTGGGGAGGAGAAAACAGCCCGGTGAGAGAGCACGCGGGCGGCTGCGTCTGCTGCCTCGTTTCCTGCAAACCCCTGATGAGCAGGGGCCCATATAAGGTAACGGTGTGCGGGGTCCGTATCCCGTATGCAATTTTGGTAGATTCGATAGGCTAGGAAGGCAGTGCAGCCTTGTTTGACATTCCGAAAGGCCCCTCGCGAGTCGGTGATTATGTATTTTGAATCCGAATGTGAGGCGGCGAGAGCAATCGCTACCTCTTCTGCTTCAACAGAATGGAAAGCTGGGCTAGTTGTAGGTTGTTCATGATGAAATTTGTGGGCGCGAATAAACAAAACACAGAGAAGGAACCACAGGACAAGCGCCTTTTTCACAACTAGTTTAATGGGAAGGCAACAAACACTTAAATATGAAAAGATATCACAGGTAGGAAAAGATAAAAACAGTTAAGATTTCATGTTATAACTAAACAAAATCAAAATTTACGCAGATAACCTATTTCCTTCTTCGTAAGCGACATTGACGGCTTACTCACGCAATTACCGTGCGAGGAAATGTAGAAAGCTTCCATCTCTTCTGCTCTTCTGCTTGTGTTGCACTGGGGGCTCTGAAGGTGAGGCCGTTAACTGTGTTGCGGTTGTGAACTACTGCCACCGTGTACCATCCCCCGTCGTGAGAAGCGGAGGCGTGCACGTAGTATACACCTGTTTTGTTGCCATAATGTCGGGCTAGCGCTTCCGCTCGTGCCAGTCGCTGACCATTATGGTCTTCGTGTGACATGTTTGCTGGAAGAGGCCGCACGTAAAGGGCGTGTCTCCGCAGTTCTGGGATCTGAAACCTGTCTTCCATGGGAGGGGTGTGTTGGATATGGAGTCGAGCAAGAAGGCGGCGACCCGACTCCGTTAGCGACAAGCGCGTGTACTGGTTTGCAAAGTGCGCCTCCCGGAGCTCCCGGAAAGTATTCACCACCCCAAGAGCTATAAGTCGGCTGTTTGAAGTAGTGATGGGAAGGTCAAGGGCACGCTAAATAATTTAGCGAAGGATGACCACAAGCGCATCCTCCTCTTGTTTTCGTAGGCGGAGATAAGGAGTCGAGTAGAGAATTCGACTGGTTACAAAGGCGTTTCCCAGCCGCAAGGCATCCTTACTTGGTAACCCCGCGTTTGTTGGACACCCAGCGGACCATGCGGCCCACCTGGTCCCCCGCCTAACGGAGTTTGGCCATGTAGTGTGGTTGTGTTTGGCCAATGTAGTGTCTGGCCGTCTGTGTTTGTGGATGTAGAGTCCGAGTACCCGTATCTCATCACTTAGCGTATGGGACCACTCTAAAGAGAAAGAGATATTTTAATTGTGCACTTTTGTGAGGGGCGGAGGTGCACAAATTCCGATTTTTGAGGGGAACATTGAAGATCGCAGCGGCGGCGTAGCGGTCTACTATCGTCGCCGCTCTTTGCAGGCTGGTTTCAATGTCTCCTGTGCTGCCCTGTTTGGCCCATAGGGTGATGTCATTGGCGTACAGGGCGTGCTGCACGCCGGCGACACCACCCAGCTGGGCCGGCAGGTGCATCATAGCCAGATTGAAGAACAGCGGGGAAAGTACCGCGCCTTGAAAGCTTCCCCGCCTGCCGAATAGGTAAGGAGCATGCTCTATTTTGGATGCGGATGCAGGATTGACGATCCATTAAAAATTAGCATATGTATCGGGATGTGTTGAGACCACACTTGATCTGGCTTAGGTTAGTGAGTATGATCTCGTGTGTTACATTGTCAGATGCCCCTTTAAGATCCAAGGCGAATACTACGCGGTCATTATGGGGGCATTCGAGAGGGTCAAGGACTTCCCGATTGAGTTGCAGGAGGACACCCTGTGCGGATCTGTGTGGGCAGAATCCGAACATGGTGCTTGCAAAGACATGTTTGTGTTCAAGATATGCAGAGAACCGATCCTGCATCATTGTCCCCATTAGTTTGCCCACACAGGAGGTGAGAGAGATGGGGCGGAGGTTATCTGTGTGAATTGGTTTTCCTGCTTTAGTAATAAAAGCTACCAGTCGACTGGCAGGAGGGTGTCTCCGCGCTAAATTGCATTGATGTAGTCGAGGAGGGACTGGTATGCTAAGTCGGGCAGGTAGGTAGGTAGGTAGGAAAGACTTTTATTGCTCTAGAAAGGTGCTAGTAGCAGACGAGAAAGAACAGGTCCATCTTCCTTCTTCTCACAGGGTCGGTGACCCTATTCCAGGGCTCCGCTGAGCTTCGCTGCTCGTTGGGCGTGCTGTATCAGACCTTGTTGGCAACCCAGATCGCCGCTGGAGAGCCGGCTCTTCCACTGTTCTGCACTCGGGTCTTTCGAAAGCTGTCGTCCTTACCGTATTCCCACGTGATGTGGTACAACGAGGTTTGCAGCCACACCACGGGCAAGTGTCCCGATATTGGGTCGGGTAAATCTTGCTAAGGATATGCAGGTTTGGGAATGTTCCTGTCTGCAATCTTCGCCAATAGACTGCCTCTAGTTGATTTAGATCAGGATGAGGCGGCGGATAGCGGATCCGTACCTCCTTGTAGTAGTTGAGAATGTCTGAGTACGTAGGGCCGACTCGGTCGGGTAGATCGTCCGATTGGGAGAAAGCTCGGCTCTTATACCCTCGAGCTACCTCGTCGGCGCGTTCGTTCCCCGCTATATCGGTGTGTCCTGGCACCCAGTAAATGCTGTGTGACTTTTGGTGGGGTCGCGCTCTGGAGGAGCCGGAGCGCGGCGCGACCTATGCGGCCGTTCATGTAGTTACGGCACGCTTCTCTCGAATCTGTAAGGATGGTAAGGGACATGTTGCTTCCATAACCGGCTACCGCCGCTAGAGCTACGGCCAGCTCCTCCCCTTCGGTTACCGTGCAATCCCTCACTGACGCGCTAGCTAATTTCTTTAGGTTGGAATCAATAACTACCGCCACTGTGCTGTTATGTGAGCTTCCTGTATACGGAGCTGCGTCCGTGTATACCATTGTGGATTTTGTAGCTAGATTTTGTTGTACATACCTCGCCCGGGCTGCCCTACGGGCCGCATGCAAGTTGGAGTCCATGTTCCGGGGAAGGGAGCGAACTTTTATCGTCTGGCGAATTGCGTCCGGTATGCTCGCAGTACGATTCTCGATTTCCGCAGTTCCGCCTAGCCCCAGTCGCCTATGAAGCGAGCGCCCGGTAGGAGTCTGCTGGAGCCTGGCTAACTGCGTGACTAGTTGGGCTTCTTTGATCTCTTCAAAGGTGTTGTGAATTTCAAGAGCCAGTAGTTTTGCGTTAGAGGTGTTCATTGGTAGATGCAGGGCTATCTTGTAAGCTTTGCGGAGTATGGTATCTGCACTACCCACTTCTCCTTTGTTGAGGTTGAAATACGGGAGGGCGTAACCCACGCGACTGACCACCAGGCTCTGAACCAGGCGCAGGGTATCCCCCTCTCACATGCCGCTCCGCTTCTGCGGCACGCGCGTGATCATTCTGGCGACCTGAGTGGTCGACTGCTTGAGAAGGGCGAGCTTATGGCCGCATCGCTGGTTGCTCTGCAGCCACATTCCCAAGACACGTATCTTGTCTCGTTCGGGAATTACCCAACAAACACAAAACCTCCTCAATATCTCCCAAAAATGACCCATCGGGACATCTGGAATCTCCCCAGGAGGCGCTCATTTTTCCCGAATACATCTAAAAAACGTCCCCACAACTAGCAATGTCCAAAAAGTTGTGCACCCCATGGAAAGCCCCAAGAGGTTAATGCTCGATTTCTCGGCTCTGGTTCAATAAAATTATTCCTCCTTTTTCATACAGCCTGCAGGCATCCAAGCGCACATATGTGCAAAATTTCAGGCGCATACTTAAGTTACAGGTGGTGTAATACACCTTTCCACTTGTGTGAATGCGTGCTGGCTCGGCCGTTCTGCACTTATCCGTTTACGTGAAATGTCCTAGCATTTTACACACAAAGGAAATATGAATTCAGAAAGTCACCCGATTTGGCCCATATAAGAGCAAATAGCAGCGCCATACAGAAGTAATATCAGTTTACTAGCTGTGCTCTTAGCACGAATTGCATCCTGTCGTCCATATCGGCTACCGCACCATACGCCACCACAATCAAATTGCAGTCATGTTTCAGTCAAAGAAAAGCAATACAGACCGAATTGAAAGTCCGTGTCGAACAAAACTTGCGCGTAACGGCGCAAATCTCAATGAATACAAACAGCAGACGCAAACGTATGCACCATTTAATACACAGTGTACATAGCACTACGGCACCATGCATATAATGATGGCCACTTTTTTCTCCAGCACTGAGAAATCTGCGAAATGAAGCAAGTAAAACAGAATATAGGCTGAAAGTTGATGCACCTTAAACGAGCAATCTAAGGGCTACAAAAGCAGATGTGCACACGCAAAAGCAAACGTATGTAAAGAGCAACATGCGTGACAAAAGAAAAGACGAGATGGGCGTACGCTGCAGGCACGCAGTTTCAGGTCACATATTTACTTCAAGTTTAAACCCCCCTCACGCTTAGAGACTCGGAGCAAGCTTCAGCGCCGTATTATCAAAACAGAAATAAATATTAGTTCTACTAGGCGAAAATAAAAAAAGTGCGAAAAGGGCCTAATAAATAAAATAAATAAATAAAATAAACCAACATACCTTGACAACGTTGCCTACGGAAACGCAGGGATGAAACAGAAGGCTGCAACAGCTTTAACCATGAATTAAACGCAGCTTTCTGTCCTGCGCCTTCTCACAGCACAGCAAACGCTCAAACATATGCGTTACACCCCCGTAACGATCCTGGGAGCTTTATTTTCTTGTGACTAAGCGTCACAAGTAGTCGCACGTCACGCGGTGGCCCGCGACCTTGATGTAGTTGGGTACGGGTGACTCTGGTTTCATTTCAATCCGCACGTAGCGGGTCCCGGTGGTGACAGTGGGACGCGATCCCATGACGCCGCGACTAATGTGCAGCACCTTGCCGAAAGGGGAGAGAGCCTTGGCAAGGGCGTCACTGGGTACACGTGCGGGCAGAAAAAGAACAGTCACCTGGGTCACTTGCGGGCTCAGGGGAACGATGGCGACGCGTTCCTTGCCGATGGTGATGCAGGAAGCTTCAACGATTTTAGCCATGGCGGCTTCACTTTTCACAGTGACTTGGTAGTTGCGTCCACCGAAGTGCTGGACGCAGTACACTTCCTCCAATCCAACAACGGAGGCTGTCGCATCGACGACATCCTCCGGAGTAGCCCCCTCAGGGACGACAACATCAAAGGCCAGAGCCTTTGTAGGTGGCTGGCTCACCATAATGAGGCGCCCGCCAGCCGCAGGACACCTTAACAAAACAGTACGTCGAAAGGTCACACACCGGCCACCGACGCAAGCCGGCGGCCGGAACACACACCGAAGCGTCCACCAGCTACCGATGCAACCGTTCGAACGCTATGTGGCTACTTGCACACATCATGCAGAACAGCATGCAGTATGAACAGCATGCAGCTTGACGGTCCGGCAGCCGTTGCGGATGGTGCCCCGGCTCTTGAAAACGGGCTCCAACACTGCCCGCACCTTGCCGTACGCGCTCAGGGCCTGAGCGAGGGCGTCGTCCGAGACGGTGGGTGGCAGCCGAAACACCGTAACATAAACCACTGGCGACGCCATCTGCGCCAGCGGTACAGATTTTCCAGCGACGAGGAGGCTCCCCGCCGCTACCATTTTAGACGCCTGAGCCATGGAGCTCACGGCACATAGGAACTTTGTTCCGCCGAGGTGCTGCAGGTACTGCAGCCCCCCGACACCGACGACCGCCTCGATGGAATCAATTAAGTCGTCTGCCGGAACAGGCTCCGGCACTTGGAAATAGAAGCATTGCGCCTTCGTGGGGCGCACTTCGGGGGGCGGGAGGGCCATGTTGCGGAGCCCTGGACACCACGGCAGCAGGCCTGGCGCCGGGGCAGGAGCAGCAGGTCCTCCGAGGTCGCGGAGGGTGGGCGGGATGCGGGCGGGCCGCCCGCCGGGACCGAAGCCTACGCAGAAAGCTGTCGCGAGCGGTGCAGCAGCGCGACACGTCCGCTCAGCCAAAAGGCCGAGACGCGCAGGAATCAAAGTCCTAACGAATCACATTTCAAATTAATCCTGGCATCCCAGTGAGACTCACTGCGATTGCAGCCGGTTAATCTCATGCCAGAATGTCACGTTCTGATGGAGGACGCAACAGAGGACACTAGATCACATGCAAATCTCCTTTCATTATCGAAAGGGTTTTTAAATCCATTTAGTTCAAACACAAAAAATACTTTTCACTGCATTTTTTGCGCCAAATTTTAATATGGAACACAATATAAAAAAATTGAAGCAACGAACACAGCCGATTCCGAACTCCCAGTTCTGTCGGGCATAATATTAAGGCAGCGACAAATGTATTTATAAAAAAAAAAAACGTGGGACGCTTAAGCTTTACCATTAGGAGTGGATCGCGACAGCGTGTTGCAGCTCTGTCAGAGAGTCCAGGGAAGGTCATTGCCCGTTCAGCGCGACGCCTTGCCCGTTGAAAACAGCCCTGAACGCGACGCATTTTTGAGGAAAGGAAATGCGCAGTAATTGTCTCACACCTCGGTGGGCACCCGAACCGCACCTCAAAAAAGGGGAAAGTTAGTGAAAGAAGGAAGAGAGAAAGAGGTGCCGCAATTAACGAAATGAAAATTGGATTTGAGGAATGGAACTGATGCAGCAACTGTCACATATATCACATATGGACTCCGATTGTAGGTCCCTGGTTCGAATTCTTGCCGCAAGCTAGGCTCTAACTTAAATGATAAGTTTATGGTGCACGAAACGCTGAATCTTATGACACATCCGATACGTTCTGCGGCAAACGGTTGGCATGATGTGGTTTTTATTGCGAAAGCAATACTACTCCAAAGAAGGCCTTTCACGTACCGGCGGCCACTTGGCACGTTTGACCTTTAGAATGACCCCTGACGTCATACCATGAACTGGTGGGCGAGTTGGTCTGACATATCTTAGTGAAGCAGCGCAACGGCACAAGGCCAAGGGAAGAAGAGGACAAACACAGCGCTGTGTTTGTCCTCTTCTTCCCTTGGCCTTGTGCCGTTGCGCTGCTTCACTGAGATATGTCATACCATGCCTAGTGACGTCACAGCGTGACGTCATACCAGGAGCGAGAGACGGGCTACCAACTCGGCTCGTCGGGTAACGGCGGCCGCTTGGCATGGCGCACCGCGCTCTTCCCACTAGAGGCGCTGCATATGCAGGAGTTGACAGCCGTGCCGTGCGGACGTGCGTTTTGGTGCTCTTCGGATCACGCGTGGAGACCGAGACCGGACAGACTGCGAGAGCGACTGCGTAAAATAGATGAGTACTTTCCTTTAATAGTTTTAAAAGTGCGTTTACTTTTTCAGGCTGTTAGGGGAAGTGCAGGTTAAGGAATAGAATTTAGGTCAGTGACCTAATTTCGGCCGGGACTATTTGACCGGCAGTTGTCTCAGTGTTTTTTTGTGAGTTAACTTTTAGAGAGATAGCTTTTTTTTCCAAGTGATTGATCGGCATTTGCGGTAGCCAGAATTTTATTTTAATTTTGCACGTGTTTTCAAGTGTTTTTGTCTTGAGCGTGTAGATATCTGGGCATTTGGTGCAAGCAATAATCGAGTGTTGCTACGATGGTTAAGCTACTGAAGGTTAGATGTATGGAGTGTGAGGAATCGGTGAATTTAAAAGAAACGCGGTTCGATTCAGTGGAGGAGGCCGAAGGCGCAGATTTTATGTGCAAATTCTGCGTATTAGGTGCACGCCTGGACAGGGCTCAACAGGCGAACAGCGAACTAGTGCTAAGGATGGATG
The DNA here is from genome assembly GCF_055824585.1 of Amblyomma mixtum. Taxonomy (NCBI): domain Eukaryota; kingdom Metazoa; phylum Arthropoda; class Arachnida; order Ixodida; family Ixodidae; genus Amblyomma; species Amblyomma mixtum. Next base: position 24,208,787 of record NC_143015.1, read on the forward strand.
CTCTAGAAACAGAGTTACAGATAGAGAGGGCAGAGAAGCGTAAGCTTCAAGAGCAGCTTTGTCAGTTGGAGTCAAAAACGGCTGACACCGCCATTGGAAGCCACAATGGCGGGCATTCCAGCGCCACCCACGTGGATGGGGCTTGCACTGGCATGGACAGCGAGAGGCCAGAAGGTCAGACATGTTCAGGCAGGAACAGCTACGCACAGGTGGCAGCTGGGAATTCGAGAGGCGGTACTGAGAAGGGGTCCGAGCTATTTCCAAGAAATGAGGTCACAGTCGCTAATAAGAGGCAGCAAGATCCGGAAGTTAGGAGGGAGTGGCAGAGTACCCTAGTGCTTATCGCTGGTGACTCAAATATGGGGCGCTGCAAAAGAGCTATTCTGAACCTGGTGAAGGGTGATAGGCGGGTAGCAGTCGGGGTGTTTCCAGGAAAGACAATGGACGATGTTCTGAGAGCGACTAAAAGTGAACTTTCCGAGAAGGCTGCAAGGCGTAACTTGGTAGTGGTAGCTGCGGGGCTAAATGATGTCCTGAATGGTAACGCCGCACAAGTAGGGAAAACATTAGCTGAGGGAGTTGACGGTATAAGGGCGATAGCACAGCAAGCGCAGATCGTGGTGTGTAAAGTGCCGGAGGTACAAGGAAGGAATGTAGAGGTTGCTAAAGACGTTGTGAATCTTAATCGCGAGATAAGGCAGTTAGGCCTCGAGAAAGGCTTTGAGGTGGTAGAAATAAACAAGGAAGTGCACAGAGCAGGCTCGGGCAGAGACTTTGGACGAGATGGCATCCATTTCAGTGGAAGGGTAGGAGAAGAGATAGGCAGGCGCCTGGCAGGCCGAGCGGTAGCTTTTTTAGGGGGTCCACGGTGGCTCAGGGCGTAGGGGTAGGTAGGATTAATGTAAATGTAACAATGGCGGCTGATCCCAACAAAATGGCCACTAGGAGGCCCAGAAAGAAAACTACGAAAAAGAAATTTAACGCCAGGATTAGTTACATAAACATGCAAGGGGGTAGAAAGAGAGCGAAATGGCTAGAAATAGAACAGCAGTTAAAGGACGAAGCAGTAGGTGTATACGGTCTATGCGAGACACATCTGAGGGATTTAGAAGATCCACCTTTCATCGATGGCTATCTCTGGGAAGGGTGCAACAGAACAACAACGGAGAAGAAGGGAGCAGGAGTAGGTATGCTGATACATCAAGGAACAAATTGGCAAAGAATAAAATCAACTTGCAAAGAACGTGTCTGGGTATCAGGTACAATTGCTGGCAAAAGGACATGGCTAGGGGTAGTTTATTTAGGAACCGGGGACAAATGCAGGCAAGAAAACAAGGATCTAGTTAAGTGCCTCAATGACGATATAAAGCAGATTGGAGACGGTGTCGATATTATTTTGCTTGGAGACATGAACGGCCACATCGAGGATCTGGATGGATACACAGATTGTAACGGGAAGTTAATGCTAGACTTGTGTGAGCGGCACAACTTAGTTATTGTCAATAGAGAAACTAAATGTGAGGGACAAATCACGTGGGAATCCCGTAACACGCAAACAACCATTGACTACTGTCTAATGTCGCAGGGCATCTATAGCAAGCTCGCAATAATGGAAATAGACGAAGAGGGGAAGGACAGCCTAGGAAGTGATCACAAACGTATTAGTCTACAGTTGGGAGCCCTAGTCAAAAGAGAAATGCAACGAAGTCCAAAAGACAACGCAAAATTAAATGATGAACAAATAGCGCTAATATCAGCCGATATAGCAGAAGTAATTGAGAAACGCCACATGGAAAATTGGGATTATAATCAGTTGGAACTGCTCATCGCTACAAAAATGAAACAAGTGAAAGGAGTTAACCGCTGGAGAGGAAAGAGGAAGCCACGAAGCTGGTGGAATATGGAAATTAAGGAGGCCATCGAACAACAACGGGCGGCTTCAAGGGAACACAGAGAAGCAAAGAAGCCGCAGTTATCTGTAGAGGAAATAGGAAAAAAATGGGAATCTTATCGACAAAAGAAACAGCAAGTTCAGGTCCTAGTCCAGGCTAAAATAAAGCAGTCCTCTGATAAATGGCTGGCTGAAGTTCGCGAGGCAAATAAAGGGGGGCCAAGAAAATTCTGGAACCATATAAGCTGGTTGGGAAAAACAAATCAAAGAAAGCAGGAACAGATTATAGATGCTGAGGGAAAATGTTTAGAGGGAGACGATGCTGTGGACTACATTACGTCATTTATAGCTGCATCTTTTAGCAACGCCAATGGGGTAATCTCCCCAAGTGAGGCGGCAACACAGGACAGCACAAAAGAGAACAGCTTAGAACTGACTAGTCTTAACTGGGAAAAGGCGGAAGCGAATATTCCTAAAACCACATCCGCAGGGATAGACGAAATTCCAATTAAGCTGATTAATGAACTTGGCCCAAGAAGCAAGGGCGCGCTGATAAAAGCATTGGAGGCAGTCATAACAAATCAGCAAATTCCGCACAGCTGGAGACAGAGTAAAATGAATTTGATTTATAAAGGGAAAGGAGATAAGATGAACATAAAATCCTTCCGTCCGATTACGATAACATCTGTTATGTACAGGCTGGCAATGCAGGCGGTGAAATTAAAAATGCAGTCATGGGTAGAAGGGAATAGGATACTCGGAGAACTTCAGAATGGGTTCAGAAGGGGTAGGCGGTTAGATGATAGCCTGTTCGTGCTTACCCAATGCATAGAAATAGCTAAGGCGGAAAATAGACCTCTGTTTTTAGGCTTTATGGACATAAGCGGTGCATACGATAACGTGAACAGGGAACTCCTGTGGAGCATATTGAAAGATTTAGGTATTAGTGATGAGGTAATTGATTTTCTACAGGAAATCTACCGAGATAATGAAGTTGAAATTACATGGGAAGGGAAAAAAAGTACCACAACTGTGGGGGTGCACAAAGGATTAAGGCAAGGTTGTCCTCTATCACCGCTGCTGTTCATGCTTTACGTGATAAATATGGAAAGAAGGCTAGAAGAAAGTAATCTGGGTTATAATCTATCGTACAGATTAGGCGGAAATGTAGTTGAGCAGTGACTCCCGGGTTTAATGTATGCGGACGATATTGTACTGTTAGCAGATAGCCAGGAAGATTTGCAAACTTTGGTTAATTGCTGTGGAGACGAAGGAGACGCTCTAGGATTCAGTTCTACCGCAACTAAATCAGGTGTGATGATTTTTAACGATACAACTGATCAGGTGCTCACAATACAAGGCCACGAAATACCCAAAGTGGCCGAATACAAATACCTCGGGATATGGCTAAACGAAGGGCAGATATACACGGAAAAGCATGAACAGGCTCTTAGGGCAAAAGGACGAAGAGACGCCGGGATAATGAAACATAGGGCATTATGGGGGTACAACAAATATGAAGTACTAAGAGGTATTTGGAAAGGAATAATGGTGCCGGGACTTACTTTCGGCAATGCGGTTCTGTGCTTAAGGGCAGAAGTTCAGTCGAGATTAGACGTAAATCAGAGAGCTGTTGGAAGATTAGCACTAGGTGCCCACGGTAAAACCACAAACGAGGCAGTACAAGGGGATATGGGCTGGGCATCGTTCGAGGCACGGGAAGCTAAGAGTAAAATAATATATGAAGAACGCCTGAGGAAATTGGACGATAACAGATGGGCAGCTAAGGTATTTAAATATTTATACAGAAAGAACGTTGACTCACAGTGGCGGAAAAGAACTAGAAAACTAACCAGTGAGTATGCCGGTCATGAGAACGGAGAAAGAAAGAGCATTAAACGACAGGTTAAAAACGCGGAAGTTAAAAATTGGATGAATTCAATGGAAAAGAAACATAGTGTAGATCTATATCGATTCTGGAAAAGGCAGATCAGGAAAGAATTTTTCTATGATAACTCAATAGGCAGTGCCCTACTTTTTGAAGCTAAATCAGGGTGTCTTAGAACGCGCAGCTACAAAAAGAAATTTAACGAAGAAGATGACACATGTGCAGTGTGTGGTAGATCTGTGGAAACAATTGAACACCTCATAATCAAGTGTGATGGTATCCATCCGGATGTCGATGCAGGCACAGTCACTCTTTCTGAGGCCCTAGGGTTTAAAGAAAGCAATGGTTATGTAAATAAATCTGCAGTGGAAGTCAGCAAAAAGCGATTGGAGGATTGGTGGCTGAAAAGCAGAGATGTGGCATAAGGTTAGAATTGTAGGAAACCGTAGGCAAAGGTGATGGAGAATCTTAATGAGAATTGCCAACACAGTAAACAAAAAAAAAATAATAAAGAAAAGCTGAGCATGGTGGCAATTGCCACCACCCCGTTTCAAAGGGGGCGCTCCTATCCATCCATCCATCCATCCATCCATCCAAAACACCTGCTTTCGCAACCTACCAGGCTTAACCAAAGCTAAGCCCCCCCCCCCCCCTCATTTTTTTTTCGGACGCGCGGTGCTCACAACTACTACGACGCCAACCGCTTTTCGACCGAATGTTTGGTTGATTGTTTTCCTTTTGAAGCGAAAAGCTTCACTACGAGGGTCGGAGCCGAGCGTTGCGTATGCCGTGACACCGAATGGCGAGTTCTGCGCATGCGCGAAACCGAGTGACGTCACGCGCGGCGCAGGTGGCCGCAGGCGTCGCCGCCGCCTGACCTTTCGGCGCAGCCGCGCGTTGGCTCGATTCACAGTTGGCACGATTCCAGTGCAAGGCCGGACACCGCGAGCATGAACGGACACCGCGAGCATAAGCCATTACAGGCTTTCGATTTGAATTATAGAAGTGTGTGATGAGAGGCTAGTTGGTTAGACATTCTGAAGACATAAAACTACGCAGGAGACAGGACACAGAAAAGATGCAGACAGGATGCAGACAGGACTACGCTCGTCCTGTCTGCATCTTTTCTGTGTCCTGTCCCCTGCGTAGTTTTATGTCTTCAGAATTTCGCTTTGAAATTGGCTGCGTTTTAACTCTGGTTAAACCTGGAGTGATGCGATAGCTACAGCTGGCCGAAGGGAAATTGCTGAGTCGAATTGCAAAGTCATTTCGCCGCTGTGTATCACTGAGCGTTCCTTTTTCATATCCGTCCCTGGACGTGGATTCACAGTTAATGCGTAATTCCTTTCCTAAAATTAATTTTCTTCATTACAGCTCTCCTTTGTTTCCTCTTTCACTCCCACTTCCTCCCTTCCTCTACAAACAGATGACGGGTGTCCATCGAGATATGCGATACAGTTACTGTGCAATTTCCTTTCGGTTTGGTTTGGTTTGTGGGGTTTAACGTCCCAAAGCGACTAAGGCTATGAGAGACGCCGTAGTGGAGGGCTCCGGAAATTTCGACCACCTGGGGTTCTTTAACGTGCACTGACATCGCACAGTACACGGGCCTCGAATTTCTCCTCCAAAGAAATTCCACCGCCGCGGCCGGGATCGAACCCGCGTCTTTCGGGACAGCAGCCGAGCACCATAGCCACTGAGCCACCGCGGCGGCCAATTTCCTCAATTAGAATTTTCATTTTCTTCATTACGGCCGGAGCCCTTCACTACGGCGTCCCTCATAACCTTAGTCGCTTTGGGACGTTAACCTCATAAACCAACCAACCAACCAACCTTTCTTCTTTCCCTTCCACTTCTTCCCTTCCTGTATAGTGCGGTTCGGGTGTCCACCGCGGCGCTTCCCAGGCAACTGGTCAAAATCGGTGCGAACTAATGGAGACTATGGTGCGGGATCGGTACATATCTTGAACACAAACATGTCTTTGCGAGCACCATGTTCGGATTCCGCCCACACAGATCCGCACAGGATGTCCTCCTGCAACTCAATCGGGAAGTCCTTGACCCCCTCGAATGCCCCCATAATGACCGGGTAGTACTCGCCTTGGATCTTAAAGGGGCATTTGACAATGTAACACATGAGATCATACTCACTAACCTAAGTCACACCGACTGCGGCCTCAACACATTCCGATACATAAGCCAATTTTTAATGGATCGTCAATCCTACATTCGAATTCAAGATAGAGAGCATGGTCCTTGCCTAGCCGGCACGCGGGGAACCCCCAAGGCGCGGTACTTTCCCCGCTGCTCTTCAATCTGGCCATGATGCACCTGCCGGCCCAGCTGGGTGGTGTCGCCGGCGTGCAGCACGCCCTGTACGCCAATGACCACCCTATGGGCCAAACAGGGCAGCACAGGAGACATTGAAACCAGCCTGCAAAGAGCGGCGACGATAGTAGACCGCTGCGCCCGCCGCTGCGATCTTCAATGTTCCCCTCAAAAATCGGAATTTGTGCACCTCCGCCCCTCACAAAAGTGCACAACTAAAATATCTCTTTCTCTTGAGAGTGGTCCCATACGCGAAAGTGTTGAGATACGGGTACTCTGACTCTACATCCACAAACACAGGCGGCCAGACACTACATTGGCCAAACTCCGTAAGGTGGGGGACCAGATGGGCCGCATGGGCCGCCGGGTTTCCAACAAACGCGGAGGGTTACGAAGTAAGGATGCCTTGCGGCTGGCAACCGCCTTCGTAACTAGTCAAATTCTCTATTCGACTCCTTATCTCCACCTACGGAAACAAGAGGAGGACGCCCTTGAGGTCATCCTTCGCAAAATTGTTAAACGTGCCCTTGCCCTCCCCATCACTACTTCAAATAGCCGGCTTATGGCATTTGGGGTGGTGAATAGTTTCCAGGAACTCCGGGAGGCGCACCTTACAAATCAGTACACGCGGTTGTCGCTAACGGAGTCGGGTCGCCGCCTTCTTGCTTGACTCCATATCCAACACACTCCTCCAATGGAAGACAGGTTTCACATCCCGGAACTGTGGAGACGTGCCCTCCACGTGCGGCCTCTTCCAGCAAACATGTCACATGAAGACCATAATGGTCGGCGCCTGGCACGAGCGGAAGCGCTAGCCCGATATTATGGCAACACAACAGGTGTATACTACGTGGACGCCTCCGGCCCTCACCACGGGGGATGGTACACGGCCGCGGTAGTTCACAACAGCAACACAGTTAACGGCCTCACTTTCAGAGCCCGCAGTGCAACACAAGCAGAAGAGTTCGTGATTGCTCTCGCGGCCTCACATTCCAATTCAAAATACATAATCACCGACTCGCGAGTGGCCTGTCGGAACGTCGAACAAGGCTGCACTCCCTTCCTAGCCTATTGAATATGCCAAAATTGCATACGGGATACGGACCCCGCACACCGTTACCTCATATGGGCCCCTGCTCATCAGGGGTTGGCAGGAAACGAGGCAGCAGACGCAGCCGCCCACGCGCTCTCTGACCGAGCTGTTTTCTCCTCCCCACCTGATCAGGAACCCCATTTTAATCCGGTCTTTACGTTCAAAAATATCGCAACCTACTATCAAGATAGCCATCGCCTTTACCCTAGCCCATGTAAAGGCCTCAAGAAGGCGGATGAGCGGCTCCTTCCCCGCCTCTTCACCAATACATTACTGTGCCCGGCAGCCCTAAAACATGTCGACCCCTCCTTTAGCGGCAACTGCCTGCACTGTAGTGCGGTGTCTTCGGACACCTATCACATGGTGTGGGCCTGCCCCTCCAACCCGGCCATTCCCCCATCCCCAACCCAACCCGGGAGGACTGGGAGGCGACCCTGCTCGGCTGCCACGACTTACAGGCCCAAGAAGCCTTAGTCAGGTGCGCCCGGGCGGCGGACTCCACCTAGTGTTTGGTGGACTCCACGTAGTGTTTCGATCAGCCCTTACGTGCTGATCCAAACACCTCCTGTCCGTTCTGAATAAATGTTTTCACCACCACCACCAGGGTGGAGGTGCAACCTCGGCAAAAGTGCGAGCATGCTGAAGAGGTGAAGCGGTTGGCGTAGCTACAGTAGTGTACTAAACTTGGACCCCTAAGCTTCGCCTTGAAGAGTGGAAAACGATAGTGTGTTGCAGCGCTGCCAGGCAGTGCACAGAACACCACCACTCGTTTTTCGTGGCGCCTTGCTCGTTGGACAGATCGCTCGGAGTCTCTAGGAGGCCTCTTAAAACAGCCCGAAGAGAGCACAAACGGGCTGCAGCCCTGACTTGGCCGCTATGCGTATCCGTTGCGATTGTGATTTTATGGGCTAACAGGGGTCGGAAGGAGAGATTGAGCCTGCCTGCAGCAAACGGCGGAGGTTGTGGACGCCTACGGCGGCCGCTGCGGCCTTTTATGCTCCCCGGCCAATTATGAATTTGTGCACATTCGCCTCTCGCCGAAGTGCGCTACCAAAATCGAAATTTACCTGTAGCGAGCGGACCCATTCCAGAACACGATGGGATCAGAGTACTGGGTCTCTTTGTTAATAAACACCGCCGAGTCGACACAACACTGTGCAAACTGCGTAAGGTGGGGGACCAGGTGGGCCGAATGGTCTGCTGGGTTTCCAATAACCGGGGGGGGGGGGGGTTACGGTACAAACACTCCTTGCAGCGTGCGCACGCGTGCGTATCTAGCCGAGTCTTGTGCTCGGCTCCTTACCTTCACCTTCGCAGGTTTGAAGAGAACACCCTCGAGGTAATTTATATGAATCTTCGCGAGGGAGACCACGGACAAGGGAACAGCCACCCGTCAAGAAAGGCACGTCGTCATCAAAGTCCCTCTCCGGTTCCGGCTCCTCGAGCAGAAAGCGATCCAACTCGAGGCCACGAGACGCAGCTAAGGGCCGAGAGCGCCAGGAAGGGCAAGAACGCCCGTACAACTGGAACACAAAGAAACAGACGTCCTCGGGGCACCCTCCCGGTTCCAGGGCCAATCCCAGCTACCCATGAGCCGGGCTACGGACACCGAGGTGAGCTAGGCAGAATGGCCTCTCCTCCCCAATTGCTCGCCCTCCTCAAAGAAAGACAACGTTATAGAGTCACTCCGGCAAGAAAACAAACAATTACAGGCAATGGTGACGACACTCACCACACGCCTCAACGCCATAGAGCAGAACATGCGCATTAACACAAACCCGAATCCACCACCGAATTCTGAGCCTCAAAACGCACCCGCAACACAACCCTTGCTCGGGGAGATATACCAAGAATCATTCAAGAACTAAGACCATTCAGATAAGAGTTCCGAGCCTACCAACAATGCGTAGAACACCAAACTGCTGAAACGCGCGAGAGCATTGCAAACACCAAACACTACATGGAAACTGCAATTTCAGGCATCCGCGAGGAACTGTAAGAAAAATATAAAAATATCGGCTCACTTGACCAGCGATCTCGGACGATCGCTCAGAGAGTGAGCAAACATATCAGCTGATTCAAGAGTAACGCTGTGCAGTGGAACTGCCGGGGATTTAAAGGTACCCTGGAATGATTTCTACAATCATATTGCCACCTGGTGGTTTCACGTGGTTTCAGAAAGACAAAGTCTTTCTGACGAACCCCTGACGCGTCTTACACGTGATGACATCCCATTCGTCTGGTCTACCGAGCAGGAAGATGCATTTACCGAGCTGCGCCAACGCCTTCACAACCCACCTGTTCTTGCGCACTTTGATGAGGATGCCGCCACCGAAATTCACACTGACGCCAGCAACGTCGGTCTAGGTGCTGTCCTCGTCCAGTACCAGCACGGCGTAGAAAGGGTGATCGCTTATGCCAGCCGTACCTTTTCAATTTCAATTTCAATTTCAATTTATTTTTGAATTTCTTTTACAGGAAATACAAACACTTTTTGGACCCATAGCCAGCGGCTAGTTCGGGTCCAAGTACACGAAACACGTAAAAGCAAATTCAAAAACGGCGGACATATACAGAAAAGCGTAAGCGTTGTACAAGATTAAAAGCAAAGCAGTCTAAATAACACTGGTAGATAACATTCGGCGCGGCAAAAGAAAGAAAATAGCTTTGAAAACATGACATGCAAAAAGAACTTTCGGACATCAAGTGTTAGTAAAAACTATCGTGTTACATACAAAGTACATAATAACAGAAAACTGTGACAAAAAAAGAATTTCAGGTTAAATCAATTATTTCAATTAATTCTAGGGCGGAAGCAAACTATTCGACTTCTGAAAAGGAATGTCTAGCGGTCGTTTGGGCAACTATCAAATTTCGACCATACCTCTACGGCCGTGCATTTAAAATTGTCACAGACCATCATTCGTTGTGTTGGATGGCCAGTCTTCGAGACCCATCAAGACGCCTTGCACGATAGATCCTCCGTATGCAGGAATTTGATTACTCCATCGTTTATAAGTCAGGAAGGAAACATGAAGATGCTGACACTCTGTCACGTGCACCCGCGGAGTTGGCGCATGATAGTGAGGACGACGACAGCTATTTTCTTGGCACCATGAATTCCTCTGATTTAAAGGCCCGGCAACGTACCGATAAAGACCTAAAACCCGTGATCGATCGTTTGGAGGGCCAGGATTCTACAATTCCCCGACAATTCTCCAAAAACCTGTGCTCCTTCTGTATACGCGACAGAATCCTCTACAAGAAAAGCGCAAGGAACAGCGACCGACCCTATGGTCTGGTCATCCCTGCAGATCTCCGCGACGAAATTCTTCTTGCTTGCCATGACGAACCCTCCTCTGGTCACCTGGGATTTGCACGCCCTCTCGCCAGAGTAGGTCAGGCGTACTACTGGCCCAAACTTGCTGCCACCGTTCATCGGTATGTTAGAGGTTGCCGCGAATGCCAGCGACGCAAGATCCCACCATTCAAGCCAGCGGGTTTTCTGCAGCCCATCCCAGCACCACTGGCCCCATTCGACCAAATAGGTAAGGACTTCCTCGGTCCTTTTCCTCTATCGTCAGTTGGTAATAAGTGGATTATCGTGGCCAGGGACTATCTGACACGTTACGCAGAAACCATTGCGGTACCACGTGCAACCTCCCCTGAGGTGGCGCAGTTCTTCATGAACCAGATTGTTCTACGCCATGGAGCCCCTTCATTCGTAACCACTGATCGTGGCAAGGCATTTACAGTTCGGCTTCTTGATGGAGTTTTCCAACTATGGAATGCATATTGCAACCGCGCAAAAACGACGCAGGACAAGAAAGGAAAGCACAGGACAAGACGCTGAACTTCAGTTGAAGTTCCGCGTCTTGTCCTGTGCTTTCCTTTCTTGTCCTGCGTCGTTTTTGCGCGGTTGCAATATGCATTCCATTGTCAACCACCAAGTAGCCCGCCTTCACTTGTTACATGTGCTACTTTCCAACTAAGCCAGACATCTCACCGAAAGACTACTGCCTACCATCCCCAGTCTAATGGTCTTACTGAGCGCTTAAACAAATCACTCGCAGACATGCTTGCCATTACGTCGACGCGCGGCATAAAAATTGGGATGCAATCCTACCTTATTTCACATTTGCATACAATACGACATCCAAGAGACCACTCGATTCACTCCGTTTCGTCTAGTCTACGGACGAGATGTGCGGACCATGCTTGACGCCATGCTGCCATGCGTGGCTGACGACCAGGTGCTTGCACCTGACGCAGAGGATTTCACGACCTATGCCGAAGAAGCACGCCAACTCGCCCGTACCCACATTACGAAACAACAGGTAACAGATGCACGCCGATACAGTGACCGCCACCGCTACGTATCGTACCAGCCCGGTGACCAAGTCTGGGTGTGGACACCTGTCCGCCACCCAGGCTTGTCGGAAAAACTTCTCAACCGTTACTTTGGACCCTACAGGGTGCTGCACCAAATATCAGATGTGAATTATGAAGTTGTTCCAGACAGAGCTGTGCCTGTTCTAGTCGACAACACCCATCTGACGTTGTGCATGTACTTCGCATGAAGCCGTACTACACCCGCTGAACGCAGCGCTCCACATCTGAAACATTCCCTGTGATCATGTGCATTTCTTTTTTTTTTTAAGAGGGGGAGTAATGCCACCTGGTGGTTTCACGTGGCGTCAGAAAGACAAAGAAGGTAGAGACGCGCGCGCTCTCCGAGTGTGCTTTTCCATTGAGAGCAGCCGTTGACTCTGTGCCCGCTTGCCTTTTACCTTGTGTGGTGCTCGCTACTTCCGTGACAATATTTTATTGCAAGAACTCTGTGGAGGTGGTCTCTGCGACTATTCTAGTCCGATTCAGAAAGCTGCGCGTGGAACCAGGAATTTACAAACAATTTTTACAAACACGTCCGCAGAGGTAAGAATCCAGCGCATTTCTTGAAAGTAACGTAGTTCTTCCGGTGGAGAAGGAAATCTGTCCGCTCACAGTCTTTGCGCCTGCCTTTGCGAATTTCCTAGCTCCGCCGACGAGTCGCTGCTGTCGTCACTGTCGTCGTCCTGTCGGTCTTGGCATGTATTGATAAGGCTCGACGCCCATTTCAGTGGTGGCTGCACGCAGCCGCGCTTCGAGCTCCGAATCCATGCCCTTCGAGCAGCTGGAGCAGGGGACACATGTGCGAAAACTTGGCCGGCGCGCCGCACCGATCGTCGCTTGCGAACTGCCGCCCCACAGCAAGCAGGGACACACGGAGCGGTAAGCATCGCTGCACCGCTCTACCCAAGCTCCGCCCACAAAAGGCGTCGGACTTCGCTGCCGTGCAGTAGTACCTCAGCGCTGCTTGGGACGGTGTACAAATATCACAAGAAAAAATGAGATCTCCCTGCTATCAGAAAGTCTGCCAGCTATACTTGAGCAGCGACAAAGCATGCCTGCTTCTGTTGGGAGCTTTCGGCAACGGTACCGCTCGCGGGCTCTCCGAGCGACGAGCTCTGCTGCTGCCTGGCTGCCGTGGTCGTCGCTAGCAGCGGCCGGCGCTACGGAAGTCGCCTGCGCTATAATAAAACGCCTATTCTACACATCGCTTTACTGTCAGCAGCATCATCTCACAATAAAATAATAGTATGGTCAATTTCCGCGACGCTTTCAGCAGCGGAGCTAGCGGGCGCCAGGCGAGCCGGACCCCAATGTCGGGCCAGCGGCGAGGCGGTTGTGGCAAGAAATTTGCTCGTATCACAGTTGTTACCTTTACCAGTAGCTCAGTGTTGGTCAGCGATCCTCAAAAATGACACATTTTTCCCATTTCCTATCCCAGGGTTAATTATTTACGTCAAGAACACTCTCTGGACCTTTTTTTATGACGCCGGTAGACGTGATCCTGGCTGGCCGGCCGGCCGGCCGGCATGCTCCGTACTTGACGTTCGCACAATACAAAACAGCCATGGTGCCAGAGAGGACGCTTCCTAGATTCGAGCAACGACAACATGCCTGCCCAATAGTGGATCTTTTGGCAACGACCCCTACTGCGGCAACGCCGGGCGACGAACTGCGCGCTGGTCCCAGGCTGCCCTAGTCGTCGCTAGGCTTAACTGGTTTCGCATCGAAGCCGCATCTGACGGCGCTTCGGAAGACGCCTGCGCTATATTGAAAGGCCTACTTTTCACATCGCTTTACTCCGGACTCGTCCCACGATAAAAGATATGTTTGATTTCCACGACGCCTTCAGCAACGGAGCTAGCAGACGGAAGGCGAACCGCACCAAGTAGCAGCAGCACCAAAGCGGCTATGGAATGAAATTTGCTTGTATTGCAGTCATCGCTCTTACCAGCAACTCGATATTGGCCAACAATCGTCAGAAATTATGCATTTTTGACATGCATCTATCCCAGGGCTTGCTATGAACGTGAACAAACATCACTAGAGCGTTTTTCAGTCGCCGGCGGCAGGCATCAAGGCTGGCAGGCCGGCCCGGCGTGGCTCGGCCCCGAGCGCCCTGAGGTGCGTGCTGAACGTCATCACGACGCTGCTGCTCTCCGCGTTCGCATTGGCTCCCGCTTCCCGTCGTTGCGTTTGCCGCGCGCGGCTCGTCGTTGACATCTAGCAAGTTGGACGCAGGCGACGAGCTGCGATTGGACGTTGCGACGCCGTTCGCAACAGCGCGCCGCAGTGAATCGCACTCACCTTTCGCACGTGTCCCCAGACAGGAGGCTATGCGATAGCAGCTGAACGACGAAACTCACGCGCGGGAATATGGCTGCGACCACAGGAAGTAAACAAGCCGAGCGCCATTGCTTGACGTATTCATGGGCGGAGCATCGCCCCGTCTTTTCTTTCCTTTTTTTTTCGGAGCGAGCCTCGCGTGTGGGAGTTGAGGGTAGTAGGTGGGGGAGAGGAGGAACATCATTTTTAATCAGCGATATCTTCGGTGTTGATGAAACTCGCTTAATAATTTTTGCGGTGCGGTGACAAGTGATGGAATACCGATCTCTCGTGCGCTCTTGCTAACCTTAGCAAATAGTTTTTCAGGGTCCCTTTAAGCTGAAGCAAGCGGCCCTTAGCCTCTACATCTCGCAAGAAAAAGAGCACCCGGCAGCCATACTGGTACGGGAACCACTTGCGACTGGATTAAAACTCATGAGCTACAGAGCGCACCAACACGACCAATTCTCTGTCATACTAGTTAACAAATCATACACAGCCGTAATGCACGAACAGATACTCGACGACATAACACAAGGCTACATCACCCTCTTGCCGGTACGGAGAGGCGAGGAAGGCATTCCTACATTCAACCTCTACAGCCCACCTAAGGACCGACACCCCAGGCTAGGCCATCTTGTTAAAAGGTTCCTGGCGCTGGCGGGCAAGGCTCCCTGTGTGATTGGGGGGGGGGGGGGGGGCTTCAATGCTTCGCACTCTGTGTGGGGTACGCTGACGATCATAAGGAACCTTGCGTTACCAGTCAGACTGGGCAATAGTTTCTCCCGGGATACCTGCCCAGGACTTACAATTGTGAAAAAACGCAGGTAATCCGAATTGGAGCATTGCGGACCAGCACCTTGGTAGGGACCACTATATCCTCACCTCCACCCTCACTGCAGGCAGATACAAAAAAAAAAGATCGGAACTGCGCGACTCAGGGACTCGCACAAATGGAGGCAATCTTGCCCCTCTTCGAGCAGTCCCATCGCGGACATAGACGACTTGACTCAAGACATCCAGAACAGCCTAACTAGGTTCCCAAAAGAGGTCCGCACGACCAAAGATTGTCTCGCGGTCGACCCGCATCTCCTACATCTGTGGGAGGCACGGCGCTGTCTCACCAAGAGATGAAGAAAGCAGCGACATAATCGCAAGTTACGGCACCGCATTCAGCACATCAACACCCAAGCCCTTGCCCGACAGAACTGGAATTCGCTATGCGACAGTATCCAACGCACTCTCGTAGTGTCTGAAACGTTGCACTTATTAATATCCCTTATCGACCCTAGTAAGAGCAAATCCGAAACCTAGGATCAGATGAGCAAGAGCGTTCACACCACCCCGGGCACCAACGAGGGAATACTAAAGCAGCTGCAGGAGAGTTACTTATGCATAAACCCACAGATACCCCCTCTCGGGTATGCTGGTCTGCCCAACGAGGCCCTTGATGCCCCGGTCACGGCGAAAGAAGTCAGGGCGGAAATCGCTTCCATGACAAAAAAAAAACAAAAAAAAAACACCGTACCCGGGCTAGACAAGGTGACCGCCCGGCTTCTATGCAATCTCCCCGACGACCAAATAACATCATTAGTCAAATATTTCAACAAGAAGCATTGGGATGCGGGAGAACTGCCACCGTCCTGGAAGTTGGCTGAGATACGATTCATTCCAAAACCAAGCAAACCTGTTGTTAGAAGACCTTCGTCGGATTTCACTAACGTCATGACTGGGCAAACTTTTCAAGAGGGTCATCACCACCAGACTTACTAGATACTTGGAGGGCAACAATCTGCTGCCGCCAACGCAGTTCGGATTCCGGCCGCACCTCTCAACGCAAAACGTCCTGCTATACATGTATCGGTGACCGCTAAAACTGTACGGTGCACGCCAGCCAGTCTGGCAACGTGCTCGGGCACTTCCGGTGAGCGGGCAATAAACGTGAGTTGTTTCATGGCTACCGCACGTGTCGGTCTCTTGTATACATGGTGTCAGAAGTGACCAGTTCCCGCGCCAAAAAATGACGGAGCTTCCGCCTCCAGAGCCGTTACGTTTTGGGGATAATGTGGCGGACAACTGGACTCGATTCAAGCAACGATTAGAGCTCTATTTCATCGCCACTGAGCCAACAGAACCAGGCAGACAACGCAGCAACGCCCAGAAAGCCGCCATTTTGCTTCACCTCGCCGGTCAAGAGGCAATAGATGTTTACAACACCTTCGATCTTACCGCTGAAGACAAGAAGGACTACGACAAGCTAGTGCAAGCTTTTGAAGCCTACTGCCTACCGCAGAGCAATGAGACGTTCGAGCGCTACGTGTTCCGGAACCGCACGCAAGCCGAAGGTGAGCCGTTCGAGCACTTCTATCGAGACTTGCAACTGAAATCGAAGACCTGCAATTTTGACACCCTTCGGGAATCTATGCTGCGTGACCAAATAGTGTACGGCACATCTAGTAGGACGCTGAGGGAAAAGCTTCTAGCCAAAAAGGACTTGACACTCACCGCAGCCGTCGAGTGGGCAAAGGCTGAGGAAATCGCTGCCGCACAAAGCAAAGTGTGGAGTGAAGACAAAAGCGTCGACGCAGTGGGTGAGGAGAAAAACAAGCATCAGCAGCACAGGAACGACGCGCTGGGTTACGGCAAAGAGAGACAGCAAGAAAAGAAATGTGGCTACTGCAACCGCTCGCATAGGCGTCGCGAGTGTCCAGCATATGGGAAAAAATGTGCTAGGTGCGGAAAGCAGAATCATTTCGCAGTTTGCTGCAGAGCAAGAGCAGCGGATGTTAACGAGGTTGCCGAGCGGCCGGACGACGACGACGGCTTTACCGTCCCGCACGTATCTACAGCATGCAAGAAAGCGAGCGCTGCTGATGCGCGCGACTGGGAGGTAGCGACTCGTATTTCGGGACGGGAAGTGCGGCTGAAAGTCGACACCGGCGCGCAGGCCAACCTGCTGCCGCGCGGCTTGTTTGAAGCCCTGGGAACTAAACAGCAGCCAGAGCCAGACAGGGCCGTACTACGCAGCTACGGCGGGAATGAAATCGTGCACATAGGAAAGGTATGCCTCCCGGTTCGGATTGGCGCCGACACTCGACTAGTGGAATTCTTTGTTGTGAAGAAGGGCCGTCAGGCGATCTTGGGACTGCAGGCTTGTGAGCAGTTTGGTCTTGTCAACAGAATCAGAGCAGTAAAAAAAGATGAGGCTTTGTCCGAGTGCGTTCGCCGGCAGTATCCCAAGTTGTTCACGGGCATCGGAAAACTGAAGCGGGAATACAGCATGACTCTTCAAGATGACGCCCGTGCAGTCGCCGAGCCAGCGCGGCGGGTACCTCACGCAATTCGATCGCGGCTGAAAGAGGAGCTTGATCGCCTGGAGGCTGCAGGCATCATTGCTAAGGTGCGAGAGCCATCTGACTGGGTAAGCCCACTTGTTATTGCTCGAAAGAAGAACGGCCAACTTCGCGTTTGCATGGACCCCAAAAAAGTGAACGAGGCTTTGAAGAGGGAACACTTTCAGCTTCCGCGCAGGGAAGAGATAGAAAGTGAACTGGCAGGAGCGAAATATTTCAGCACGCTTGACGCCAATAGTGGATTCCACCAAATCCCGCTTGATGACATGTCCTCGAGAATTTGCACATTTAGCAGTCCATTTGGTCGTTACCGGTTCCTAAGGCTGCCTTTTGGTATTTCATCGGCTCCAGAGATATTTCAAAGGACAATGACAGAGATTTTCGACGGACTACCAGGGGTACGTATCTACATCGATGACATTTTGGTTTGGGGTGCCTCATGGGAAGAGCACCAGGAAAGACTGTACAGAGCCTTGGAAACGGCCAGTGCTGCTGGCCTAACTCTTAATTGGGACAAATGTAGGTTCGGAGTGAAACAGATCGACTTCCTTGGAGACAGAATAAGTGAACAAGGCATCAAACCAAACCCAGAACTGATAGAGTGTCTAGCCCATTGCCAGAAGCCAGCTACGAAAAAGGAAGTCCAGAGGCTACTTGGAGCAGTCAACTATTTCAGCAAGTACTTGCCGAACTTAGCAAGTCAGACAGAATCACTTCGTGGTCTGTTGCGGGAGGACTCTTTTTTTGAATGGACTAGAGCACACGACATCGAGTGGGCCCGTCTAAACGAAATGCTCACGCAAGCTCCTGTACTTGCTATATTTGATCCATCTTTACCTACAAAGCTGTCCACTGACGCATCCGCCTTTGCATTGGGTGCAGCCCTTTCCCAGCAGCATGGTAGCGACTGGCGGCCTGTGGGCTATGCGTCAAGGGTCCTGACAGAGACTGAGCGCAGATACGCGCAGATTGAAAAGGAAGCCCTTGGAATAGTGTTTGGCTGTGAGAAGTTTAATGAGTTTGTCTTGGGCCGAAGAATCACTATAGAGACCAATCACAGTCCATTGATATCTATCTCGAAGAAAGGACTAGGAGACATCCCGCCTCGACTTCAAAGGCTCTTCCTGCGACTGCTGAAATACGACTACCTGTTGCAATTTGTTCCTGGGAAGAAACTGGTTATTGCTGACACTCTTTCCAGGATGCAAGGGAAACGCTTGTCAGATAACTTCTCAGATGACTTGGAAGTACACGCCATAAGTGTCTTGGAGGACCGGGTGAGCAAGAGAACAATGGTCCCTAGCTCCGGGTCCCTAGCCGTGGCATCTTTCAATTTGTATGGACAAATTGAAAGATGCCACGGCTAGGGACCCGGAGCTGCAGCAAATCATGGCAAAATTGCAGGCGTCACAGTCTTTGAACGGGGAGTGGAAAACGCACACCAGTGAACTCTCGGTGGTGGAAGGTGTGTTGTTGAAAGGTACCAAAGTTGTCATTCCTTCCGAGCTTCGAAAGGAAATGCTTTGTCGGTTGCATCGAGGGCATCTGGGCATAGCGAAATGCATATCACGAGCACGCAGCCTCATGTACTGGCCCAGGATGGCAGCTGAAATAAGAGAAATGGCTGAGCGGTGTCCGACTTGTCAGATACATGCTTACAAACAGCCTGCTGAACCTCTGCTGTTACGGGATACGCCCAGTCGCCCCTGGTACAGGGTGGGAGCTGACTTGTGCGAGCATGCTGGGAAGCATTACCTTGTTGTGTACGATGCCTACTCTAACTATCCGGAGGTGGAGGAGTTGAACGGCACCACAACTACTGAGGTCATAAACAAACTATCTCGGATATTTGCACGTTATGGCATCCCCCACGAAGTCTGCACTGATGGAGGTCCCCAATTCACAGCCAAGGAATTTAAAGACTTTGCAGTGATGTTTGACTCTGAACACATCATTTCCAGCCCTTATTATCCGAAATCGAATGGACTCGCGGAGAAAGGCGTACAAATAATCAAGAGGCTACTCAAGAAGGCAGGATCATCAAAGGAGGAGTTTTGGCTTGGCCTCCTCAACTATCGTGCGTCTCCGCTGGAAGACAGTGTCTCAGCATCCAAGTATCTCATGGGTCGCGACAGCAGAACGCCGCTCCCGGACCCCTGCTCGGATTCAGCTCAGCTGCTCTCAAAACCTCGAAAACATAAGCAGGATACGAACAAAGGACAGCAGCTCCCGCCATTACAGCCTGGAGACAGCGTTCGGATTAGGTCTGGAAGCAAGTGGGGCACAAAAGCTATAGTTTTAGATCTTGTGGCCCCCCGATCATACAGAGTAATAACAGAGGATGGAAGCGAATTTAGAAGGAACCGTCAAGACTTGCGAAAAACGAGAGAGGTTTGCAACCCAACATCACAACAGCTTCATCCTACAGGACGCAACGCTGGAGACGTAGAAAGTCGCCCAGTGTTGCAGAGAGCGACAAGACCCCAACAGGCCCTCATGCGTGTTGACACTCCGTTATCGAATGCAAGATCAACAGCCCCAGCAAGGGAGCAGTGTACACCACCTAGACTACTAAGACCGCCTACAGCATCCTCGCCAGCAGCAGGAGAAAGGGGTTCCGCAGAGTTTGCTCCTCTCACACCCCCTAGGCCAGCTGGAGTGCTGGGTGCAACCGAACCAAGCGTGTCGCCCAAGCAACAAACACGGGAGCAGCCACCGGTGCAACCTCGAGGGGGAGCAGCAGAGACTGCGACAGAACACACTACATCCTCTGGACCGACTAGAGTGGTTGGTGCAGAACTAAGACGGTCGTCAAGACTCAGAAGGCCTCCCCGCCGGTTGGCCTACCAGAATTAAGGCGCCCCGTCCTGCATATCACCCGTTCCCTATTGTGAAGGACTTACTCTATAGTCACCTTCTCAATGTTTAAACAAAGGAGGATGTATCGGTGACCGCTAAAACTGTACGGTGCACGCCAGCCAGTCTGGCAACGTGCTCGGGCACTTCCGGTGAGCGGGCAATAAACGTCAGTTGTTTCATGGCTACCGCGCCACCAAAAACCCAATCCAGGGCCATTTATCACTTGATTTAAAAGGTGCATTTGACAACATCTTCCACTCGAGTAATCTGAGTGGCCTAGCCGATGTCAACTGAATTATACATACAGACATCATACAACTATATTAGAGACTTCCTAACATCGAGACAGGCCATCCTCAACCTGGGATCTTAACGATCTGCGCCCATCACACTTGGCCCGCCAGGAATCCCGCAGGGGGCAGTTCTGTCGCCCCTGCTACCGTCGTAGGACCTACCGTCGCAGCTTCAGAAAATAGAAGGTTTGGTTTGGTTTATTGGGGTTTAACATCCCAAAGCAACTCGGGCTATGAGGGACGCCGTAGTGAAGCGCTCTGGAAATTTCGACCACCTGGGGTTCTTTAACGTGCACTGATATCGCACAGTACACGAGCCTCTAGAATTTGGCCTTCAGAGAATCGAAGGCGTACAATATGCCGTCTACGCAGATGTCATCACGATCTGGTACCGCTCCGGGAATGACGCAGAGGTGGAACAACGTATACAGGCAGCAGCCGACGCGGTCCACCAGTATGCAAAAACCTGAGATCTACAGTGTTCCTCAGGGAAGTCAGAACTGCTTGTACTGAAGAACCCGAGACAACCTCTAGCCCAAAACACCTCAATCCGAATCGATCGACACGAAACCCCAAGCCATCCGAAATTAAAATCCTGCTACAAGGCCGGCAAAACACCGCGTACGTCAAAAAGCTCGCAACTACTACACAGCAGAAAACCAGGATGCTCAGCCGCATCTCCAACAAGCATCACAGCATAAAAGAGATGGATACAATTCGCCTGGTGCAAGCTTTTGTCGTCTCACGAATTATGTACGGGACTGCCTACCTCCACCTCACCCAGTAGGAAACAGCAAAACTAGAGTCACTAATACGGGCGGCCTACAAAACAGCACTGGGTCTCCCAAAGACAGCATCTACATCGCGCGTCATGTTTCTCGTTATTCACAACACGCTCCAAGAAATCTTGGAGAAATCTGAAAGATTGTCACAGCTTAACCGCCTGGCCATCACTCGAACCGGCCAGACCCTTCTAAGCAAGGCGCACTTCACAGTACCCAACACGGTCGACCAACGGACGGAACTTCCTATATCGATCAGAAAGAAGATCCATGTCCACCAAATACCCAGGAATATTCATCTCACATTTAACGCGGAGAGAAGAAACGCCAGAGCCGAACGCTTGCGCAAGAATTGGGACAGCCACCCAGATACGGTCTACGTGGATGCAGCGGGTCCAATCCAAGGGCGAATGACCGTCGCTATAACGAATCCCGAGAGCAAACTGATCAACTGCGCATGAGTGCGCACGTCCAACCCCACTCACGCAGAGGAGGTAACCATTGCACCCTAATGCTCTCACAGATTCCCAAAATTCCTGCAGAAATATAAACAAAGGACTAATCCCTCAGTCAGGTCTCACACTCTTAAACAAACATCCTCATAACCACTCCTCATTGATATGGTTTCCAGGGCACTCGGAACACATGGGAGGGAATGATGCCGCCCACCGGGACGCCCGAGCTCTCTTATACCGGGATTCCCCCTTAGCCGACGAGGCAGAGGAACACGTTATACAGCCCATAATCAGCTTCGTCGAACACCCAGAGACTTACATACAGGCCAGACAGACATACCCCACACCTCACAAAACTCTAGACAAGGCAGAAGAACACACCCTTCGCCGACTACAATCAATCTCGTAACTCCACTTAAACTCTACCAATGTCGCCCCTCACTCTACAAACCAGAGTGCCCACAGCGACAACTTTTCACGTGGTGGGGGCATACCATTTCAATCCTGCCATAGACAGACTTCCGAATCCCAATTTGGAGCAGTGGGAGGCCATTCTGCACAGCGATGACCTCGACCAGCAACGAGGACTGGTGCGCAGGGCCCCCGCTGCAGCCAGCGCAGGCCAATGGGCTGCCGGAATAGGCGGACCACCCAAGGCTCCAGTAATTTCCCTTGTTTAAATGAAGTTTTCAATCAGTGCGCAAAATTTACAAGCCTGTGGGTATGCTAGTCGACGCCGCACTTTCCCGTTATCCCCAACCCTACCCAGGAGGACTGCGAGGCGGCCCTGCTCAGTTGCTCTGACCTGGTGATTCAGAAGGCCCTGGTCGGGCGCGTCTCAGCCGCAATGAGAACCCCACCCAGAACCCCTCCCACCCCTCCTGCGTTGGCTGGTTATTAACAATGATCGCCTCTTTGCCTTTAGGAGTGGAACGCGAAAGCGTGTTGTAGCGCTGGCAGGGAGTCCACGGAACGCCACCACCCGTTCGGCGCGATGCGTTGCCCTTTGAACCCAAAGCTTTTTGAGGAAAGGAAATCGCGCTGTACTTTTCTGTCATCTCGGTGGACACCTGAACCGCACCGTACAGGAAGGGAGGAAGTGGAAGTGAAAGAAGAAAGAGAAAGAGGGGTCGTAATGAAGAAATTGAAAATTGCATTTGAGGAAAGGACATTACGCAGTAACTGTCTCACATATTTCGGTGGACACCCGTCAAAATTCACGCGCAGTGGCGTCATGACAATTTCGACCAATCTGAAAGGCGGACAAATTTGCTAACACGTCTTAGTCACGACAGTATGAGCTATTAAAGGCTTTCGCCTTAAAATGAACAACTCGATCACCAGAAACATGGCTGTTGGAAGGAAAACTAGCCACAAGCTCTGGTTTGCACAGGACCTGTTCTGTGCCGGAGGTTATCCACATCTTCTCTACCAGACAAGGAAACAAGATATTTCGGTTCGCACCACTTCGAATGAAACCGGAATGTAGGGTTCCTCTGGAGTCGAGTTTGCACCCTTCCAAACCCTAAAAATTCTGGTTAAACACTCTACTACGGATCTATAAAGTAAAGGTTGTTGCTTTATTCGCATAATTCAGTTGTATAATTTATCGACGCAAATTAGTTTTATTCCAAGCATCATTCGCGCCTTTCACAGCTTCGTAAAACGTCTCACAGCGTTCACGACCTTCCTGACAATTCTGGCTACTTTTATGGCCGTAACCACAATCCCTCGGCCTTGTTCGACATTGCCAGCATCAGCCGCTTTTCCCAAGGCTTCAGCACCGCCGCATGCATTGTGCGCCACTCCGGACGGGTCAGGAGTTCCTTGGCCACTCTCTCCTCGACCACGTGGTATGGGGCTAGAGTAGCACAGGATGCCTGCATGAATTCACAAGCCTTAATTAGCGTTAACGATAAATGTGCGCAAAAAATTCACCAATGAATACTACCAGAACTCAGTGACCAAAGAATTTACGAAACTCCCCTTTGAAACCCGGGCGTTCCCTGTGGTCTCTTTACGGATATTAAGAATTTCAAGATGAGAATTTCAAACGCTGCGGCCGGGATCGAACCCGCTTCATTCGGGTCAGTAGTCGAGCACCAGAAATTTCTATTACATCTCCACGTTCCTGTTTTTAGCAGCGCTGAGCTGTTCGTTTGAACACGGCATATAGCGCTACAGTCGTTAACTTGCGACTTTTGGCCGAATAAGACAGCCGAATTCTGTTACGTGAGCCCTAAGGGGAGTTTTGCGGCTGGTACGACCGCGTACCCTTAGAAAGCAACTACTTCCGGACCCATCAGATCCTCGGCTAGGGGACACATTCTCGAGAGCGCCCCCTCTATCATCAGGGATAACGTAGTTAATGTGAAGGCATCTCTTGTAGATGTCAGTAAAAAGAAAAATGTAGAGGGCGGGGGGATTGGTGTCTTAAGGCCAGGTTCCCCAGGGGCCATTTGCGATTGTTTGACGATCCCTAAGCCCTCCCGAAAAACAAGTTCTCGAAAAACAGAAAAACAAGTTTCAGCTCATTAGAAAGATGAGTATTCACGTTTCATCGGTATGCGTTAGTAGAACCAATTGTTGGTACGAGTACAGTCGGCAAAAGCACCGTACATAAAATAATACTTTTGTCGGACTTGTTGCTTCCGTGCAGAGTTTGGAGAAAACTATCGCATAAAAAAAAGAATTTCTGCTTCTGCAGCGTTTAAATGAAACGTAGCTCTCGTACATTCTTAGCGGTTGTTCGCTCCAGTGGATAGTTATTCATAAACGGCGCTCTAAAAAGACCACAAGCGACAAAAAATGAAACATGTTACGGGCTCAATGGCTTCCTATCTTATTGCCAAAACGCAACATATGTGGCACGTACATAGTGCGTGAAGTGTACAAAATTTCCTTGAGGTGTAGATAGCAGTCTTTTACTTTTGGTTCAAAGCTAACCAACATAGCGAAGACGCGACCCTGAGAAGTGTGGGCGCTCAGTACCACATCCGGTCCTTAATAGTGTTTGCGAAACACCTGGTTTGTGCGCATATTTCCCTGTCAGCGACGGACAACAGGCTCAATTGTTCGAAAAATGCCTGACACATATCAAAAGGTCTTACCATAAGCCACCACGGTGAACAGAAGAGCGACCAGAAGGAATCTTGCCATTTCGCTCTTGAAAATAAAAGAAGTAAACATGAAATTACCTTTAGAATGCATTTCTAACACTCTTATCCCTGCTGAAGAAAACCAAGAGTTGATATCATAAGAGTTATATACGGAAATTCCGAATACCGAATCGAGTGTCCTTGTATTCGATTATTCGAACGAATCGAAAAGAGTATGTTAAAAATCATTGGAAACGAATCAAATATGACCCCCAGTATTCGAATACCTTTCGTATAACTGGCGCTAACGTCTAATGAGGCCTGCCGTATTTTTCTTCAACGACTAATCCTAAAAGCAGGGACCATACGCCGCGTGCCATGCTGCCGCGAACGATAAGCGCGGGATGGAGGGTTCAGCGCCACGGCGCGGTCCATCTGCGCAGCGATGTTCATAGTCCTGATATAAAGCCTCAAAGATTCGACGGCGCACCAGCGCCCAGACCCATTCAGCAAACCCGGCCTCTCTGCCTGACCTCGAAGGGCATGCCTCAGTTCTAGCCCGTCTCATGCCATCAAAAGGGGCGCTAGTCTATTTTGTTCCGTTATCAACAGAAAAAGGCACTTTCGCTGTGAGCAAAACATCCCGACACTAAAGGTTTGTTTGTTTCTTGCGGTTTAATGTCCCAAAGCAACTCAGGCTATGAGGGACGCCGTAGTGAAGGGCTCCGGAAATTTCGACCCCCCGGGGTTCTGTAACGTGCACTGACATCGCACAGCAGAAGGGCCTCTAGAATTTCGCCGTCACCGAAATTAAGCCGCCGCGGCCGGGATCGAACCCTCGTCTTTCGGGTCAGCAGCCAAGCTCCGCAACCACTGAGCCACCGCGGTGGGGCGACAGTAAAGGTAAAGTTGAAAGTTGAAAGTTGAAAGTTTATTGAGTAATACAATAAATGTTACAATTGTATACAGCGAGAGGTCCCATGGTACAAGACCGCGGGCGGGACCTCCCATGAAAATAAATTTCAATATGCAACATAATATAAAATACACAACACATTAATTAGCGACGAAACAGAATAAATATGGGCACATAATGTAATATTAGTTACTGAAATATTTAAATACAAACAATGTAATGCACGATAATGTAAAATAAAACACAGATGCCGCGATACATAGAATCAATAACATAACAAAAAAATCACAAATTAAGAAGGAAAAGCTTTAGTTTGACCTTGAATAAAGAAAGCGTATTAGTTTGTTTGACGTCTATGTTCAAAGAATTCCAAAATGATACGGATGAAAAATGAAGGCATTGTTTGCCGTAGTTAGTTCTGACCTTAGGTAGTAAAAAGTTATTACGCATCGCAAAACGTGTGACGATGTTGCTCATGATCGTGCCGAGAGAAAATATGCTTAGCGGGAGATAATGATGAAGAATCTTAAAGAATAGGATACCAAGGTTGTAAAAATAAAGGGCCGAGATAGGTAGAACGTTTAAATCTATGAACAAAATGCGGGAGGGTGACATTCGAGGGGTATTGGTTATGATGCGCATGGCTTGCTTTTGCAGTTTTATTAAAGGCCAGAGATGAATATGATAGGCGTTACCCCAAGATGAGATACCGTAGTTTAAGTGGCTGTGGATGAATGCGTAGTAAAGAGATAATAAAGTTTGGACTGGAAAATAGCTTCGGGCTTTAATTAGTGCGCGTAACGCATAAGAAATTTTCTTGCACGTTTCAGCTACATGATGATGGAATTTTAAGTGAGGGTCAATGATAACACCAAGAAAAGAAACGCGATCTTGCGGTGAAATAGCAGTAGAATTGAGGTATAGAAGTGGTGTGATGGGCAATGACTTCTGAGGGGGATGGAAAATCTGAAAACAAGTTTTAGTGACGTTCACGGACAGGCGATTAATGTGGCACCAACGCTCAAGAGAATTAAGATCATTCTGTAGGTTAAGAATCAGCTGATTAATGTCCTGGTGCGATGATAGCATGGTAGAGTCATCTGCGTATAGTATACTATTGCAATTCTTTAAACAGGATGGTAAATCATTAATGTAGAGTAAGAACAATACAGGGCCAAGAATTGAGCCCTGTGGAACACCCTTGTTAATTAAAGCTATGTTAGATGTATGGTCATTAATAGAGACTATGTGCTCTCAGTCACAGAGAAAGCTCTTCAAGAGCATTAGGGGAGGTCCAGTGATACCATAAGATTCCAATTTGTGAAACAAGATGGAGTGATCAATGGAATCAAATGCTTTGCTAAAATCTATGTAAACTGCTCCTGAGAACATTCTTTTATCAATTGTTAGTCTAACGTAATCTATGAGAGACGCTATTGCAGTATCTGTAGATAGACCGCGCCGAAAGCCGTGTTGACTATCGGTCAATATGTTAAATTTTTCAATATAACTAGACAACCTTACTTCAATTAGTTTTTCTAAAATTTTGTCAAAAAAAGGAAGAATTGCAATCGGACGATAATTATTTGGCAAAGCTGGATCGCCTTTTTTGAAGACCGGTATTATTTTAGCTATCTTCAGCTGCTTGGGATAACTGCCAGATTTAAAAACGAGATTGCAGATGTGGCTGAGGACAGGTGCAAGCAATGACCGGATACTTTTCACATGCTTTCCATGGATATTGTCAACGCCGGGGCCGGTCGTCTTTAAATTAGCAATTACAGATAGAACTTCGTCTGGACACGTGGGGGTAAGAAAAAAGGAGTGAGGGCAGCGCTCAAGAGAAGGTGTGCATAACGAAGAGAAAGGATAATTAGGTGAATTGAAAAGAATAATTGCTAAATGTATTCGCCATTTCCTCGGGATCAGATAAAGTAACACCACCATGGAAAATAGATTTAACAACACTAGGTGACTTACGAATATTCAGAAATTCGTCAAGCAGCTGCCATTTTCGTTTAGAATTGTTAGTATGTGTGGATAACTGGTTTTGATAATAACATCGTTTAGCTTTCTTTAGAAGCGACGTTAGTACACTGGAATACCTTTTATATCTCAATTTAAGACGCAGATTGAACGGCTGGTGTTTAGTTTTCTTATACATGTTTTCTTTTTTTTTCAGAGAGTTTAACAGAGCAGTAGTTATCCATGGGGAAATGGGGGTAACATATTTTCTCGTGGATGATTGGAGCGATGTGCATTTATTGATTGCTGATGAAATTATTTTCGACAGCTCAAGTACAGCCACTTCTGGGTTCGAGAGACCCAAAATGTATGAAAGATCAGTATTAGATATGGCTTCAAAATATTTTCCGCTATCAAAAACTGACTTCCTCGTGGACATGTTGTTACTACAGCGAGATGATAGTGCGCAAAGAAATACAGGAAAATGATCAGTGACATCACATTCTATCACGCCAACCGGAGGAGCAGTGGGAAAATTCGAAAGAATATGATCAAGTAATGAATGCGAGCCATGGTCAGTACAACGCGTAGGCGTGTTAATTAAATTTGCATAACCATAGCTGTAGAAACAGGTCGTGTAGTCGACACAGATGGGATTAGTCATGTCTAGCAGATTGATATTAAAATCTCCCATAATGAAGACGTTTTTATTTTCGAGTGATAGTTTATGGAGTGCTAGTTCAAAAGCCCGGCAAAATTCAGACGCATCATTTGAAGGAGACCTATAAATAGCGCCGCATATAACCTTCTCTGTGCCACCAGTAGATCGGCAATCAATTTCTATCCAAACCGATTCACATTTACTCACATTCAAACACAAATCAAGACGTCTTTTGTAAGCAATGTGCTTTGAAATGTAGATAGCCGAACCACCATAGGGGTTATCAACACGGTGTGCGTATTCGCATGAATAGCCAGGAAAAGCATACAAATCTTTATCAAGGGATGATAGCCAAGTTTCAGAAAATGCGATGATGGAAAATTGATGCTGAAGGGAAGTAAGCAAAGCGGTTATGTTATCGTAATTCTTCCGTAGGCTACGAGCATTGAAGTGGATGGCAGACAGACCTTTAGCTTCGGATAAGATCGAACGATCTTATCCAACATATTCAACATACGAATATGTTGACTTCGTGTTGCGACCTCCCAAATGGAGCAATGTTGCGTGTTTTACCAGATACAGCTCTAAATGAGAAAACGGCGCTTAGCTCTTTCTGACGATTGCTCATTCACCATTGCTCCTACTCGCACAAGCAGCTAATATTCGTAAAAATATTACATTCGTATTCGGTTCGGTTCTCAGAATTCGATGCGTATTCAACTCGGTTCCCGACTGAGCTCTTCGTATTCTATTCGGTTGGGAAAAAGTATTATTCGCGTAGCTCTAGCAATATGGCTTGAAGGTCACATTTGGGTGAATGCGCCTCCGCACACATTCAGTACTGAGGCACCCCGGTGGGCGGACTTAAGAAGGCCATGCTGGCCGCCCGTGCTCCCGTCCCCCTTCAATAAAGGGAAAATTATTCCGTGGGAAAGCCATATCGAGCCAAACCTCTTTTTTGACGAAATCGAAGTATTTCATTCACACAGGAATGGCGGATAGGACGTTGACATAAAAGCAATATACTCTTGAGGCCGTGTCGGCCCTCTTCTCTCCTCCCACCATATGCACATTCATCAACAGCACTGCTATAACGCGTTAAGGATCTCATCTCTCATAAGACACTTTTTATCAACATACTTAACCAGCACAATATAGAAAAATTACATGAAATCAGGCGTGATTCTCGAACAAAACATATTGTTCGTGCTTTCTTAGCGCCTTGAAAAAGTTGTCCAATTGTATGAAGGAAACTTAAATGCTTCGTTTAAGTAATCCCGCCGTACTCCCTTTCTCCACGAAATCCCCCCCTCCCCCCAATGAGTGTGTCATAAACCTGCCTCTAGGAGAATGAGTGTGTAATAAACCTGCCTCTAGGAGGCTGACTATGAGCACGACGTTTTCCAGACACTAACTATAGAGTTGCTAGTGCGTCAAATCTTCTAAAGTTGTATTCCTTAAAATAAGTCGAGTGAAATTAGCCGAATCATTTCCTTTACACGCACTTCGCACTTGTCACGGCTATGCTACGTCGATTTACAGGTGCCTGCAAGAGTTATCCGTTCGAATTTTTTTCGTTAACGTACAAAACATAGCCCATTACGTACCTGCAGACTTCCGGCCAGTCAAACGTCTGTTGCGGTCTGTTCGTTGAGAAAGCAAAAAACTGACACGAAACGGCTGCCTTTTATACCGGCGTAGTGTGCTGCATACGTCTGAAGATGTGGTTGTAACGGACGCAGGCATGGTTTCCGTTTATTTCTTTGTGGTTGCGGGGCAGTGCGTATGCTGACGCAACTGCACCGAACTGCACACATAGCAGGATGTGAAGCAGCCGACTGTCAGTTCCGTGAAGCGAAGCACGGCGAACTCGGGCGCTGACGCATAAGGCAGCTGCAGAAATTGCCCGCTCCGGTACATTGTCACTCAAGACTTGTCATCAGGCATGTGTCGTACCTCGTACGAAAGCGTGGTACATGCAGCCTGACATTTCGTAGAAATTTTGCTCGCGAGGATCTTTATGCTCACTGTTCATTTCGCTTATCCGGCACGAGGCGCAGCAAGTGCTACTTGGTAGCAGCAGTCGTGTTTCACCGGAGGGCCGTCGCAATATTAATCTGTAAATGCAATAATCGCAACGGGTCAGTAATTCTATAACATTAAAAAGTTGGCACAGGCACTCGGCAACTGCAGCTGCTTTAGTGCGCGGAAAAGAGTTTTCCGTAATCCACACAGACTTCCCGCTAGTCTCGGCTATATCCACTGGTGCATATTATAAGCCAGTCCTGTCACTGTTTATTATTATTGCAGATAGTTGTAGTGACGATAGTTTGAATGAGAATAACTAATATCATTCTAAAGAAGGCTACTAAAGGAGCAGCACAAATGGTCAAGGCAATATTCATAAACCGTGGAAACTAAGTTTGTTTTCACTGTTAACAGCAGTACAGTAAAAAAGACAATCACTGCCGATTGCTCGATAAAAAGAGACAGCTCCGCTCATTACGGTTAAATATAGCATTGAAAACATACCGAAAATATATGCACAAAAAAGTATGTGCGGCTAGAGAACGGCAACTCATCTTTTGGTGAATAGATTACTCTGGAAACCACTTTTAAAACACTTGTTTCAGTGTCAGAGCTGTACTGTGCCTGAAAATTCAGCTGTTATATGATATATGAGATAACTATAATTAACAAGAAAATTAGAGCCACATGAAAACAAAGCGCTTCTAGTGATCCCTGATCCTTTCTTCCAAGGTAAAGCAACCTGAGTCCCTCTAAATATTACCACCGTTACTCCTCCTGGTTATTTGATGTCTTCTCACTCGGATGTTCCCTTCATTTGATGTGATTTCACCTGAACCTCGTGATTTCACCTGAACCCGCTAAACTGCACATGGAGTGTTTTTCTACGTTCTTTTTGTTTTTGAAAGAAAAAAAAATCTCTGCATTGCCGTTCCGTGCTGAAAAACTGGTGCTAAAATTACTCTGTAAGCATTACCAAGTCTTCCACAGCGGGCTTTCGACGTCAACCAGCCTATTAAAATCATTAACGGTTCCGCCAAAGCTTTAGAAGGCTGTGAGCAGATGGATTTTATCGGCATAGGCATTGGGAAATTATTAGCTAAGCAGCCGCGCAATGAATTATTTTCTAGCTTTGCGAAAAAAAAACCCTGTTGATGCTTACAAATGAACAGATGCCTATGCGGCTAGCAGTAAACAGGTTACGTGTAATGATAGCATCTACACATCTGGATGTGTACGCCAACACCATAGGTGGCGAATATTTGATGCTTGGTTCGTTGCTGTTTTTCGCCTATAACGGCGATGTGCTGGCTGTTTGCAAACGTGGTGTAAATATAAATCTTTTCGCTGTTTACTGCTTCTTTAGTGCATTATAGGCATTTACAAAATTCCCGCTTGAATTTGCTGTCACATCTGCAGTTCTTCAAGGCTCTGTCCTTGGGCCATTCGTTTCTCATAGTTATTAATGACATTACCAGTGACATCAAACACGTTGCAGAGGACTCTATAATTTACAGAGAAATTAGAAGCCATTGAGATCACGCCATATTTAACAGATCATAACAAAAACTTTTGGACTGGTGTAATGACTGGCAAATGTAAATTAAGAAGGTGAAATCTTTAGCAATCGCTGTAACTAGAAAACACAACCACAAATTTGCTGCTTAAAATTAATGGTACTCCACTGGCCTTCGTCAACGAACACAAATACTTTCGCGTTACACAAACTAACGACCTTAGATGGGGCAAACACCGCGACAACATCACTTCAAATGCATTACGGAAGCTGTTTTTTCTTGAAAGGTGTTCTCGCCTTGCATCAGCAGAAACTAAATTTTAGCTTCTAAAACGTTTGTTAGAACTGTACTAGGATATGCTAGCACTGTTTGATTTCCTTAGTCAGCAACTAATATTTCACGACTTGAAAGAATACAACGTAACTGTTAACTCCTTTTCAGTTTTTCTGTTCTATATATTGTCTAGATTACTATTGTCTTTTGCAGAGCTTCTTTCAGAAATGTTATCCTTTGCTAACTATGATACATGTAATGCCCACCTGCTAAACTTTCAACCAGAGACTGGCAGTATTTTAAATAAATAAATAAACCAATAAATGTGCAACCGCAACTAAACGGTAAACGATTAAATTATAATGCAGCTGTTTGTTCCTACTTGCGTTAACTGTAGACTTAAGTTGGTGTTTCTTTCTTGATAAAATAGCGATATGGAATAAACTGCCTAGTGTTGTCGTAGATTGTTCATAATGGCAGCAATTAAAAATACTTCATCATTATAATAATCAGAAAGACTTGTTTACCTACGTATCGCTTGGTTTACGTATCGCTTGGTTACGGTTTACGGGGGTTTAACGTCCCAAAGCGACTCAGGCTATGAGGGACGCCGTAGTGAAGGGCTCCGGAAATTTCGACCACCTGGAGTTCTTTAACGTGCACTAACATCGCGCAGTGCACAGGCCACCACAGTGCATTGGCGGCGGCAGCTTTTATTGGGGCATCATCCTGACAATTGCGACTTGATTGTGCAGGTTTGTGAATATTCTGAAGCGTATTTATTGGCATTGAAGCCGTGAAACAGCGGAGAATTATAATTTCGCTGAAATGTTTTTGTTGCAGTGGAGAGAACAAATCAAACAAATCAAAAGTGAACCTTTCTTTTGTGATCAAACTTTACTTTTATATTTTCACTTCTGCGAAGAATAAATCTTTTTACCTTCAGAACGTGTCTGCCCTGTTAATTATGGATGAATGCCGAATGAGTTATTACTACTGAAACATGGTATACATGCCCTAAAATATAATGCTGTTTGCCTGTTACAACTCCTTTTTAACGAGCTTATCAATCGGCTGTTAAGGTGGCATCTGCCTTTTAGCGAAGCAGTAACTCGTCTGTGAGCCTTGGACAGAATTTTTGTAGCGACTTACGGTTGTAGAATGGTTGTGTTATTCCTGGCTGAATTGTGTTAGTTGCATATTATTGACCTCCCTAAGGTAGAACCCCCGAGCTGTTTTCGTATGTGCTTGCCTTCTTAAAATATATAAATATTGTGAGCACGGTATGCGGTTTCGTCCTTATCACCTATCATTATGCGACATTACCTTTCTCACTGGTGTATACTAATAGTCATCGCTTCAGCTGTTCGTTCGGATCTCTTCTCTGGCTGCAGGTTGGAACAAACCTGGTCGGTGAAGTACTGCCTTAAAATATGAATAAATATCACGTGTTGTTAGGCCGTGATTCTGATGCAAATTTACTGGCCAACGGCAATATGGAAAAGGCAGTCGAGCCCACTTGTAACGGCAGCAGCTATCGTCTGCTGTCACTTATTACCAACGACGCTGGGGCTTCCGTCAACAAATGCATTAGTCCAATGGTACTGCGACTTAGATACACCGAATAACAGCAACTGTGTAACCCTGCTGGAACGAACGTGAAAGGGCAGTAAACACGGTCCTGGAGTGGAAAAAATGGCGGCTCTGCTAAACGCGATGGAAGAGCTTCTCCGGGCGTCCGTGCCACCCTCAATCGACAATTACGTGAGAACCCAGAACGCATTACAAAAAGGCGAGCCAGTGCCGGAAAAACGGCGCAGTTTTATCAGATGCTGCCGTCAAAAACTCATGCCTTGTGGGGACATCTGCACTGGTGTACGGCACGGCAAGCTTTTGAGTAACGTCTAATTGTGCACTAAGAGGAACTGCAGCCATAGGGCGCATGATCCACCGTGTTTCCAACAAGCGGGGTGGTCTGCGGGGCAGGGACGCGCTACGGCTCGCCCATGCCTTCGTGACCAGCCGGATCCTCTACGCCGTGCCGTACCTACGCACCACCAAACAACAAGACGAGCGCATTAACGACATCATCAGGAAGGCAACGAAGCGAGCACTGGACCTCCCGGTGGCTACCTCCAACGCCAAACTGAAGGCGTTGGGAGTGGTAAACTCCTATCAGGAGTTGCGGGAGGCCCACCTTGTGAACCAATATACGCGGCTATCGCAGACGGTTCCTGGGCGATGCCTGCTAAACCGCTTACACATCCAACACACATGCATACCAGAGGGGACGGAGAACATCCCGATGCTGTGGCGCCACATGCTCTGGGTCGCTCCGCTCCCGCGTAACATGGTCATGGCTTCACATGAAGGCAGACGACAAGCGCGGGTTCGCACGCTTGAGAGGCAATATGGATATAAAGAGGGCGTCTACTACGTGGACATCACAGGGCCGTCGCCCGCGGGACTCTTCACGGCTGCCGTAGTTCACCGGGGAATGAATGTCCATGGGATATCTTTTCGGGCCCCAAATTCAACACCAGCGGAGGAAGTCGCAATAGCTCTCGCTGCCGCCGATCCAAAATCGAGAACGGTTATCACAGACTCTCGCCGGGCCTGTGAACATTATCTTGCAGGCGAAATATCACCTCTTGCCTCCCAAATTCTAAGACGCGCTCCCGCCGATCCAACTCGCACAAAAGTGACCTGGGCTCCTGGCCACCAGGGTCTACGAGGCAATGAGGCAGCTGATGCGGCCGCCCGAGCGCTCACACACCGGGCTCCTCATCCTAGCTCTCCTGGCTCAGAAGCTCATAAACCGCTTCTGCGGTTCCGCGAAATCCTAATTCATTATTGCGACAGCCACCGTTTCTACCCGGCACCTGCCAAGGGGCTGAGTAAGGCGGAGGAGCGAACTCTGCGGCGCCTGCAGACAGGAACTCTTCTCTGTCCTGCCATAGCAAAACACTTCGATCCGAACACAGATTGGCGCTGCCCGCACTGTGGAGAGATCTGCAATATCTTTCACATGGTGTGGGCATGTACTCAGAATCCTCTCCTTCCCCCTTTCCCCACCCCCACCCAAGAGGCATGGGAGACTGCCCTCCTCAACTGCTCCACACTGGAGTCTCAAAGGGCTGTAGTAAAGCGGGCGCGAGACGGGGCCTCGTCGTGCGGTGTCCCGGACTAAGGATACCGACCATGCTGCAGGGTTTTTTGACCCTCAAAGTCTCTTTGAATATTAAAATTTTTCACCACCACCACCGGCGGTGGCCTATTGTCACCGGCATGTCTCGCGCACTGCGATACTTTTGGAGCCGTCATTTTTTACGCTTCAGGTCGAATGGAGAACGGCGGACTTATTGCCTCTATGCCACGAGCGTACAACCAAGCACGAGTTGCAATTACGCGATGGGGTTTGCACATGATCTGCTCCGCGAGTGGCCTGTTAAAATTGATCGTGACATACCGACAAAAAAATAGGAGCTCGATGTCGTGCTTGATAAATTTGCAACCCACCACATGTTGTCTACCCTCCAGTCACGAAATGTCATTTTCAAGCTTCCGCCATCAGACATGCGCGCCTTTAGCTCACTCATGATTTTCTATCAACGGTACATCATATAGCTTTTGCTGGTAGCAATTCACACATCAGATGGCAAAATTTCGGTTCGGATATCTTTGTTCGCTGCCGTAGAAATGATTAAGACCATCTTGATGGGACTACTACGGACTATATCAGGAATCGCTTCCATAAGCATGCTTTTTTGGCCGAGGAATGTCCGAGAGCATTGTTGGACATCCGCGTTAATAGACGATGGTGGATTTATAGCTACGCGTTTATGATACAGACATGGC
This sequence comes from Amblyomma mixtum, assembly GCF_055824585.1. Lineage (NCBI taxonomy): Eukaryota > Metazoa > Arthropoda > Arachnida > Ixodida > Ixodidae > Amblyomma > Amblyomma mixtum. The sequence goes on from NC_143015.1 coordinate 24,244,759, forward strand.
TGGATAAGGTTTCAGCTGAGGTGGCTGCGTTGACGCGTATCATGACGCGACTTCGCTCAGTTGGTGCACACCTCAAAACCACCACGAGGGGATGAAGCAAGGTGGAAGAAAAGAATAAGAATACAGAGCGCAGCTTAAAAGAGACAAGCACAAAGAGAGAACACACACCAGCGCTTACTTCCAACTGACGTTTAGTGACAGGAACAGTTGCTTATATTCTGAAACCAAAAAAAAAGATCCAAAAGATATGAGACATACGAGCCTTAACTCTTTAAAAATTGCAATTCAGCTTCTGTCAAGGCAACCGATGTCGCACTAATACAGGAATCTTGCAGCCTGGCTATCTCAGCAGCCTCTACTACAGGATACGACACGTGCCAAAGGCAACTGTCTGCTTTGCGGCTTGTAGTGCGAAATTATATCTACACGTACAGCGATGCATCTGCTTCTGTCTGCATCTGGAGTGGACCTTGAGACATGGTGCACGAGGCACAGAAGCTCAGCCCGTGAAGCCTGTGGTTCTAAGGCGAACTTAGGTCCTAGGTCAATAACCTCGCTCACTTCTGACAAGGAATCCACTTCATTGGTGTGAAAGCTCCGCGTAGCTGGCTTGAAGGGCTTGAGGCATCCTTTCCGCAGATTGGCAAGAGCCAGACACTAAAGATGTTCTGTTGTGCTGTGAATGAGGCGACGAGCTTCCTGCCATATACCAAAAGCCAAACGGCTGCTGTCAAGGTTTTTCGCTTTGTCGATGAATACCGATCTTCGGGAGTAGAACTGGAAAAGAAGTGCAGTCTTTGGTCATGGAGGCCGTGGGTACCTTCAAGCAATGCCTCAAGCCACTCCAAGTAACCCATGAGGTTTCTGTGGAAAGCTCCTTCCGGTTTCTAGACCTCCGGCTCATGTTCTCGGTGAGCCCCACATGCTGCAAATATGAACCGGGCAGCTGCATGAAGCTGCTGCCATTCCGGTCGGCTTGTTCTAATCTGACGAAGAGAGAAATCGCTAACCTGTGCCTGAGGAACGCAATATAGAAGTCGGGGGCCCACAGCATTCAAGAAAGTCTTCTGGAGCAGGTGGATCGCCTTCATGCCGATGGGTAGCCTCCGCCTACAACTGTGTCTGTAGTTGAATGGCTGTTGAAGGAAGAAAAGCAAGAGGCTTCTGCGAGCAACCCTGATGGACACCAGCTAGCGCGGGAAAGAAGGAAAGTAGGCGTCGTTCCTTATATTCACAACGTGGCGCACCGACTCAAGGAGACTGGACGCCGTAGCGACTGAACGTTGGCTTCTCGGCCCCGTTAAAGGTACAGAAGCTTATAGCGCGTGTGAACAGAAGGAATAAGGAACGTAGGAGGTGTACCACAGCGCGTCAGGAGACATTAGTTGCATGCGTTGAAGTCGTGGTGTACTCAATTCCTCTTTCCTGCGGAAAAGTATACGTCGGTTAGACGGGAAGGTGTTAGGACGGACGGTTGAAAAAACACAATTATGTAACCCGCGAAGCGGCACCGGTAATCTGGGGCCGTATCGTCGTCGATGCAAAGAAGACGACGAAGATACCGGCATCGAAAGGCGTGCGAACCAGATTTTATCCGCAGTACTCTGGTGTATAGGCACTTTGAGCAGATAGTGCGGGAAAAAGTAGAGGCTGCTGAGATAGCCATGCTGCAAGATTCCTGTATAAGTGCGCCGTCGGTTCCTTTGACAGAATCTGAATTGCAATTTTTGAAGTGTTAAGGCCTGTATGTCTCATATCTGTTGGTTTTTTTTTTTTTTGGTTTCAGGATATAAGCAACTGTTCCTGTCAATAAACGTCCGTCGGAAGTAAGCGCTCGAGTGTCTGCCCTCGGCTTTGTGCTTGTCTGTTTTAAGCTGCGCTCTATATTTTTATTCATGTATTACCCACTAGCCCGCACCCTTACCCTAGGGAAGAAAAGAGAAAGAGAGATGCTGTAGTGAGGGGCTTCGGGGTAATTTTCGCCATCCAGGGGATCTTTAACGTGCGCTCACATCACACAGCGCAAGGAGGCCTTTTGCGTTTCTCCTTCATCGAAACGCAGGTGCCGCGGTCGGGTTCGAAGCCGGGTAATCCGGCTCAGGAGCCGAGCGCTCTAACCACAGCGCCAACTCGGCGGGTAGAAAAAAAAGTAAAACGGGCGATACCCACTGCACGCTTTCTGCTTTCAGCGCCGCTTTCCCTCTATCTTCCGGGCACGTGCACAGCTCTCTCCGCTGCATCTGCAGTGCCTCGCGATTTACCGTCTGTTATGCGGTTTAAAATGGTCTCCCAGCTTGAGAGCTATATGGGAATGCGAACTTGAATAAACGTGAAAACCTCGTTAGTTATGCGTACTCTTCGGTGCAGACGATTTCCAATGAAGAAGCACGACTGACCTAGAAATGCCTTTCTCAAGTCAGCCATCCCGTCGCGTACGCCGTATATCTCGAGGTAAATCTGTCATTTTGTTATATCCTTTAGAAACCGAACTTTCGATAAACACTGCGAAACAATGCAGTACACTCGATAGACGTTCTCCGTTGTCGAATATGAGACGTATGCTTTAGTTGTTTTGATATTGCATCCACACAGAAGTATTGGTGCACTGTCGTGGTCTGAAGATTTCGCGAACGAGAGAAAAAAGAAATCCTCCATGGCCATGGCATATTGTCCACTGAAAACACTGGAAGGATGAGACACACGTGCTTCATCCGTTGATAAATCACCCGCTGACCTTTCCGCGAGGCAGCTGAACTTTAAGCACTGCGTAGTTAGGCGTACTGCTGGCCTCCTTATGTCATTATTTCAGTTCCCTCGCCATGCTTCCACTTGAGTTTTGTGAAAATTTCTGCTGTACATACGTAAAGCTTACTACAGGAACGCGGCGTTCCGTGCGAGTTGCACTGAACCACAGGCGCGCGCTGTGGTATGCATACGAGGGCGTACACGCACATTTGAAATAGTGTACTTAGAGTTTCATAATAGAAATCTTTTAAACAAGTACTTTCGTCTTAATTTATTTATTAATTTCTTTACCTTTAAGGCCTATGAGGCGTTACAGAGCGGTTGGGTAGAAGGGATGAACAAAATCTGAAGATGCAAAGTAAGCATAGGGGGTCACAAAGCACACACGTCCACTGAAAATGTGATACGAACCTTTTTAAAAAATTTTCTGGGCACAGCACCAAAAACAATAAAAAAACCGGGCCGGCCAGAAAGAAAATTTTATCGCATCTTTGAATGCCGCAGGATCTTGAATGCACACAATAGAATTGGGCAGGTGATTCCAATGTGTTATATTTCCCTGCAAGAAACACTCAAAAAAGAGATTTGTACGCAATGTGGGGCGCGAACTTTATGTGCGTGACTGAGAAGTGTTGATAAGTAAGCTGATTCAGAAATGAATTCACTTTTCATTAAGGGGTTAGTGAAATGAGTTTTGTGAAAGAAGAATGAACGGGAGACCTTCCTTTGAACGTGTAAGTTCGGTAGACAGAGTTATGAGTTAATTAGGGAAACACTTTTTTTTAATGCGATGTTGATTGCCTCAGGGCATAAAGCTGTATGTAATGATAGATGAGGATGCCTAAATAAATGAGAAAAGGTTCGCTGATCTTATGAAATGGAGCAGCGAACGATGATGAGGACCTTGTGTACAAGCGTTGTATGAAGCGCTATTGTTGGGCGAAAGATCCGCTGCCGTCTGGTGCCGAATTCTTGTCGGCTTCAACGCCGGGCAAACCCACAGCAGGTGGTGAATGTCGGCCTCAAGATTTCGGTTCTTGCAGACTGGACACCCGGGCGGGGATATACACCTTCGAATTGCGGCCACTTTCGTGTAACAGCTGGAGATAGGGCAACCCTGTTTCGAATCCTCCGAAGCGCAACCTCCTTCGGAGGTTGCGCTTCGCGGGTTAGACCGCGGAGGAGGGTTAGCGCACATGGAGGGATCAGAGCGCGTGTGCGGCGCCGGAGGTGTTCACTTTTTGTTAAAAGGAGGGTGGTGTCATCCAGAGTGAGGACTCGAAGCGAAGTTGGGGTCACAAAGCGGGTCGCAGAATCTGCGCTGCTTTGCGAACTCAGGAGGTCTCGTGGGACCCACTCAGTTCGGATTGGCTGCAGGATGCTTGCCGCGAGACGATGGATAATTAGATAGAATGAAGCGCGCTGATCGATTTTATATTCCTTCGATGTCGTCACTTAATGTACAAAGATGTGGATTCCAGAATGCAGACGCATAGTGTAGTTTAGGTCAAATTAATGTTTGGTACGAAAAAAATAGCTTGAGAGACTTTGGCGCCAGAGAGAAGTTCTTACTCAGATAACCGACAGTGCGATTAGCATTGCTAGTGATTCGCCACATATTGTCACGACCAGAGGAGCCGTGAAGGTAGACGTCGGGAAGAACCCAAGGCCGGGAGCCTTCTTTTAATTATCGAGCCAGCTTCCACGACACAGAACAGAACAGCGCGCCACGAGAGCCCACCGCCGCTTCGTCGTCGTCTTCGACTCAGCGCGGAGGCCGCGCGGCGCGTTGGGCGCGTGGCATTATTCCCCCCCGCGAAAGCAAACATCGTCTCGATGTGGAATGGGGTATGTAGAGTGAGGGGAGGAGGAACAAAAAAAAAAAAGACTGGGGGTGAGGTGAACTATACAGCGCGCGCTAGATGAACATGCAGGGAGAGTCAAGTTCACACGTGGGGTAAGGGGAAAAGGTACGAAACAGCGTAAACACAGCGCTCAGTCACGCGAAAAGTACGGCTTTAAGCGCACTACATGCACGATTTCAGGCCGTTGATGCTGAGGGCCGGCGACCACAGTTCCATGGGGGACAACTTCGTAGTTGACGCTGTTCAGGCGGCGCAGGACTCTGTACGGGCCAAAATATCTATTTAAAAGCTTTTCGCACAATCCCTTGCGGCGCACTGGTGTCCACACCCACACGTGGTCGCCCGGCTCGTAGTGCACGTCCCTGTGCCGAAGGTTATAGTGGCGGGCATCGGCGGATTGCTGGACCTTGATGTGCAAGCGGGCCAGCTGACGGGCCTGCTCTGCTTGCTCCACGAAGTGGCCAGCTTCAGGGGGAAGCTCTGCGTCGCCGTACGACAGCATGGCGTCTAGCATCATGCGGACCTCTCTGCCATACACGAGACGGAACGGGGTGAACTGGGTGGTTTCCTGCGTCGCGGTATTATAGGCGAAGGTGACGTACGGCAAGACCTCATCCCAGGTTTTGTGTTCAACGTCGACGTACATCGAGATCATGTCCGCCAATGTTTTGTTGAGCCGTTCCGTTAGACCATTGGTTTGGGGATGATACGCTGTTGTTGGTCGATGAGCAGTATGGCTAAGCTCTAAGATGTCACGTAGGAGTCGGGCTGTAAACGCCTTGCCTCGGTCAGTAATGATGGCCGATGGGGCGCCGTGTCTAAGCACGATGTCGTGCATAAAGAAGTGGGCAACTTCGGCGGCAGTACCTCGCGCAAGGGGCTTCGTTTCAGCGTAGCGGGTCAAGTAGTCTGTGGCGACTACGATCCACTTGTGGCCGGACGACGAGAGAGGAAATGGCCCCAGAAGGTCCATGCCGACTTTGTCGAATGGTATTTGTGGCGGCTCGATGCACTGAAGCAGTCCAGGAGGCTTGAGCGCGGGTTTTTTCCGCCGCTGGCATTGCCGGCATGTCCGGACATAATGCCTGACACTTGAAGTTAGGTTGGGCCAGTAATAGTTCTGCCGGATTCGGGATAAGGTGCGGGTAACTCCAAGGTGGCCGGAAGTCGGTTCATCATGGCAGGCAAGGAGGACTTCATCCCGCAGATCAGACGGTATGACGAGTAGGTAAGTTGTCGGACTTGAAGCAGAGTTCTTTTTATAAAGCACCCCTCTCCGCAGGCAGAACGACGATAGTCCGCGAGCTAGGTTTCGTCGTATTTCAGGGCACCCACCTTCGAGATGTTCGATGAGCAGACGGAGCTCGGCGTCGGCACGCTGTCTGGAAACGAGCTCAGATGTGCTGACCGCTCCAAGGAAGCTATCATCGTCGGTGGTGTCTTGCGGAGGAGGTTCGACGGGAACGCGTGACAAGGTATCAGCGTCGGTGTGTTTCCGGCCTGACTTGTAGGTGACGGTGAAATCGAATTCCTGCAGGCGTAATGCCCAACGTGCTAGGCGGCCGCAAGGGTCCTTTCAATTTTTCAGCCAGCACAGCGAGTGGTGGTCGGTGACGATACGAAACGGTCTGCCATAGAGGTATGGGCGGAACTTGGCGGCGGCCCAGACTACCGCTAAACATTCTTTTTCCGTGGTAGAGTAGTTCAACTCAGCACGCGACAGTGCGCGGCTGGCGTAGGCAATTACTTTGTCGACACCGTTTTGCCGCTGAACTAGAACGGCGCCAAGACCGACGTTGCTCGCATCCGTGTGCACCTCCGTATCGGCATCTTCGTCGAAATGTGCCAGGATGGGCGGTGATTGGAGTAGGCGTCGTAACTCGTCGAAGGCACTCTGTTGTTCGTTGCCCCAGGAAAATGACGTGTCATCACGGGTTAGGAGCGTCAGAGGGCTGGCGAGCTGGGCGTAGTTTCTAATGAAGCGGCGATAATAGGAGCACAGGCCCAGAAAACGTCGGACTGCTTTTTTGTGGGAGGGGACCGGAAAGGCAGCAACGGCAGCAAGCTTCTCTGGGTCAGCGCGGATTCCGTCAGCACTAATGACGTGCCCGAGGAACTTCAATTCGGTGAACCCAAAGTGGCATTTTTCTGGTTTGAGGGAGAGGTTGGCGGATCGAACGGCTTTGAGGACAGTCCTGAGGCAGGGCGGGCAGTGGCGTCGCCATGAGTGGAGTGGTAGTTGAAGGCGCGTTGACAATAGGAAGGGCCTCGGGGGACAGGCCGCGGATCCTCCGGCTGGCACGATGGACAGGGGTGGTCACAAGAGGCGGACGCGTCGAGTCGTCCTCAGGAGTAGGGAGCATCGGCCGCACCTCCACCAGTGTCACGACCAGAGGAGCCGTGAAGGTAGACGTCGGGAAGAACCCAAGGCCGGGAGCCTTCTTTTAATTATCGAGCCAGCTTCCACGACACAGAACAGAACAGCGCGCCACGAGAGCCCACCGCCGCTTCGTCGTCGTCTTCGACTCAGCGCGGAGGCCGCGCGGCGCGTTGGGCGCGTGGCAATATGTATTTGTTTGCTGTTTAGTGTGTTGTTTGCTTGTTTGTTGTTGTTTGCTTTGTGTGGTTTGCTTTTTAGTGTGATATGCATGCGTCTTCTGGTAGGTTGGCCGTTTTCCGATTAAACTTCAGTCGTTAGTCCAGTTTTGTCCTGTCTTGTTTTTCTCCCGGTGTCTCGTACTTCGCTGGTGAAGTTGTTTCTGATATACTCCAACTAGCCCACACGGTTACTTTGTTACGATATATACTGCGCATGAACATGCCATGAAAAGTTGTTTGTTAGTTGAACTCCGAGATATTTGTAGGAAGTGATATTTTCTTCGTACGCGCTCCCCGCATATTGCGGCAGAGGTAGAAAATTCAATTAGGCTGCAAAAATGTACACCGTATTGTTGTATAGTTAGTTCTTGTTTCCTTTTCAATGTGAACACCGCCAGGGGGCTACAGTTGTGTGTATATATATATGTGTGTGCGTCACTGAATAAACCGGGTTTCGTTCCATGGGTTTGCTGTCATGGTTCACGGTCTTCAAGGGCGTTTCACGCCAACACTACATTGGCGACGAGGATGAACGGAAGAGCGGGCGTAACAGCCTTTTCGCTTCCAGTCATGAGGTTTTCCGGACTCGCACAGCCGCCCCCATTTCTGCATGTTCCAGGTCACCCGGCTGTTCCTTGGTCGCAATGGGTGCGACTATTCGAGAACTACATGCTGGCTTCGGGAGCGTCTGAATTTTCGGCAGAGCGTCGCAAAGCCCTTCTTATCCACAGTCTGGGCGTCGAAGGCCAGCGAATATTATTCACGCTTCCTGTGTCAGCCAAAGACGCCGAAGAAGGTGAGAGCGCTACCGCTAAGTATCTGCCAGCAGATAGTGAGGGCGAAAGCACCGGACTGTTGCCAAAACAGACAGAGACGGCAGCTTCGCCGTATGACGATGCGGTTAGAGCCTTGGGGAACCATTTTACCACCCAAACTAATATCGTCGTAGAACGTCACCATTTTCGCAAACGCGTCCAGCAGCCAGGAGAATCTATCAACGAGTATGTTGTTGCATTACGTGAGCTTGCAGCTGCTTGTTCGTTCGCCGAGCTTGAGGATGCGCTCCGTGATCAGTTTGTGACAGGCATTTCTTCGCAACATGTCTGTGAGCGTCTGTTGCTCGATGGCTCGAGTCTTTCTTTTTCGCGTGCTGTGCTTGCGGCCACTCAGCTAGAACAGACAACTCAAGACGTCCAAGCTTTTGCTTCTACAAGTGTACAGCATGTTGCTAACAAGAGCAACGCCCCGTTCCACTGCTTTCGTTGCGGTTCTGATCAGCATTCGGCTGCGTCGTTCCACTGCCCGGCTAAAGGGAAAAGCTGCCATTGCTGCGGTCGGGTCGGTCATTTCAGGTCAGTGTGCAATAAGGATCGACGCGTTGCTTCTGTTCGGGAACTGATCAGCGAAGAACGCAGTGACGTTGCAAACATTCTGGTAGTGGCCGCATCCACTCACCCTGGTATTCATATTGATGTCTTAGTAGGAAACACCAGCTTAGCATTCTTAGTTGATTCGGAATCAGCAGTTTCCATTATGTCGTACAGCTTCTTCAACCAGCATTTCTCCAGTAAAGCACACTGTACTGCCCCGCTAATTAAGTTATTGGACTATTCAAGACAGCCCATACCGGTGCATGGATGTTTTGTCTCTGAGGTTGCGTACATGGCTCGTACAGCATCCATTTTGTTTTATGTCGTGTATCTGGGCATTTCGCTTCTCGGTATCGATGCGATTAGAGCTCTTAATCTACGAATTGAGGGCTCATCCCTTTGTTGCCTTGAGACAAGTGCCACTGCAGCTGGTGGCCAAGAACGATGTTCTGTAAAAGAAACGCATCCGTGTTATGCTGGGCTCCCCAGCTACCTAAGAGAAGAGTTCCATTGTCTATTTGGAAAGGGCATTGGTCTGGCTAAGACTTTTGTTCACCAGGTCAAAGCGCGTCCATCCGTCCAACCCACTGCATCTAAGCTTCGCCGCCTACCACTGTCATTACGGCCTTTTGTCTCAGAAGAACTTCGTCGGCTGGAAGAGACGGATGTGATTGAGCGCGTCAACGCATCAGATAGGGTCTCCCCTATCGTCGTGGTAAAAAAAAATAAGATGGAGGGATTCGCCTGTGTGTCGACCTTCGAGGAGCCAACAAGGCCGACGTGCCGGAAAATTTTCCGCTTCCCCACACTGAAGAACTGTTGCACAGCCTTGTGGGTGCAACACACTTTTCCAAGTTAAATCTGGCATCTGTTTATCATCAAGTTTTGCTGCATCCAGAGAGCCGTGATTCAACAGCCTTTGTAACACACGACGGACTTTATCGCTTCAAGCATGTATAAAAAAAATCAAAATCAAAATTTTATTCGTCTTTATACGTACACATTCATAAATTCTGATCTGCCTAAGCACATTTTGCTTGTTGGCTGATCAGGCAGCAGGTGGAGAAATACCTCAGTATGCATACATTACTTGTCTAAACACTCATACTAACATAGAAACAAACAAACAAAAACAAACAAAAAATTTTGAACACAAAATTGCACATACGAAAGCATTCAAGCTATACACAGGGATTAAATACATTTGCACACCAATTTCTCAGGTCAGTCATCATCCTACGTTTCTTACTTGCAATACATAGATCATCGGGAATTTCATTAAATAGAGCCGGTACATAATAACTGAGCATCTTTTTACCATAGTTTGTGTAAACCCGTGGCTTAAAAAAACGTTCCGTTTTTCTCAAGGTGGCATCTTTTTGTTACGGGAGTCTTATGTTCATTTGAATAATAATACCGTGCTAACACAACAAAGTGGAATAGTTCACGAATTTGAAGGATGCCTAACTCATTGTATCTCTCTTTCATGTCAACCGAGTGTAGTTTTGTGCCGTACGATGTAGTGTTGACTATTCTTTTTAGGATAACATTTAATGCTTCTTTCTTGTATTCGGAGCAGTTACCGTATAGAGTAATGCCGTACTTTAAAACAGGTTCTACTAATGCTGTATAGATCGGTCGCCTAAGATGAAGCGGAGCTTTACCACGAAGGTGATACATCATAGCCGCAATGGCCCTTATCTTTCGAGAGAGGTAGACGATGTGGTCGCTCCATGTAAGGTGTTGGTCAAAGTGGATGCCCAGATACAGAACTGTTCGCTCTATTTGCATAGCTTTACAATTACAGTGGTAACAATGGGATGTATGAAGATACAATGGTTGGTTGAAAGCAACAATTTTATGAGGGTTTTTAAAGCATGTCAGTTTTGTTTTGTTCACGTTTAAAAAAATGAAATTTTGCGAGAACCAGCCAACGACTTCACTTATATCTGTTTGAAATGACTCCACGCCTATACGATAATCAGTAGCTTCAAGCGCTAGCGCTGTGTCGTCAGCGTATTGAAAAACGTTTGACTTAAGCTGTAACAAACCCAAATCGGATACATATATGTTAAATAGTAGTGGGCCAAGTGTACTTCCTTGAGGTACACCGAATTTAACATTTTTTAAATCTCCGTGCGTATTATTAAGCATCACACACTGCAATCTACCTGGAAAATAATTGATAAAAAACTTGTTAAAATGACCGCGGAACCCAAGTGAGCTTAATTTTTCGAGTAGTAGTGTATGTATGGTCTATTGTGTCAAATGCCTAAGTTACGTCCAGAAATAAGGCTAACACGATGTGATTATTTTCTAGCGCATTGCAAACATAGTCAGAAAATTCTTCAAGAAGTGTAGTCGTACTTCTATTCTTTGTGAAGCCAAACTGCGCATCATTGTTCAAAGAGTATTTTTCACAGAATGAAGCACGCAGGACAAGCGTTTGTCCTGCGTGCTTCTTTTTCTTCTTGTCCCTGTCTTTTTATTGCGCTTTTCTAAGTTCAACATGTATTACCAACTCGCCCAACTTTCTGCATTGCTTGGATTCCATAACATATGCAACATGCTTTCCCATAATATGTGCTATTGATGACAGTATTGCGATCGGCCTATAATTTGTAAAATGACCTTTCTTCCCGTGTTTGTGTATGCTTTGGATTAGCTTCCGCCCCCTCGGCCTTCCAACGCATGATGTCGCAAATTCTTCAAGGATGTTCTGGTGTCTTGTTTTACATCGACGCTATCATTGTTTTTGGAAAGAGTGAAAAGACCACTGGTCAAACCTTGCGACCGTAGAGGCAAGTTTGGACAGGCAGAAGCCTTCGAAAAACGGCGATAAATGTCTAGGATGACAAAGTCTTATTCCTTTCTCTCAAAGCTGACCCGGCCATGCCAGCAAAAGCGTGAGCTTGCGAGAAGGAAGGTGCACCTGCAAAGCTGATATTAAAGTTCAGTGCTGGCATCCAGCTGCGGTGTGCTTTCATTGAAATGATCACGAAGTAAATTCATGCGCCAGCCAGCCACAGACATTGGGTGGACCAAGTGGGAAGAAAAGTGGCGCCTGTAACAGGATGTTCTCACATCCTGGTAGGGTGTAACAGCTGTATCGTGTCCCTTGGTGTTGTTTGCAATGTTGTGGCAGCCAGCGACGCAACCCGCTTCTGTCAATGCGGAAATGCCGCTTCGCTCGATACGCCTGTCGAGTGAGCGCTACAAACTGGAGGAGGCCCAGCCGCTGCAAAACCGCCATCGAACTTTTCGGTTAATCTTATAGCCAACCTCTCCTTCAACACCCCGCCCCCATGTGTTTTTTTAATTACTGGAAATGAATAAAGTTTACCTGGCCGAGTAGCCTCCACATTTTATTTATTTATTCGAATTACCCTGAGAACCAAAGGCATTAAGAATAGAATGATGAAATGAACAATTACAGGAACAGGAAGAATTACAAGCATGACTTTTTCTTGGCTATACATTATCAGCTAAAATAACTTAGAAGCTTTGTTACATTCCTAATTATACAATGTTAGCTAAGGCACTGGGAAAATGCGCAGGATCAACAACGGAGGTGAACGATCCGGGAAGGCAGTTCCAGTCCTGTGAACTACGCGGTAGCAATGAACGAAGGGAAGTTTTTCTGTGATAAAAAGTGAGGTCAAATTTTTGTGCATGATCAATGTGAGGAAAGATATACAAGGGTGGAATACGAATGTCACTACCCAAAGCGGGGTTGTAAAAAAGATTTCTGAAATATACAGTGTAGCAAATATTCGGCAGGAGATGTATGTTGCATTGAGTTTATCATTGAAGTTACGATAGCGGTGTGACTATAACTAGGAAGAATGAGACAAGCGAGAAAGCATTTGACTCCGTGGAAAACTAAGCAGTTATGTACGCATTGCGGAACCAGGGTGTAGAAGAGTTATGCGAAAATACCGGAACATATCTATAACGACTGCACAGCTACAATAGTCCCTCATGAAATCAGCAACAAAAGTCTATTAATGAAAAGTGTCAGGCAGGGAGCCATGATCCTTCCAATATATTCACCGCCTGTTTACAGGAGGTATTACGCACCCTGGATTCAGAGCAGTTGCGGATAAGAGTTAATAGAGAATATCCAAATTAATTTGTATTTCAACCGGTTGAGCTGTATTTCAACCGGTACTCATCTGCGGGGCAGAGATGTGGAGGCTAAGAAAAAGGGATCAGCTTAAGATAATGACAACGCAACCAGCCGTGGAAAGAAAAATGATAGATGTAACGTAAAGAGACAGGATGCAGGCAGAGTGGGTCAGAGAACAAATGCGTGTCAATGACATCCTAGTCGAAATCAAATGGACGCAATGGTCTTGAGCAGGGAATGTAATGCGAAGGAAAGATCCGCTGATCCATAAGGGTAACGGAGGGGATTCCAAGAGAAGGGAAGCTTAGCAGGGGGTGGCAGAAAGTTGGGTGGGCGGATAACATTATTAAGAAGTTTGCGGGGACACGGTGGCCGCAGCTGGCAAAGGACAGGGTTGGTTGGAGAGACATGGGAGAGGCCTTCGCCCTGCAGTGGGCATAGTCAAGCTGATGATGGCGATGATGGTGACGAAATAAGCAGATTTATTTTGTATTAATTCGAGGGAATAAACCAAGTTGATACTGCTGCGGTCCCAGATGGGCGTGGCATTTCGTGTCCAACGTTCTGGGAGAAAAATTTTGGAAACCGGAAAATCGTAAAATACTTCATCCTATAGAAATATTGAAAGTAACGGTACATTCTTCTTATATGTAGCGAAACATTTCTTTAAGATGTTTCCATCAATCGCATCGAACAGTTAAGGCTAGCATAGAAAGCCAATAGGGAACGCTTTTGAGGATATCAATAACATTAATAGAAAAAAATGCAAGACTGTCGTTGATTGATCTGCACATATATTGATTGTTATAGCGGTATCTTGCATTATATGAAAAAATTAATTTCATAAATGGTTTACCGCTCAAAAATGTTTTCCCAGATTTGTTCGGTATGCAAGCTTGCTACGGATTAGTGATTAGTACAACAGTAGTGACTCATGGACAGTGCAAAAGTTACGACGCAAGTATTCTAGCATACGGTTAGCATTGCTGTCTAATGTGAGGATACGTGAGGACCAATTAAGACTAAACGTGATGTAAACACTAATATACCGATATGAAGAAACGGTTTGCAGGGTCTTATTACAGAGAAAGTAAGCGATTGGAGTAGCAGAGGTGCGGGAGACACGCATTACTTCACAATTGAAAATGTTTAGTTCCTTTACCAGAAGTTTCACAAACAGGAAATCTTATTAATTTCATTTTGGTTGGTTGGTTTATGGGGTTTAACGTCCCAAAGCGATTAAGGCTATGAGAGACGCCGTAGTGGAGGGCTCCTGAAATTTCGACCACCTGGGGTTCTTTAACGTGCACTGACATCGCACAGTACACGGGCCTCTAGAATTTCTCCTCCAAAGAAATTCAGCCGCCGCGGCCGGGATCGAACCCGTGTCTTTCGGGTCAGCAGCCGAGCACCATAACCACTGAGCCACCGCGGCGGCTTAATTTCATTTTGGAGTACCATTACGTCGTTCTGGTTATTCTCGCGAAATACAACACATTGATCCGCGAACAAGTGGATGTTAGTGGACGCACTTTCGGTCAAGTCGTCGATGCAGATAAGGAACTACAGGGGGCCTAAAATAGAGCTTGTGGAACACCGGAATGGACAGCTTTTAGAGGGTAGTTCAAGCTGTTAACAGAGACTAACTGTGACCGGTTACAGTGGAAATGTTGAAGCCAAGTTAAAATCTTACATTATTGGTTAAATCAGCTTAGATAAAAAGCAGTAACCTATGAGAGACTTTTTTGAAGGCTTTAGAAAAATCAAAGAAAAGGCAATCAGCTATGTAACGACGGTCAAGGATGTCTTGATACCAGGGTGAAGGCCCAATATAAAACTTTTCCTTTTTAATGTCGTCATTAGGGCTCTTTCACATCCATTTTCGGTAGTCCCGTTAGCAGAAGGTCTGAATGATCCTTAAAGAATTTTGTTTTGCGAGCTATACGCACTATACCGAACGCCGCACCCCCCCCCCCCTCCCCCCTTGCAGTCCTAGAACCTATACTACAGTCACCGACTGGCGCGCCCCGTGCCTGCTTCGTTCATACATTGGTACTGAAGATGCCCATCAGTACAGTGCACTGTATTTTTACTTTGCCCATTTCTGATTCCCTGTTTTCATAAAAGGTACCAACTGTCTGGTCAACATAACTCAGTGCAGGCGCGCAGGCATGTGCCTCATTGAGTTTGTACCGTTTATTAACATTAATTACAACCGGCATCCTCTGTAACTATTCTGCCACCTATATCCCCGTTTGGAGTGCAGGGATGGCGTAGAGATACGGCATCCGCCACGCGTGCAAGAGGATCAGGGTTCGAATCCTGGTGCTGCGCCATTCTGCACCGGATTTTTTTAAAAAGTACGCGTGTCGAAGGAATTGCGTAACCAGGCCAGGGATGCGGCCTGATCTCGGTGGCCAGAACCAGCAGCGGGCTCTCTCATCAGAACAGGATTTCGCCACCCGGGTGTAGTACTTGCCTACAATTTCCTATATCACTAAACCAATTAGCCCGCGGCTCTCAGTCCACAGCGGCTGCGCAGCAACTGACCAGGGCGGCGGTCAGATCTGTGACGCAGCGGAGGTTGCTATAAGAACCTCTGGCTCCGTACAGGCCGCCATCGGAAACTAAACCTGACAATGTTTAACGCTAGAATCTTGTCCAGTGAGGCTAGCCTAGCAGTGCTGTACAATGGGCTAGTGGGTATTAAATGGGATGTTATTGGGCTTAGTTAGGTAGGAGGACCGAGGAGGTGTCTACAGTGCAAACGAGTCGGCACATACTATGCTATCTTATATTAGCAGACATACGAGAATTAGGAGTGGGATTCATCAGAAATCTGGATATAGCTGGCAACATACAGGATGTCTATAAAATTAACGAGAGGGCTGCAGCTGCTGCATTTACGAGTAGGCTTAATATTAGGTGCAAACTGAAGGTGGTACAGGCTTACGCACCTACATCTAGACATGATGACCAAATGGTCGGAAGCTTCTGTAAAGACGTGGAATCGGCAAAGAGCAAAGTAAAAGCAAGCAAAGCACATTGCAGTGTACTGACGGGTGACCTCGACACCAAGCTAGGAAAGAAGCTGGCTGCAGACAAGGCGGTAGGCGACTATGGCATGAGCTCTAGAAATAGCAGGGATGGGAGAGTTATTAGTGCAGTTCGCCGATAGAAATATTTACGTATCATGAATACCTTCTTCCGCAAACGAAAGAGGCCCAGCGCTGAGACTAAAAACGAAATAGACCTCACCTTGCACACACCCTGGCATCGTGCAGGATATAGAAGTCTCGAATTAGCTTAGACTTGATGAAGGAACGAAAGAAGCTAGTGAAGAGGAGACCCATTAACGAGTTAACTTAGAAAGGTCAGGGTTCGGGCTAGTGGGTAGTCAACATGAGGATCCATAGCGCACAAAATTGACGGGACACAACACAAGCGCTAACACATAACGAGTTAACGTTAAGAGACAAAGTAGAAGAATTCAGGCTATCGCTTTAGAACTGAGGACGATGACCTTAATGGTAAAGCTATGAACGAAAATCTCACAATCATTACGGAAAATGTAAGTTTAATGTGCATAGAATACAGCATGCTCTAAGAACGGAGGTAGCCAAGAAGTGGTACACAGGAAACGAGACATAGGCAAGAATGAGATGTATGCTTCGTGGGGACCTGCCCCAGCCGGTCCCCTGTGGATAGCTTCTCCGCGATGCACCCTCCCTAGCATAGTTAGTTGCCTTAACTAACAAGGGAGGGCGCCTGTGCCGCAGCGACGCGAGCACCACGGACAGCGAGACTGCTGCGCACGCGCGCGCAGAGAAGACGGCCCTTTTCTCCTCAGGATTTTGCTGCGTACGAAGGTGTTGGCGCACTCCACTGTCCGCCAGCGGTGCGAGGCCTCGTGGTGAGAATGTTCTCCCGCCAGCTCGTCCCGTCCGGTCTCGAAGTTTCCCCCTTGCTCTGGTGTGGGCGAACCCTCGCTCGTAACCGTGCTGGTGAGCGGGACGACTTCGATTACCTAGCGTATTTTGTTGCTAGCTGGCGTTATTATTCTTGTGGCAATAAATGCCTGTTTGTGCGAGCAAGGATGTCGTTCCCTTGTTCCCTCAGAGCAAGGCCCGCCGTAGTCGGCGGGCGTTCGGTGGCCTACGCGATCGCGGGGTGGGGTCCGGCGGTCTTGGACTGTGTAAGGCGCGATTGATCAGAGGAGAACGTATTGCACTCCCCAAGTAAAAAATTAAAAGCCCACAGCGTTAAAAGACAAAGGGGGCAATGTCATTAGCTATATGGATCAGATAGTTAAAGTAGCCGGAGAGTTCTACCCAAATCTATGCAGTAGCCAATGTAATCAGGGTGTGAATAAGATAGGCAGTATCACACAGCAATGAAATATCACGCCTGTGAAGAAAGAGGAAGTGGAGAACCCCTTAGGAACAATGCAAAGAGAGCAAGCAGCTGGTGAGAATCAGGTAACAGCAGATCTGTTGAAGGACTGAAGTCAGATTGTGCTAGAAAAACTAGCCAGCCTGTATATGCAATGCCTTATGACTTGGAGCGTACCAGAAGCTTGGAAGAACGCTAACACGATATTAATCAGTAAGAAAAGAGACGTCAAGGACAGGAAAAATTGCAGACCGATCAGCTTATTGTCCATTGCCTACAAGGTATTCACCAAGGTAATCGCTAATAGAGTGAGAACAACCATAAACTTCAATCAACGATATGATCACGCAGCTTTTCGTAAAAGATACTCGACAATTGACCGTGTTCACACTACCGGTCAGATGATAAAGAAATGTGCGGAATATAACCAATCCCTATATATAGCTCTCATAGATAATGAGAAAGCATTTGACTGAGCCGAAACCTCAGCAGTCATGCAGGAATTGCCGAATCAAGGTATATAAGACCCGTATGTTAAAATACTGGAAGACATCTACAACGGCTGCAGAGCTACAACAGTCTTCCATAAAATCAGCAATAAATTCCAATAAGGAAGGGTGTCAGGCAAGCAGACATAACATCACGAATGCTATTCGTTGCCTGTTTGCAGTAGTTATTCAGAGGCCTGATTTGGGAACAGTTTGGGATCAGAGTTAACGGGGAATACCTTAGTAGCCAGCGATTCGCTGATCACATTGCCTTGCTAGTCACTCAAAAGTTGAACTGCAAAGCATGATCAATGAGCTGACAGGCAGAGCTGAACAGTGCGTATCAAAATTAATAACAAATTAATACCAATATTTTAATTTAACAACGAGCGCAGCTACCTGGAGAAAGGCGCACGACTTAATCGAGGAAGTCTTGTGGCCCTGCCGCAACGCGAACAGGCGCATGTCCGAGGACGACAAGATTCGCCAGCTTTTATAGGGGATTGATTAAAATGTTTATCATTTTGTGATTTCAAAAGATACCTTCGCCAGTGCTACGAATGTCGTTCAGCAGTGCCGCACTTGTGAGGCGCTGGAAAAAGGTGAGATTTGACCCATATTTGGACGCCTTTGTAACGTTACAATGGTCGCTAGCGTTGACTATACTGTTCGTGGGAATCTTGCCTCACTTGTCTGCACAGTTGTCACTGAGGAGTTGACTAAGCACTTGCAAGGTGTAGGCGCACCACCTGTCTACTACGAATGCTCTGTTCAGCCACCGCACACTGAAGCCTCAGCCTCGTGGACCTGCCAACCAGAACATCTGCGCTTCTCCTACAGCTATGGTAACACCTCTGAGCCTATGGGCACCCGATTTTCACGGCACGCGAACATGCACCTTGCAGCTCCTTCCGTCTATCGACCACCGTCCGCTCCACCAGCCGACACCTACCTGCTTCGTGACTCACCCATTTGTTGCAACTGCGGCCGCCGCAGGTTTGTCAGTGCCGGCTGCAGCCGGCCGCACGCTCTTGGACTAGACCTTCGCCAAGTTTCCAGGACAACGCTGCGCGGAATCAATCTCCTCGGCAACCAACTCGCTCTGGAGCCTATCGGAGTGAATCTCCCGGTTCTGAGCGCAGCCTCACACCACCAACCCCGCACAGAAGCTGGTCCCTGTCCCCGCGCCACCGCTCGCCTTCGCCACCGCCGGGAAACTAGCAGGAGCGGCCGATGGAGGTGAGGTCGCGGAACAGTCATCTTCGCGAATTGCTCTGCCTGTTGTGATGTTGCAGAACAAAGTGCATGTTTGTGTAAATGGTGTAAATACTTTCGCTTTATTGGACACCGGTGCCACAGTCTTTCTAATCAGTTTTTGATTAAAAAATCGCCTTGAACCAACGGTAATGTTTGCACGGGACCACAGTGCCAGCTTTCGCGGTATTCGGGGAGAAAATATGGGCCCTTTGGGCCTCTGCTGCATGTCAATCGCCATCGCTGGGAAAACTTCTCAGGTTGAGCTCGCAGTTTTAGCACCAGCTACGCATGATATCATTCTCGGCATTGTCCTTCTGTGCTACTGCGGAACAACAGTCGATTACGCAGCTGGCGAAATTTCTCTGTAGCGCAATATTCTATCTGCATCTGTGTAAGAATCACCTAACTCTAGTGACGGAATATTTTATGCTAGTGACGATGTGTTATTACCAGTTCTGGCGGCAATGTTTGTGCCTGTGCACTGTTCTGTCACCCGAGCAGGCATCCAAACTGTATTTATCGAAGCCGACACGAACAAGCCCGCTAAGGAAAATTTGCTCACGCCCGTGGCGTTGGTGAGGCCGCGGATGATTGCGCCCTCGTGTGGACTGTGAATCTTTCGGCGGAGCCTGTTTGTTCACTATGCGGCCTCAAGTCGGCTACATTCGGCGATTATGAATTTCCCACCATTCAGTCTGTGGCTTCTCATGCGTGCCCGCGCATGGGTCCTGACTACAGTCCAATTATTAGCCATATGATATACAAATTCCTTTCCTAATCGAACCAGCGTGACTTACGTGAAGTTCTGACACATTACAAATCTGTGTTCGATTTTGCCCAGAAAGCCGATTTTTTCTGTGCCGCCAGCTTCACGTACGTCACATCTGATTAACACCGGCGACTCGACTCCGATCAGGCAGAAGCTTTATAGAGTGCCTTCGGCTGAGCGGCGGGTAATCAACGAATAGGTCCTGGACTTGTTGAAGGAAGGGGTTATACGAGAGTCCTCCAGTCCTTTGGTTGCCCCCGTTACCTTGGTAAGGAAGAAAGATAACTAGTGGAGGTTTTGTGTCGATTATTGTCGGTTAAACTCCGTTACAAAGAACGACGCCTACCCTCTTCCGCGTATTGGTGATGCCGTGAGCTGCTTTCAATCCGCTTTGTATTTTTCATCTGTAGACCTGCGGTATGGTTATTCGAAGATGCTGATACATCTATCCGACCGAGCAAACACAAGTTTGTGAACCCTGGTTAACTTTTACGAATTTAATGAGATGCCCTTCAGGCTGTGCGATGCCCCAGCAACGTTCGAACGATTTATGGACACCATCCGGCGTGGCTTAAAGAAGGAGGTAGGCATGTGCTACCAAGATGATGCAATCATTTATGGGAAGACATTTCTTGAGCCTCATGAGTGGCTTCCCCTTGTGTTGGATTGCATTCAACAGGCCGGTCGAATTTTAAAGAAGTGTCACTTCGATGAGCGACAGACCCTAGTGCTGGGATTCCGATTGGACCAGGACGGTATTCGGCCCGGCGTACAAAAGGTCGCTGTGGTGCGCGACTTTCCAGAACTTCAAAATGTCAAGCATTTACGAACCTTTTAGGGCATAAGTTGACATTTCCGCCATTTCATTCAACGATTCGCCCGAATCGCTCATCCGCTTACTTCTCTGCTGCAAAAAGACGCTGCGTTCTTGTTAACCTCTGGTCCCGTTTTAGGCCATTGGATGCGGCTGCTACCACTAAGGTTTATACCGACACCAGCAGCGTGGGCATCGGCGCGCTGCTCGTCCAGTTCCAGCACGACCCCCAGCACCTCGTCGCTTACGCAAGCCGCACGCTAACGAAAGCCCAGCGCAACTACACGGGGCTGTCACTTCAATGTAATCACCGACCATCACTCCCTGTGTTGGCTTGTTGTCCTGCGTGACCCTTCCGGTTGCCTAGCTCATTAGGCATAACGCCTCCACGGATACGACTTTTCTGTGTCCAATAAGAGCTCTTTAGGACTAATGCTTGGGCGAGTTGGTATGCCATGTTCAAGAAGAACAGCGCGAAAAGACAAGGACCACAGGAAGATACACAAAGACAAGCGCTGACTTTCAACTAAAGATTTATTGCTCGGAACGTGGAAATAAATACATCAGGCTCTAAGCAACAAAAAGAACACATAGGGTTGATACACACTTGTCCACGCACACAAAAAAATACCAAACAGATACAGCAGCATTACTCCCTTGCAGATAGAAATTCTAATTCTTTCTTTGACAACGATAAGGAGGGACTACTGATACATGCGTCATTTAGCCGGGCGATTTCAGCAGCTTCAATGATTTCTCGAGTCAGCGTATTGGGGTGTCTACTTAACACTTTTGTTTGTTGGAAGAATGGTTGGCACGTTTTGCTTTCGCAATCTCGGCAGTGGATGCCGAGGTGCCCTTTAACAGTATTATAAACAGTGATATTATGTTCTCTCAGGCGCTAGTTCAGGCATCTGCCCGTCTGGCCAACATACTGTTTCCCGCACGAAAGTGGAATAGCATGAAAATCAGTTTGTTGCATGCCAAGAAGGTGTCATTTACTCTATTCCATTTTCGTGTTATTTGCATAACAGAGTCCCCATTTTCGGACGGTAAGAAATCCTGCCGGGCACACCGCGATGAGTACGGATATTTCCAACACAACACATATTGATATCTCAAGGTATAAGGTTTCGCCATCTGAAATTTGGGGGGAAACTTTGCTTATTTTAAACATTTTTCATAATATCGCGTCCTTACATTTTGTTTACGTGACACCCATCCTAGGAGGTAAAGTCATACTTATCGCCTGATTGTACTTTATATGGAGAGTCGATAAAAAAATATCTCGACAACTCGGTGCAAGTAGGTGTCTTTTATAGTGGTCATAAGTTTAGGTTACGAAAATTGTGGAAACTAGGCTTGTCCTAGAAGGTGGCTTTGTGGCATTCTTTCGGAAAGGGTAAGTTTTTTTTCGAAAATTCAGCTTGAATAGGCTATTCTGGGTGCACTGCCTTTATTACATATTTTGTTCTCGAAATTAAACATGTCGATTGGAAATACCTGCTAGATCTCCAATGAGCGTGCTTTTAGGCTCAGCGGCTCGGGTTCGTTATTGTTAGCGGCCATTGATGTCAAATTAAATGCCTTTAAAAGGAAAGCGAACTATTTATTTCATTGTTCGAAGCTCAAAGAGAGCTAGCTGTCTGGGTGGCCCGAATATCAGGTTTTGGAACCTGCACTTCAGCCGGATGTCTGTGGTATTGTACCGTCCCACCTGAAATGCGTTGCAGAAGAACTTGCTTTGGGGCTAGTTGGTTCATGATTGAAGTTAAGAATGGCGCAAAAGACACACACACAGGAAAAATAGGGGATGACACAAAGAGCGCGTACTACCAACTGAGTTTATTGCGGAAACACCCTCTTTTATAAGGCAAGCCATATCAACCACGAACCGGAAGCAGAAAAAACACATATTCATGGTTTGAATTCACATTTCGAAACACCATCGGCAGAAAAGAAAAAGCTACACGAACGAAAAAAAAAACAGAATCTAGAACTACACGTGGCCGTCTAAGAAACCCAGCTCCTGGCGGCAAAGTTTAATCGATGAAGTGCTAATGCACGTAGACCCAGCTTTCTGTATATGATATGCTTCTATAATCTCTCTTTCAAATCGCTCCCTGCCTCTGCCGATAAACGTTGCCTGTTCCAGCATCGGTCCGCAATCTCTGCATTCCCTACAGTGATCCGGCAGGTTGCCCCTGTCATTGTTTTTAATTGTTCTTCTGTGCTTGCTAGCTCTCTCGTTGAAACACCGGCCAGTCTGGCCAATGTAGGAAGCGGTATGCGATATACGACTTCGGACTTGCATTCAGTGAACCGTATCTGATGTTTGATAGCGCATCTTCGGGGTCGTCTGTTCATCATGGAGCAAATTTTTGCAAGCTTGCATGGTGCTGAAACAACACATTTACACCATATCGACCCCCTACCTTCTTGATATTGTGCGCTATCTTATGCATGTACGGTATTACCACCATAGGCCTCTTGTCTTCCTGCTTGCTTTGCGTATCACCGCTAGAGGTGACCTTGATTCCTGGTAGCAGAGATTTACATATCGCTGTTATCATCAGATACGGGTAGCCAGCGTTACCCAGTCTCACTAGCTGCTTGTCAAAGCCGGCCTGCACACAATGATCGCAGGATTTGCCTACACGCAGCTCTCTCGAAATCCTCTCTCGAGCGCCCCCTTTGAAACGGGGTGGTCGTAATTGCCACCATGCTCAGCTTTTCTTTCTTTATTTTTGTTCAACTGTCTTGTCAATTCTCATTAAGATTCGCCATCTTTTTTCACTACGGTTTCCCACACTTCTAACCTTATGTCACATCTCTGCTATTCAGCCACCAATCCTCCAATCGCTTTTTGCTAACTTCCACTGCAGATTTATTTACATGACCATTGTTATCTTTAAACCCTAGGGCCTCAGGAAGAGTGACTGTGCCTGCATCGACATCCGGATGGATACAATCACATTTGAGTATGAGGTGTTCTCTCTGCGCTTTGCTCATAGCGACGCCTGTTTACAAAAACTCTAGGAGCCGGAACGCCTCATGAAAGGCGTGGCATATTACGCGGGCCGTATGAACATATCCCAGCATCAGATACTGGTGTGAAATGTTACAATTGCTCAACAGATAACTATCGCCACTTTCTCAGAACTTCACTTTGCAGCTCGCAAAATTCCTTCAGCCTCCGAATTGCTGCTCTGAGTGGCTCTATTCTGACATGATAACCCTTCTTTATATCAAATCACAGCCGGAGTCTTTGCCAACCAACTTGCGTAAAACATTGAGGAGGTATTGAGAAAAAGCACTGAGAGAAGGAGGGAAGTCCAAGCACACAGTAGTGAGAAAGCCTTATGCGTGCCTAGTGCTTGTTGCGTACCCGTTTCCCCATGTCAGACAACCTTAAAATTATCGGATTCCAAACTAAACCCCCTTGTTTTAAAACTGCGTAGGAAAATCTACCATTAAGTTCAGAGTAAACAGCGCAAAGGCACAAGGCCAAAGATAGAAAGAGAGAAGAACGACAGGAAGGAAGACGAACACATGAACTTAATTCGAGAATACCAACTAGCCCAGCAACTAACTCTGCGGAAAAAAATACCATCGTACAGCTTCCACATTCAAAAACATTCAACTGCCAGCTTCAAGAGATGGGTTGACGAATAAGCCTCTGTCTGTTTGCTGGTTGACTGCTGTTATGCAAAATTATTCAAGTAACGTGAGTCTTTCTACAGGTGCGCCACTTTCAAAAACGACTCAAAGTTGTGACAGGCTCGTGGTAGAAGGTTGCATTAGAAATTATCCCCTAATCATTAAAAAATACATTTATTTTCGTATATTTGTGATGGTATTGATGTACTACGTGAAAATTAGCTGCATTTATTTTACGGCATATTTGTTCTGCCGACATTTTCAGCGTTCTGAACATAGCACGTTAAAATGCCTATTTTCTCCCTGATTCGAAAATCTCCCCAAGCTAACGCTGCCACCAGCAGGGGGCGCAAAGCAGCTACGAAGGTGACAGCATGCGGTGTTTCGAGATTTTAATTCACAGAAGACAAAAGCATCGACAACATAGGAACTCTTCTGGAAAGCACAAATTTATTTTCTCGAAAACCACAAAAGAAATCCCGCCAAAGGTGTCCCGCAATAAGGTCTACCACCCAGGCAAGGGAGCTATCAAAACCTCCACTCTCCTTCTTCAACCCACCACAGTGCATTCAATAAAGTTTTTTACCACCGCTGCACGATGGTTATTTCTGCGCAATAAATATTTCATGTTTGCCACATCTGCACCGTTTAACGGTGAGTAATTCTACAATAGTAACGAATTGCTTTGCTTCTGGAGAAATAACAATGCGCGTTAGATTACTGCCGTCAGCAAAGTTCTAATGTTATGCTACAAAATCGTTATTCGTTTTCAGCATGCTTAGAATATATTTTATTGAATGCCATTGAAACATAAGTTACCTGCATAACTTTTTAAAGTGTGCTCTTAGCTTGTAGACAATAAGTGACTTTTTTAGAATTGTGCTCAGCAATACTTTAAATATCAATGCGGGGGCAAATTTCCAAAGAGACTTCTTTTTAAAAATGTCGAGCACATTCGCGTAGCTGTGAAGTAGCTGGCCAGGGCCATGTTACCATCGGCCGACCTCTCCTTCTTTCCGCTGATTAAAATTCCTTTCTCTCTCTATTAACTTGTCGCGACGGCAAACGCACAGAAGAACTTCTGTTACAATTCTTAGAGATATGGTACTTCGGCGATGTACCGCAGAGCAGGTCGTAGATAAACTCGCAGCACGGGTTCTCCTCGTTTATCTTGCTTTCGGGCTTCCAAAGGGTACAGCCTGTTTGTTAGAAACATTTAAAAGAAGATACATTTTCTTATGCACAACAATTAAAACAGTTAATAAAAAGCACACTAAGGTGTGCTCAATCTACAGCAATCACGTTGCAGCATAATATAAATTTTAAAAAATGGTACACTTCAGCAGGTGCCTTAATAGTATTGCCACGCATCATTGTAGTGTCCGTTCGTTCGCGCAAGGCCGCAGGAAAGGGGTGTTATCATTTTTGTTCGTGACGCGAGAAGCGACCGGACTAATCTCGATTGATCACAGCCATGAAGAGCTGCATCTACGTGTTTCCAGATTACTCTAGATAATCTCGACCTGTTATCTCGAAGTTTCCTTGCCGGCTTTAAATTGAGCGATGCCGCGAGCAGCGGGCATTCGTAGTTCGAGGACTGACGAGCACGTTTGTTGCTTACGCCGCCGCCGAGTGATTCAGTTCTTTTGCGGGCGCAAGTCAGCCCAAATAAAGAGCTTCGTTTGCAAGACTGGTTGGTGTCTTCCTCACCGCTGGACTGCCGTCACTACAACGCGACAGCATGACGCGATAGCGTAATGAGTATTTCGCACATATTCAGAACATCATTCTCTGCTTTACATTAATAGATCCCTTGGAGCCCTCATACCCCTCCTGGCGCAGTGGTGCAGCGGTTAAGGGATGCGCCACTGCCCTGCGACGACAGGTGCTCCCAGCGGTGGGGCCTTTTGTAAACCAGGTTGCTTTTCCTGAGCCACCAATCATTAATTTTACCACGTGCCACGGTGGGCATTTTGATCACTGTGGGTAGGATGGAGTGAGGCCGCAAGCTCACGTGACCTAGGTGCCCACCAGCCTCCTAAGTAGCTCTCTGCGGACCTTTTTCCAAAGCGATTCTAGTGATTTTTAGCTCACAACACCGACGCAGACAACGCCCACGCCTACACCCGATATGCTAGGGATCGGGGCATTTAAAGGGCAACTGCAGCAATTTTTTGAGAATTTCGCGATATTCAAGGATTCAAATCTCTGTAGGCTGTAGGTAAAGTATGCCAAGTGTTTTTGCACTATCATTTAAAATAGTAACGTAATCGACGATCGAATTCTGCGCTTCTCCTCAACGCGCCGGAGTAGTGCAGAAAAACTCAGCATGACGTCATGGAAGGTATTATTTCAAATTATCGCTGTACTCAGCCACACCCTGCCCTGGCGCTGCCAAACACCTCTCGGCAGGGTTCGCCTTCGGTGACGTTTTTTTTTCTTCACAGCAGGCATTTGTACGTTGGAAATGCACCGATACCTTCAATGACGTCATCATGCGCCCCTCCCCCTCCCTCCCCCCCACTTGGCGTTGTACGCCCCGGAGAAGCTTGAAGGGCGTCTGGATTGTAATCGGCGATTACTTCACTATTTGAAGTGCTAGCCCAAGAAGACTTCGCATGCTTCACCTCCAAGTTTCACACGTTCGACCCTCTTAGGCTCGTTGATATCTAAAACCTACGCAGTTTCCCTTTAACGCTGTCGCGTAAATATAACTATATTAGCACTTATCATAGCATTTCGTCTTTGCATTATGTCCAACCAACCAGTAGCCGCATACAGATATGGAGATCTTTCCTTCGTATTAATGTCGACATGCGTCAGAATTCTGGTTATACTGCAGGCCCTCCGCGAAATCAGGTGGTTTAAGTTGAACTGTTCACAATGTTATTTCCCAACAAGTTCTTGGGTTTCTTTTTGCCTTTTTTTGCACAACGATTTCTGCTCACTCAGTGTATCCCTGCGGCATAGGTATACCTGGATGGATTATCACCATTATGCTGGTATTTCTTTTCTCAGCGGCCAAGTACGATTAAATGCGCACGCTATTCGGTAATTCCCCGCGATATTAGTATAAGCGAGACACTACTTTCCGATTTTCCGATCGAACTGCCATGATATACAGCCGTCTTCCAATAAAAGGTGAGACGGAATCTCGTCTGGCCCGGTGTGCAAACCTAAACTGCAGACGACGTTAAGGCCTCCATACGGGAGTCATATTCATTTATCGCTATGCTTGAGAAGCCGTGCATAACTATGTCTCAATAATTGTCCGAGGTATCTACCGCACGTTTGCGGGAGATATGCGTCCTTCCGTTATAAAGCGCTGACTATTACATTTTAGTAAACGAGATTTCTGTTCAACTCGTCTTGACTTTTTTTTTCTCTGTCTGCCATCGGTGACAGTACGATATGGTTAAAAAAATCCATTTAAGCTCTAAAAGCGTTCTCTAAACATTAATACCGGTTTTTTGTGAAACCCACAGCATGAGGTGTCTTACCTGAACCGGCTTTTTTAGCTTTGTCAAATCATTAGGCTCCACTAACTGCTCTTTTGAGTCGCAAGTTATCACAGTTGACGAGTGCAGCACGCCGTCGTCGACATGTCAGCGAAGTTTTAATGTGTTACGAGGCATGTAGCGGTCACGAATAAAAAGGAAATAAAGCTTTGCCTTTTTCTTACAGACGCTTTTCAAACAAAATATGCTTGATAAACGAGCAACACGTGCTACGTCACCGCTCACATTCCATTTTGCGGCAGATGCGCCTCTTGACTTTTTCAAGAGCCTGATTAACCCAACCAACGGCACAGAAATGCGGAACGTTCGAGCTGAGAGAGACAGCAAGAGGTAAATGTGCTGTCTACAATTTCTCAGCTATTCATGCGTGTTTGTGTAGAATTGTTTGGTAACAACTTAATCGATATGCTTTTCTCCTAAGAATAAAGAAATGTAGTTGGGCCGCTGTAATCTTGAACGAGATTTTTGAATCTGAGACCATGTTCAGTAGAAACATTTCATTCATTGTTGAGTGCAGAAATCTTAATACAAGCCTCTTAGTATTGTTTTCCAGGAAAGACTGAAGCGGAGAAGTATTCAACAATTAATTTAATGTTCCATGTCTTCTTCGCGAAGTTTCTAGAAATGCAGCGGAGGCTGGGCAAGATCTTTATTGCAAGATATTTCGATAAGGTATTTGAACAGCATCCTCAGAGGCTAAAACTGGTATCTAGTTCTCGAGTTCCATGCAGCTCTTATGCTCGGTGTCCGCTTAGATACACTGTACTCCCAATTCTAGAGGCCCGTGTACTGTGCGATGTCAGCGCATGTTGAAGATCCCCAGGTGGTCGAAACTTCCGGAGCCCTTCACTACGGCGTCCCTCATAGCCTGAGTCGCTTTGGAACGTTATACCCTCCTCCCCTTCCCATAAAACTACATAAAATACGCTGTACTCCCCCTCTCTCAAACAGAAAAATCGTCTGGCGGTTAAGCATTTCAAAGCCCGAGTTATTGCTCGGAAGTACAGTTTACTGCAGGTGGACACCATCGCCGCATGCCTGAAAACGCGATTGAGTTATCCACTAACCGAAGGAGCCAGTTATGCACGTCTTGAACTTTTTGATGAAACAGCCGTTGCTTCCTGCTGTTTTTTTTTCTGCAGGAGGCTGAGGCCCAGTCTGTCCAAATCGTCTTTTCTTTACAGCCTTCAAATACGGACAATTAATGAGCAATTTCAGTTGTGCTTTTGGCGAGAGGGATGCTTTTTTAAAATACTGAGGACATCTCAATAAAAATTTATTTGTATCACTTTTCTTCTTTGCATGCAAGTTTTGTTGGCACAAGACGAGCCCTTTAAGGCACGCAAAACTCTACTTTATGATTTCCAACTTTTATGCCATCACGTCTCTAAAATTAGTGGCTTAAAATGAAATAATATCAGTTATTACCGTTGGCGATTTATTATGATGTTCCCTAGCGTCCAGGATCGACCCGAAAAAAAATGCAGCGTCACCACAATTTGCCTGTTCCTTTACCACGGCAGTTACCTTTTCTCTCTCATAAACGCTACTTTTTCAGTGAGAGCGGCTTCTTGCTTATTTGAACGCGGTAATAACTAAATCAATGCTGAAGAATTTCAACTTTTCTTCGGTATTCCTTCAACATAGCGAAATAGGTCGAACCTAAAGCTGCATGAAAGTTTCTTGAACCTACACTCGTAAACTTATAAAGTGCTGTTTTCAGAGTGCCTGCTGTTTGCTGGAAGCAAAAAAAATGTATTATGTGCTAATATGTAAACACCACTACCCAGCTGCAGTTGGAGGACTGTTGCAAAGCTTTTCTAGCATGTCATGGACCTTTAAGGTATAAAAAAAACATCCCAGCCTGTCATTTCTTTTTCAGGTTTTTGGTTGGTTTATGGGGTTTTAACGTCCCAAAGCGACTAAGGCTATGAGAGACGCCGTAGTGGAGGGCTCCGGAAATTTCGACCACCTGGGGTTCTTTAACGTGCACTGACATCGCACAGTACACGGGCCCCTAGAATTTCTCCTCCAAAGAAATTCCAGCCGCCGCGGCCGGGATCGAACCCGCGTCTTTTGGGTCAGCAGCCGAGCACCATAGCCACTGAGCCACCGCGGCGGCTTTTTCAGGTTTTTAAAAAATGAAGAACACGCAGTGGCTTACAAAAATTCCACAAAAACAAAGCCTACACCTGTCTAAACATAACTGAGGGTACCTTGGTAAGCGCTTCTATTTCGCGCTCGTTTAAACAAGATGTTGCAATTTTCCGAACAGCTGCCGTGAGTGCACGCAGTGTGTCTAACCATGCGATAATTTTGGCGTCCAATTTACCTCCGTCAATGTAGTCATGATGAAACACTTTGCAGCTGTTGCAGTCAACATACGCCGTTGTCATAGTGAAGTTGATCTGTGGCTCTGCACAATAAAATGAAATGTCACATTCGTAATGAAGCTTCCAAAATCCACAGCGCCGATTACACTGTTTGTAAACTCGGAAAAACCTCTTGAATTCTGCGTTAGAGATAGCATTGCGGAAATACTCTCCTTCTTTGTCTACAATTGATTATTTTAGGCTTGGCGCACTTACAGACACAAATAATAAATTGAGTTTTGGATCTTCATAACACATAGAAGTCGTTAACCCCCTGTTGGCTCCCTAACTGAAAAACCTTGTAAACAGGGCAGGTATACTAAGTTCAGTACAGTAGCAGCAAAGAAAAAAGGAACCTGCAAAATGTTGCATGCATTACATCAACCTCACAAAAAGTTACCGAACACCTATCATTGTTAGTCAAACACAATATTCATGAATGATGTACAAACGAAAACGCCCACTTAAGAGATCCGCACTCATAATGACATGACGACCGTATACAGAACAAAATGCTAAGTACCTGAAAAGATCAACTAACATAGAATTGACATGAAAATAGAAAGATGTGGCGCAATTCTTCAAGAATGCTAGCAGTTTGGTAGCTGGGCGCGCTTCATTGTTAAAAACATTACTGCGACGGAGTACAGAGGAAAAGTTCAGCTGGCGTCATAAAACAAGTACCAGCTTTTGGAACGAACGATCGTGCAGCCTAGAAGAACCTGTAAACGGACAGTATACTGTGGCAGATGATTATAAAGTCATTGGCATGTTCTTTCATTGCTCTCCTTATTTTAACAATAGTCCTTATTTTAACAATTTATATCTTAATTTGGGAAAAATGTGAGGCCCGATCCGATGATCCCATCATGGAGTGTTGAGATTTCGCGGCTCTCGAAGTAATTCGTCTACGTCGCCTGGATTTAATATACTATTCTTTATAAATAAGAATGAGAGTAATACGTAGCGTTATTTTTGTTACTTTTCCTGAAAGAGTCTTGAGGCGCATTATTTTATTGTTTTGCAGCTTGTAACCGTTCCGCTCATGGCATTGATTGTAAAACATTTTATTCGCCGGGAAGAGCTTGGCAAGAGGTCGCGTTAAGTGGTCGAGAGTACATAGCCCTCGACGACTTTGTCAGCCCACTCCACCGCCAAAACTTGCGTTCTGGGGTCAGAGCTAGCCAGCACGGTCTCCCACCGCTCGAGAGAAGGAGCTGTAACTAGATCACCCGGAGGTGGCATACCTATGCCTTTTGATCATTTCTTTTAAAATTTCGGAAAGGCAGGCTGCCGAGATGCCGTTAGTAGCGCTGCCAAAGCAGCTTTTAGTAAAATACCATAATTATTTTATGACAGTATTGATAAAACCACCTTATTGCTCTAAACTGCAGTTTTCTCAAAATTTGTTCACCTTGGTTAATGGCACGCTCATTATTTTCACTTCACGTCGCCTAGGTGGCGCTGCAGTCGTTGTTTCAATGAGTTGCTTAGAGTTACTACACTAACTTTATATCGCGCCCGATGTAGGCGTTTGCGGACGCCATCATGCATAGAGGAAGTGAGACTACCACGTTGAAAATTTGGGATTTAAATTGATCTCTTGTGTTTCTCAGCACCACAGTAGGGTATTCGTTTTTTCGGGAAAGGAACTCTCGACTAACGTAAAAAAATAGTCTATACAATTCAGCAGATATATCATCCTCACGCCGGACGACAGAATGGCCAGTGAAGGCCTCAGGCGAACAATGAACGTCCTGTTTTATTCAGCGGTGATATTTAGAAGTGAAGGTGGATAGGTATTAGTGTAAACCGAAGACAGGGGCTCAGCACGTGCCACTGTAGCATACACATAATGCTTGCCAGCCCTCATCTGATATGATAGAGTAAACTTTCCCTTTAAACTTTTAATTTGGTGCGAGCTTTCTATTTTATTTGCGCCACCGGGAACAAGATAACCGCTGGTCCTTAAGGGTAACAGAGTGGATTCCAAGAGAAAGCAAACGTAGCAGGAGACGGCAGAAAGTTAGGTGGGCGGATGAGATTAAGAAGTTTGCGGGGATACAGTGGCGGCAATTGACAAAGGAAAGGGTTAATTGGAGAGACATGGGAGATGCCTTTGCCCTGCAGTAGGTGTAGTCAGGCTGATGATGATGATGATGACTGGGAACAAAAGCGTATGAAGCGTACCCGCTCGCGACTAGTCAGGCTCTAGTTAAAAAAAAAAACTTTTTGCCCCCACTTCTATGGAAGAATTCCAGAAGCGCCTAAAAAATGAGTTTGATTTGAGTGGAATATGTTTTTCTAGCTTTTTTGATGATCCAGCCGAAATGCAATTATCTGAAATTGTACGAAAATAGCCCTATAGACCTCCTTCATGTTGGCAAACAAGCAAGGTGGCGCTGCAGTCACTGCAGAAAAGCTGAGCATGGTGGCAATTGCCACCACCCCGTTTCAAAGGGGGCGCTCGTATCCATCTATCCATCCATACATCCGGCTCGCGTTAGGCAAGAGGCCAGGGAGTGGCGTCGATTTGAGGTGGTGCAGCGCCGGTTTTCAAGGCTTGTAGCCGCGCTTTGAGTTTCTGAGAATCATAACAATGGTTGATGCTTTCAACTTAGTATTCCTCGAAGTACACAGCCTCGCGTTGGCCATGTACGGCGTATTTCGCCACAGTGTATTGTATTATGGCTAGAAAGCATTTCTGCCGTTGGGTTCTACCTAGGCATTGAATAAAATGATAAGTTTTTGAAACTCTGCACTAGCCAGAGTGATTTTACCTCGGGACAGTAGTGAGAGAAGCACTGGCGTCTTTTCTGCAGAGCCTAAGTGCGCTCACCGTCTGTTGACACGTGTCGCGCAGTGTGAGAAGTGGGGACAGCGTCTATCGAGCCCCGATCTCATATGTCTCGCGTAACCGCTGTTTTTAGCCATCAGATCAGGCACCAGCCAGGCCGACTTCTCCCCTTCTTAAACTGGTCGGTTTGGTGAAAAGTTTGAATTCCTGAAATTATATTCTTTCCTAGCCTTGGATCTTCGGTTTGGTGACGAAAATATAGAGCAAAATATTTAGTAGAACTTCATAAAATTTCGGTTTTTGGTTGGTTGGTTTATTGGGTTTAACGTCCCAAAGCGACTAAGGCTATGAGAGACGCCGTAGTGGAGGGCTCCGGAAATTTCGACCACCTGGGGTTCTTTAACATGCACTGACATCGCACAGTACACGGGCCTCGAATTTCTCCTCCAAAGAAATTCAACCGCCGCGGCCGGGATCGAACCCGCGTCTTTCGGGACAGCAGCCGAGCACCATAGCCACTGAGCCACCGCGGCGGCTACTTCGGTTTTTAGATCTGTGGTAGTAAAAAATTATGAGGTAATGCGGTTTCTGATCGTCCTGGCGCGTCGCGAATTCTGCGGGCTTCCGACGACGGAGCACCACAATGGTAGCATCACTACGAATAGGGATAAGAGGTGTCGTTGATTTCAGTACCGCATTTCTTTGACCAAAGCGAAAGCGAAGACGCCATAAACAAGGGAGTAGACTTAAAGCTTTTTTTTTGTGATGTACCACATTTTCAGTGATTGGCATCACACACCCCTTCGTAAATTTGTAAATATTGGAAATAGAATGATTCTCTTTGTCGCGAACGATTCCAGAGACGTTGAGGAGTGCAAGAAATCTCCAGATTTTTTTCCTACAGGAGCAGTAGTATGCTATTTATTTTTATAACAAAAGTTTTTATTTTACTATGCAAGCATAAGTACTGATAATCTAAAAAAAGAAGTAATACCGCCACCATAGAGAACATGGCTTTGGGGGCTTGCTGACATAAAAAAATTGCGCACTTTCTACTTAATACTTCAAGACCCGGGCTGGCTTGACGAAGGTGTTAATTATAATTACCCAAGAAATGTACCAGGTATAGCTATAAATGAAACGCATTACTGAAATTACCAGAGCAATTTCATATTTGCACCAAATTTGGTTGCATATATCATGCATCAATACAAAAAAAAAACTTTTCATTGCCTCATCCCCTGTCAATCTCGCTAAGTGCCTCTGTTGGTAGCCCGCCTGCGGTTGCTTCTTTCCAAACGGGCTTCGCGATCATGTACTACTTCATGAAGCAGCTTATCACGCATGCACGATGCAATGAAAATCATCTGGCTTTTAGCATACTTAAAGTACGCGTTTCGAAGCATGCCAACGTGACCGCGCAAGATTGTCACAACTTACCAGACTGCTTTCTACTAGAATCAAATAATTATGTGAAGAAATGTTAATTATGTTAAGAAATTCATGTTAAGAAATAGGTTCAAGTATATATTAAACGCCCTAAAACGCGCCATTACACGTTCGTATAACTTCTACACACGTTAAAACATGCTGTGCTATCAACAAAATAACGCACTCGTTGGTCGTGAGTGACCCTGCCGGCGCCCGTGCACACAAGGTCAGGGTGATAAATACATGCGCAGCTACATGCCTGTTTTTTTCCTTGCGAAATTTTAAGTGTACCACGCTGTTGTTCAGGTGAATGAGCGCAGCAATTTCCCTGCTACGAAGTACGTTGACTGGCAGCACCGGTCGACACCCAGACTTCGCGATTTGACTACGGCGGCCCATTTCCTAATGCGGTATTTATTTGCAAGGAACCTATTAAGGCTAATTTAATTTTCCGTTTTGTGATACTACGCGGATGCAACAGTTACGCAGCTGGTCAGTGCATGCTGCTTCTGCAGTGCGCAGGCATGATGCAGCCGCCGGTAGCTGCGGCAGCTGCGGTAGGCACGGGCAGTAATAGCACTATGACAGACAGGCGGAACCTGTTTTGCCTACCGCGCGAAAGTCGCTACTGACATCAGCGCCACCGCATCTTCGTGGTGTCGCGGGGTGAAGGAGGTCTACAGGTCATTTCTGCGGGTTAAAGCGCAACGGCACACTAGCGTCATCATCATCCGCCTGAGTACTTCCACTGCAGGCCAAAGGCCTCTCCCATGTCTCTTCATTCAAACCTGTCCTCTGCCAGCTGTGGCCAACCTATTCCCGGCAACTTCTTGATATCATCCACCCACCTAACTTTCCGCCGCCCCCTGTTGCGCTTGCCTTCTCATGAGATCCACCCTGTTACCCTTAAGGGCCAGGAGTTATCTTGCCGCCGCATTACACGCCCTGCCCAAGCCCAATTCTTCCTCGTGATTTCGACTAGGATGTCATTAACCCGCTCTTGTTAGCTCACCCACTTTTCCCGCTTCCGGTCGCCTAAGTTTACACCTGTTATTGTTCTTTCCATAGCTCACTGCGTTCGCCTTAACTTAAGCTCCCTGATCATCAGTCATCAATATAACGGTATTATATCTGTTCGGCAGTATAGTGCTCCTCCTTCCGACTTTTGTTTTAGACCGTTAGCTCTAATACTCTCGTTACTCAAGGTCGCGTCAGTTAGGAACACAAGGTCATTCAATTGGAACCAGAGTGTGGCAGCATTAGTACACAGATTGTGGACCACCTAATTGGCGTAGGATGTTCGGAGTGGTGTCGAACGATTCAGCGCGTTACGGAGCATAACATTACTTGTCGAATCAAAACGTAGCGCATCACAGGGATGCGCAACGACGACCTTTGGTTCTCCAAATGCGACTTTTGGAAACTTCAAACGTTCATTACGGCCAAACTAATTGATGTAGGACATTTGAAATGGAGTCCAACGATTTGTCTCCTTGTGCTGTATGCGCTGGCATTTAAAAAGTAGATATCCGGATATAACGATGAATTTGTACCAGATACGGCGAAGATGGATAATGACGCAATATTCGTTCGATATTGCTAACGCTCGATAGTCATACGCTGCCTCAGCGTTTTGCTCTTTTTTGTTGTTCGCGTGGCTCGGCTGACATTGGCCCATGAATGCGTCATGGTGGGCGTTCGTCTCATGCGAGGGGAGCGAGCTTTAGGTATATGAATGTCACAATTTTGCCTCGGTAGAAACTAAAGAGTTTTTCAGTTTTTTGTGATGGCCTTGAATCGTCATGTGCGCATATATCTAACGTTCTTTGCAGAATGACGCAAAAATCTCAGCCATAGTTAACATGAAAGTGGACAACACCCACCAATTGCCTATCGTCTGCTTGGCTGCTACACTACACCAGACTGTGTTTCTGAATTGTAGGTTTGTGTACCAACTTCTATACGATCACTTTGAGAGGGCAGAAATATAGTTTTCGAGTCCCATGTGTCACGCACGAAAACACACTGGACGCTTTTAAGCGTGCATACCAACCAGGGGTGCTTTTGTACTATGTAAAATGAATAACGGAAACATGACTAAACCAGGGAGCAGCTGACCATAAGGAAAATTATCAGGAAGCTTCTAGCGAGCAGCAATTTTGGCACAAGAGTGAGCAATAAATCAAGCGGGAAGGCAAAGCAAGTGGCCACGATATAAACTGCTATGAACGCTTCAAATGCACCCCGCAACACAAAGATGTGTGGAAGCTTCTGTAATGCTCCTAAAATACATGGGCCCCGCCCCAATCCTCCCTTTTTTTCCCGGGACACGCAGCCCTTTTCCCCCTCGTTCCGCTGAAGTTTTGCTGCGAACCATCTAGGGTGATACCTCAGCACTCAGTAGTTTCCATGATATCAAGAACTGTTCCTGCGCACGATTATTCGAGTCTTTATTGCCTCTCACGCTGTCAAGGAACTACGAGCGCATAAAGGAAGGCTGCATGTAGCCAGTCCTCAAAACTTAGGCGTTGTAACAGGAGCACACAATCATGGTTCTGCACGAGGCATTACATGAAAGAAAGCATTGTTGAACTCGTTGTAATAATCGCACTGTTTATTGTGAGTCTTCACGGCTGGTTTTCTTACTAAGCGTGGTTAAGCAGATGTCAGCCAAGGCTAATAATTTGCGTTAAATTGACTATCTTTTCTTCTTGGCGTTCCGGACAGGCATGAGAAATACCAGATGTGGAAAAACTGCAATGGATATTTCCTTTCGCCCACAAATAGAGGCCAGACGAAGGATTAATCAATTAATCAGTCGCACGGAAAGTTGCCTACGCGAACAGCACCTATTGATGTTTTCATACGGATGACTTCTGCCTTTTCTGAATCCTTTGTTTCAGCCTTTCAGCAAGTCTGTAGAAGGTCAGGTCTAAAATGCACCAACCTAGTCGCGCAGATAAGAAGAGCGTGTGCTACGATCGGCGTGTGCTTAGCTTGCTTGTCTAATTTGTGAATACTGTAGCAGTTTTGTCAGATAATAATAGCTTACTTCAATTCCAGTCATCCATTGCGCTAAGTGAGAGGGTGCACACTGGCTCTAAAGATATGTCTTCAGTCCCTTCGCGCTCTTTTTCCACCCAAAATGACACTTGCGCAATGCTTACGCACAGCGTATTGAAATTTTTGGGCTCTCCGGCACGAGATTTGTTGTTCACGTTCCGCATTGTCTTAGATTAGCAGCGTTCTCCGCACCAGTTGATCTTACCTTTTGTGTTTCAAATTGTCACGCTGTGGACGGACTCACTCTCATATGAGCTTCTTGTTCTTTTAACTACTTTGTCAGAAAACGGCTCGGCATCATCTTTGCACTATGCTGATGCTATCACGGTTCACAAAGGCGCATGTGTTCATCGTGAACGCATGTTGCAAGGTGATTGACTTTAAAGCGGCTGTCCACTAAATTATGAATAGACAAAGAAGTAGATGACGCATTACGCTCAGCTCTGCCCGAAGCCTCGGTGCCTCTCATAAGGAGCAACGCAAACAAACTTCAGTTAGCCTTTGTAGAAAGAAAGTAGTCGTGAAGTAGCTGCATTGCTCAAGTGCTCGAGCTGCTGCGAAGGTTCTCAGGTAGCCTACTAAGGAAGTTGCTGAAACAATCGCCTGAGCATGAAAGCAGTTGCGGCTGTGATGTGAAGTGTCGCGTATAGGTGGCGTTTTCATGCTGATTCGATATTGACCGAGTAAGTAAAAAAAAAAACAGAGACTCAGTCACAAAAAGCTCCCGCTATTAGTGCGGATTAATGGCAGAGGAACCTGCGACACCCATTCATTTATCGTGTTAGGTAACCTTATGAGTGTTCAATTTGGGCAGAGTTTTTCGACGGCAGAGATCCATACTTTCCACTCCTGAAACCACGCGTGTTAATCATCAACCAGGACACGGACCAGGGCGTTTGTAAAATCCATTTCATTTTAAACATTAAAAACAGTGCAAGGGACCAGAACAGTACAGAGGTAGATAAGACAAACCGTCTGCGTCCTGCTTATGGTGCAGGTTTTATGCTTTAATCATATCGGACAAACTTCCCCTGAGCATACGCTCCTTCAATTCTAGAGCAGGGTTTCCTTAGACCCAATAGCAACCCATTGTAACACAATTATGAGACCGAACTACCCTTTCGCACCTGCTATCGCTTACATCAGTTCTGCTGCTGCTTCAGGCCGAACCAGATCACCTTCTTAAATCAACGTCGAGTTAAGAGCGCTAGTCTTTTCAATATATGGGCAGGCAGAGCCAGTGCGAAGGCAATAGGATCTCCTTTACGGAAGGCATAAAAGTGTGCTCACCAGCTTCCATTGGCTTGATAGATGAGTGCGCTCGCGTGAA
Organism: Amblyomma mixtum; assembly: GCF_055824585.1. Taxonomy (NCBI): domain Eukaryota; kingdom Metazoa; phylum Arthropoda; class Arachnida; order Ixodida; family Ixodidae; genus Amblyomma; species Amblyomma mixtum. The sequence goes on from NC_143015.1 coordinate 24,283,357, forward strand.
GTCGAGGCTAGCATTACTGTACTGACAAATGAATCTGCGACCTCCCTTCTGAACGCCTTTTACGATAAAGGGCAAATCTGGCAAAGTTCTCGGATTATTCCCTACCTGGAAGAAAAGGGTGGCCGATGGGGAGTTAACCCGCTCATGACACCCCGAAGTAAGCCCCCATAGTCCATGAAGCTCCTTGAAGTGACTTCCGCCAATTTATACGCGCCGTAAGCTTGATTACTAGAGCTTTTGCTTACGACGAAGTACTTACGTTTCGAATCCTCCAACCACGATACAGGAGCGGCATTTGTCACCAAAACCAAATTCTTTGCAGTGTATCCAGGCGACGAAGTGAGGCGGCAGTTACCATACCTGAAAGGCCATGATATGTTCCGGACGTCAATCGGATGAGACAAACAGAATATGCGGGGAAAGCGCGAAACGTGGAAAAGTTCACGCCTATAACTCACCACGTCTCTTTACCCTTTTCCTCCGTAATGATGGACGCCGTCTCCTCATCGAAGCCGATTTGAGTTGCGTGGGCGCAGTCTGTGCTGTCTCCGTGGTAAGGGTCAACTTCGTAGTTTCGGTAGACTATGTACCAAGTTTCGTTCCAACTGGTGCACTGCAGGAACAACATATTTTGCTTACAATAAACAGCCGAGGAAGATTGGCTTGATGCATTTTATTATGTTTTATGGTTTATGGGGTTTAACGTCCCAAAGCGACTAAGGCTATGAGAGACGCCGTAGTGGAGGGCTCCGGAAATTTCGACCACCTGGGGTTCTTTAACGTGCACTGGCATCGCACAGTACACGGGCCTCTAGAATTTCACCTCCAAAGAAATTCAAGCGCCGCGGCCGGGGATGCATTTTATTGAATATACGAAGAGCGCGTCACAGCACTTTATGAAAAAATTAGTTGTTAGAATGCGTCGTTAGTGACGTGGAGAGGGCAGACATTTACGGACAAGAAAATTAATAAGTCTAGTAGTAGGAGACGCCTGATGTAAGGATAAAGAAACATGAGTTTATGATAACGTAGTTTAACTCAACGCAGGGAAATGGACAGATGCGGGACATGTAAATGGCGGAACTAATAACCGATAGTGAGTGAGGTTCAAGAATTCAATTTGCTCCGATAGCGGGTCGAGGTTGATGCGGGACACTTCCATTTCGATATCGGTGCAAGGGCTCTTTTTGCCCAGCAGTAATGAAGTGGCACTGATGATGATGATATCGCTGCTTCTGACTTTGTGTTTGGTTACAGCGTAAACGTAAGGCTCTAGAGAATTTTGGATACGCACGCACTCGAATGGCACTGAGAATCGAGAGCTGGTAATGTTTGCGAAACATTATTGCCTCTAATTGAATCACGTTGCATGCAGGCTAGACTTCGGATGAAATGGCCAGCATTGACTTCTTTTAGGACATTCGAAATGAACAGCACGGTTTTCGAATTTCGACTTTATTTTTATAGGGCATCGAAGCTCACCCTCAAGTCACGTGATGGGAAAAAAACTTAAGAAACTGCCCTAAGCTCCATATTGCCGAGAAGCTTCGTTCTGTTTCTTGTTTTCGGTGATCGGTGCCCACGAGCAGCGTTATCTCAAAAGTACCCTTTCATGTTTAGATAGTTACCGCCGAGGCCTTTGACTAATTTAATAAAGACGAGTCACAAGTTCCCACGCCGATAATGTTTCCGCCTAGGTCAGTGCTCCTGATAGCGCAAGTTCGCCTGAATAAAAGTATGTAACAGCTGCATCTTACCGGTACTCAACTACAGGACAGAAACATGCAGGCTAACGAAGAGAGTTCAACTTAAATTGCTGACAACGTAGCTAGCTTTCAAAACAAAAATTACAGATGTAAAATTAAGAGACGAAGTGGGTCATGGAACAAACCAAGGTCAAGGACATTCTACTCGAAATCACGAAGAACTTGGCTTGGGCAGGGCATGCAATGCGAAGGCAAGGTAAACGATGATCGTTAAGGGTGACGGAGTGGATTCCAAAAGAAAGCAAGCATAGCAAGTGATGGCAGAAAGTAGGTGGGCGGATGAGATTAGGAAGTTTGCGAGCGCATGATGGTCACAGCTCGCAAAGGACAGGTATAATTGGAGAGGCATGGGAGAGGCATTTGTCCTGCAGCGAGAGTAGTCAGGCTGATGATGATAATGATGATTTTAGTCTGCCTCCCATTGTCAATATGAAGAAAACTCATTTCTTGCCCTTATCCAAACCCAATAGATAATAAATGCGCTGTTTTTCTTTCTGGGTATGCCCGTGCTGTCTGCTGTTGTTCGCATGTGATGCGGCTGTGGCAACCAGAGCCATAAATATCTTTGATAGGTTTATGGCAAATCAATTCAGGGCTAACCACAACGATGTTCTATTTACCTTACTACAGCGTACTACGCTTCTAACACATTGCTCTTCAAAGAGTAAATATAGAAGCATCTTCGGCTTGATTACTGTATATGTCCGCGATTGTCCGGCCTACTCTGGTTCGAGCCGTGTTTTCTAGCCACATGGGGTGTTTCTAAAGCCGATGATCAAAAAGCTGCAGAATCTGGGCTTTTTACTAAGGACTGTAGAATATGCTCCGGTAGGAAAAGTATAAACGTATCAATGTGTGCTTCGTTAGACCAAATAAACAACCTTTAAATCTATCGTCGGCACTTCAATTTTTGCGTCCCATAGAGGGGAGAATGGGGAATAACGCCACTGAAGCATTGAAATCGCAGCTATACTTTCTTGTTCACAAATATCAGAGCCCTAACAGTGCTGAATTAGCGGACACCGTCATGGCATCACGGTCACCAAGTATGAAGAGCCCAGTTGAGTAGATATACAGTGAAATTTAATGAAATCTGAGACTTCTAAATTCTAAAAACGTTTTCTCCATGCACATCTAAAATATAGTTGTAACCCTCTTCAAATAACAGACGCCGTACTCAGACTGTACCCGGAACTGATCTCTTCCATGTCACACTACAGTCTATGCAGTTCTACCTCCGGACTCTGCGCGTAGGGTGGGTACGCGATGTTTTGATTTTCCTGCGTTAATCTCAACTTTTTTCTGTTTTATTTTCACAGCTGTTGCTTTTTCGCTAAGCCTTGTCGAAGGCACATCTGGTACTGTTCCAGTGTCAGAATGTGTGGTCAAATAGTTGTTCATGCCCACCAGACAGAGTGCGACGCTGATGTTCGCAAGACTTCCAGTGCGCTAGAATTACTGGCCGCGGTGAATGATTTCAGCGATGTGCGTATGGTTGTTGTGAGTCACACAAACAAAAATACTCGAACAAAAATTCCCACGGACCGGATTCGAACCCACAAATTTCTCGTGCGAAGCGAGTACAGAACCTCATAGCCACGACAACTTTTTTTCTTTATTGCATTTTCACAACGGGTACAAAGAAGTAAAACATGTCAGCAACACTTGCACTGACACGGCAGGTTAAATTTTTTTCAGTTCAACCAAGTTATCCAACACATTAAACCAAGTTGGGAAGTGTATCAGCCCATAGCCACGACAACTGCCATGTTGCTTGATGGACAGAAGTGGACAACGACTGTGCGGCAATTCAGTGGCGTTTTCGGCGGAACTTTCCGTGACGTCATCCTGGGTGGCGCGGGCGAACAGTACGTGGATGATGTATGCCATAGAGTTTCTCACTATTACCTAGAGGGAAAGCTGGCAACCCGTCTATGGGAGTTTGCATGGAGGCCCCTCGTGACCACTTCAGCCACCATGGGCGCTCAAAGCATCATGGGGCGGGGAGCTACCGACTGCAGAACTACAACTTTTGGCCAAAAGATAATAGAAAAATAAAGCTGTTCGATAACTACAAATGTCCTAACATTCAATATCTTGTCTAATGATTGCAACAAATGAGCAAAAAAGCATTTAAGTGCAAAGTTTGCCCAAAATAAGAGCTGGCTAGCTTTCCTATTGGCCAAGTAATGAACACTACAAAAACTAATATAACAAGCGCACTTTTAAAAGCAAATATGTTTTCAAAAAAATGTTGTTGCTTAGATACTTTGAGAGGTATTTTAATGACATTTCGAAAAAAAAGAAACATTTTATTGGCGTTGTGTGCTGTTGCGGTTTCACTACTATGGCTTTCACACACTGCGTTCGCTCCAAAGTCGTCTCCGCACACTAAAGTCCCTGTATTTAGCGCACACGCGATAGCGTTTTCAAAATGAAACATCTGAGTAGTGCCACTCCGTGTTCCCCCAAAAACTACGACTGCCCCGCAACAAGTAGCTCACCGCCCCATGATGTTTTGAGCGCCCATGGTGGCTGAAGTGCAGCGCCGCCAGCTTTCCCTCTAGGTAATAGTCAGAAACTCTATGATGCATGCAAACTCCGTCTCCGTTGACGGGGTGGAAAGCTACAGCGCGCTGGCCTATAAAACATCCATGCATCGCCCACTCGCACCGGCCTGGAGCCAAACATGGGCCAGGCAAAGTAAAAAATAAAATGAAATAAAAATGAATACGCAAAAGAAAATAAAAATAAAAAGGTGTTAGTAATGGCCAACCAAAGGTGTTTGAAAAACAGCTCAGCAGTCGCTAGTGTGGTAAACTGCTTGCTATCATATCAAAAGCTTGCTCTCGCAGCGCATGACTTGGGTTTTTAGTGCCCTGGCACTTACAGTATGCATTCCCCGCCTTTAACCGTTGTGAGTTTCTCTGTTTGTCTGAAGCCGGTTTTTTCGGCAGGCTGCTCACCTACCCACTACCGGGTAGGCATAGAGCGAGGGAGAGAGCTGTTTAACAAAAAACGACTTAAGCTGGCGTGAATTTTCGCTGATATGCTACCATGCGCAGAGGAGGGAACAGGACAGTAAAGATAGTAGAAGAAGCGTGCTAGAAAAGAGTGCGGTCATTGAAGACAATGGCAACGCAATTGTTCACGGCGTGATGGCTTCTTTGTATGAGAGCTAAGTTGTTTTGTGCAAGTACTCCGGGGTGATCAAGTGCCCGGGTTATTTAGAGCTTGTCCAAAACACCAATACTATCTAAATAGGCAAATAGGAATATCATTGCACGCCGCTGCTGCCTATAGCCGCCTAAAGGACCTAATAGAGAGTCCACTGTGAGTGGCAGTTGGGTGACGGACAGCATGCATCGTTCATAGACCGCACTTTCGTTGGCGTACGCTGGATATGAAAAGAGTTTAGAATACAGTCTCTATTTAGCCGAGTTGTGACAATACCCACTGTCTGCTTGCTTTAAATGTATCGTAGACTGTTCATAAATGCAGGATTAAATTGTTTCGAGATGACACAGAAGCCCGAGTGGTAGCCATGATTTTGAGCTGTGGGTGGATAGAAGAAAAAAAATGGGCAATGATGATTTGGTAAGTTCCAAAGGCGATTCTTTTCAGTTATTGCACGCTCAGTTATGTTTGGAAGTCGATTTTGGTCAAATAGACCGTAGTAAAATCTCGGCGGCAGCCCGTGCCAAATTTCACGGTCGCCATCGTCTCAGGTGTGCTCAATTATGTTTGGATGCCGATTTTAGTCTGAATAGACCAAGCTAAAATATCAGCGGTGGCCCGGGCCAAATTTGGAGCTCGCCATCGTATTGGGCACGCTAAATTGTGGTTTGACGTCGATTTTGGTCTAAATAAACCAAGGCCAAATCTCGGCATTGGCCCGTGCCAAACTTGGCGGTCGCCATTGTGTCAGGCACGCTCAATTGTGGTTGGACGTCGATTTGGTCCTAATAGACCAAGGTGAAACTCGGCGCTGGACCAGGCCAAATTTGGCGGTCGCCATCTTGTTGGGCACGCTCAATTATGATTGGATGCCGGTTTTGGTATGAATAGACAATGGTCAAATCTCGTAGGCGGTCCTGGCGAAATTTGGAGGTCCCCGCTCACGCAGAGGAGGAAGCTATTGCATTAGCTGTAGCATCTAACCCCAACGCCGTTGTGGTCACTGATTCCCAGAACGCCTGTCGCAACTTCAATAACGGATTAATTCACAAGTCAGGGTTGTCATTGCTGACCAAGCATCCACCCAACCAAGTCTCAGTCATCTGGTTCCCCGGTCACCTGGAACTACCAAGAGGAAACGAAGCCGCTCACAGGCATGCCCGAGCTCTTCTATACCGGGCGTCTCCCCCTGATGACCATGAAGGGTGCCGCGACCTAATAGGTTTAGCAGTGTATGCTGACAATCTCGCGCCATACAGAACAGCCAGAAAGGAGTACCCAACACCACACAAATTTCTCAATAAGTTAGAAGTTGTAGTCTCCCTTAGGAGGCTACAAACCAACGCATACCCAACACCAGCTAAATTACACCTGTGGTACCCTACACTATACTCTCCGCAGTGTCCACATTGTGGAGCGGTAGCTAACCTCTACCATATGGTGTGGGCATGCCAATATAATCCCTTAGCTGACCCCATTCCCAACCCCTCGGAGGAGCAGTGGGAGGCTATTCTGCTCAGCGATGATCCTGACCGTCAGCTCTGGCTGGTGGGGAGGGCCAGCGCAGCAGCGGCAGCCAGTGGACTACCGGACTAGGCGGCCCACCCACATGTTCTGGGAATATTGAAGAAATAAAGATATTTGTAATCAATCAATCAATGGAGGTCGCCATCGTTTCGGGCACGCTCCGTTGTGGTGGGTCATCTTGGTCTGAATAGACCAAGTTGAAATCTCGCCGTTGGCCCGGGCTAAGTTTGGAGGTTGCCTTGGTGTCGAGCAGGCTTAGTTAGGGTTGGCTTCAATTTTGATCTAAAGAGACTAAGGTCAAATTTCGGCGGTGGCACGAGCCAAATTTGAAGATTACCAACTTGTCGGGCACGCTCAGTTGTGGTTGGACATCGGTTTTAGTCAAATAGACCAAGGTGAAATCTCAGCGGCGGCCCGTGCCAGATTTGAAGCTAGCCATCTCTCGGGCGCACTCAATTATGGTTGGATGTCTATTTTGATCTCAATTGACCAAGGTCAAATCTCGGTGGTGGCTCATGCCAAATTTGGAGGTCGTTATCGTGCCACCAACACTCAGTTATGTTTGGACGGTGATTTTGTCTAAATGGACCAAGGTCAAGTATCGACGGAGACCCGGGCCAAATTTGTAGGTCACCATCATGTTGGGCATGCTCAGTTAAGGTTGAATGTCGATTTCGGTCCAAATAGACTAAGGCCAAATCTCGCCGGTGGCCCGTGCTAAATTTCGAAGTCGCAATCATGTCGTGCATGTTCAGTTATGGTTGGACGTCGGTTTTGGCCTAAACAGACCAATTGCAAATCTCGGCGGCGGCCCTGGCCAAATTTGGAGGTCGCCATCTTGTCGGGTTCGCTCAGCTATTCTCGGACGCCGGCATTGGTCCAAACAAACCAATGTCAAACCTCGGCGGTGGCCTGGGCCAAATTTGGTTTTGGTTTGGTTTATTGGGGTTTAACGTCCCGAAGCAATTAAGACTATGAGGGACGCCGTGGTGAAGGCCTACAGAAATTTCGACCACGTGGGGTTCTTTAACGCGCACGGACATCGCACAGCACACGGGCCTCTAGAATTTCGCCTTCATCGAAATTCGATCGCCGCGGCCGCGATCGAACCCGCGTCTTTCGGGTCAGCAGCCGAGCGCCGTAGCCACTGAGCCACCGCGGAGGGGCAGGGCCAAATTTGGAAGTCGCCATCTTGTCCGGCACACTCAGTTATTGTTGGACGTCGATATTGGTCTAAACAAGCCAATGTCAAATCTCGGCGGCGGCCGGGGCCAAATTTAGAGGTCGCCATCATGTCGGTCATGCTCGGTTATGGTTGGGCCTAATAAATCAATGTCAAATCACGGTGGTGGCCTTTGCCAAATATAGTGGTTGCCATTGTACCGGGTACGCTAAATTATGGTCGGACGTCGACTTTGGTCCAAATCGACGAAGGTGGAACCCTGGTGGTGGCCCGGGAAAAATTTCGAGGTCACCATCGTGTCGTGTACGCTCAGTTATGATTGGACATCCCTTTTGGTCCAAATCAGACAAGATCAAATTTGGGTAGTGGGCCGGGCCAAATTTGGCGATCACCATCGGGTCAGGCATACTTAATTATAGTTGGACATCGATATTGGTTCAAATTAGCCAATGTCAATTATTAATCTGTCAAAGTCAATCTGTTGCTATGCTGTGCTTCCCAAGGCTAAACCAATGCCAATCAGGCACAGTATGATGAGCGAGTTTAACGTTGTGCAGGGGAGCACTCTAAAAATGCTCTTGATCCGAGGAGTGAGTCGAAAAGAGCAACCACTATCTCTTTGCTTTAGACCTGTTAATTCTTACTATTCGAAAAATAAGTGGTATGTGCAGTAGCATTTCATTATAATACTAATTGACACAGATGAACATGAAATGATTACAGCTTCATAAGTGAAAACGACAGTGACTGGCAAAGTGTTTTCGGCTCATGGAGAATGAGGGAGAGAATGAGGAATACTGGTGTCTTACCTCTGGGATCAAGGACATGAAAAAATTGTTCTGGTAGTCTTAGTCATCAACTCTACAAAGTCATCACCGTTGTATGTAAGAGTTTAAGTGGAGAGAGAGGGGCATGTAATTCTCGCCAAAGTACACCTCGCCTGCCCATCGCTCCACTCTAACTGAATCTTTCAATCACGTTCTTTCCTGAATGTTTTGCAACGTCAGAGAGCGATTCCTCCCGCGAATCTGGTTTATTGTAGCTAGAGACTGCTTGGCTCATGAGAGGCTGCCTTCGTCTCCCCAACGAACGCAAAAGAAAAGCGAGTATATAGCGCAATTAAAAAAAACAAACTTTAAGGGACACATACGCTCCGCACTAAGAAAATGGTACAATAGCTTTAATAGGTCCCTTCAATGGCTTGCGGTTCGCATGGCGCATGGCATCGCAGACTCGGGCAGTCTTCTTTAACCATCACATCAGCTTAGCCTACCTTTAAAGCATAATGAGATAACACTAGAGATCCCTCCCGTGGAAGTGCTGCTTCTCTGTCACGTCGGTTCTGCCTACAAGCCCAGATATGCGAAGATGCTCATTCTCTAATTTAGATTAAAAATTTACAACGACTACCCATGGTCGCTGAAGAACGTTCGTTTGCGTCTCGACTCGAAACCATTTGAACGTGGACTACGCAAGTATGCATAATTGATTTCGTCACTTGTTATAGATTTCTTTCCTTGCATTTGCTCCGGAGTCTTGTATCACCTGCGAGCCCCGTGCGTCTCCGTAAAGGGTGTTTCGTGTGTAGGGCCTCGAACGCATTCGCTGAATGAGCCCGCGCGTTTGTTTCGTGTCATGTTTTTATTTACTTTCAAAAAGCAGGCTTTGGAACCTACTTTTATAAATTTTCTGTCTCCACCGGAATGCTTGTAATGACAATACTGTCTAGAGTGCTTCCGCAGGAGTGAGCGTGCTCAGACATAAAAATTGTTCATCCATTTGGGCTGTGCCAGTAACAGCTTCGTAGGGTACGGGCATTTCGTAAAAATCGCTTGTCTGTCGTCTTCGCTCCTCCGTGTCCATCAGCGCGCTCTAGGTGAAACCAAGAATAAGCAGCCCATCCTAAACCACATTCTACGGCCACCAGCACGCAATACGCATTAAGAGAGCCAACTTCATAACTTTAGTAAGTGAACATAGAGTATATCGTGATGGTACAAAAGTTATGAGACGGTTTTTTTTCTATTGGAGCTGACCGTTCGAAACATTTGCACATTTCTGTGGTCACAGGCTGTCACTGGTCCAGAGCTGCAATTCTTCGACCATGTCGCTAGTTAGCCTGGATCTGTCCTTGACAGCACGATAGTTGCACAAGGGCAAACTTATGCTGCTGTACGGACCAGGATCTGTGCCAGGCATTCTCCTTGGTGACCAGGGCTATGCCTGCCTGACCAGGCTATTCCTGATGCCACCACTGAGGGATCCTCGGACAAGTGCATAAAAGAGGTACAAGATACGGTGCTGGCAAATACTAGTGGAATGCTCAAAAGAGAGCATAAGTGGGGACTCATTTGAAACTGAAATACCTAACGGGGCACGTAAGAAATAAGGCCACATGATTCTTCGCATCTATTGAGGTGCAACCAATGTGGGGTTGCAATTGTGCATGACTGAAACTGTATTGCAACAGATGAACTTTTTGCTCACTTTCTGCTAAACAGGTACAACACGAGCCAGATTAAAACAAGGAATAACGTGTAATGAACCTTCAGCGTGTAGAAGAGACACTGCGTGCTTGATAGTGAAATTGCTGACAGACGCTGACCGGTCTGCAGTGATTGTAACAGCTTGCTCAGCATTGCACAACACTGCATGTGCACTGAGAGTCCCATGTACAGCCCTTGATAAGGAAGACCTCGACTTAAGCGACAAGTCAACGCAAGAGAAATCTGACACTGTTCTTATCACACAAGCCCGTAGCTGCCTTATTCGCCAGTGCTTTTTCTTTGCGCACTGACATCATGGAGTGGACTCCATGTAAAGGTAAAACAACTACTGTCAGCACTGTAAGATTGAAAAAGCTGTCTGCTTCAGACCCACGCAGTACGCCTGGGTTCATTCTGACTGACTGCCCTCACTTAAATGCCTCATACATCGCGCGAAGCTGTGGTTTAAAAATTTTGTTGCATTATGAAGAATAATGAATAGAGCCTCTCTGTTGAAAGCACTGGATGAATTTATTGAAACTCGATCACATTTACAAAGTCTCACCAGGCAAACAAAACAAATGAACTGTTTCACACATAAGGTTAATATTGTGTGGCTTCATATTACTAAAACTTGAACATATTTGCAGAATCACACTGAATAAACAAAAAGAAACATTTTGAACCTTCATATACTCTCGCACACATAAACACCTCTCCTCACTGTAACACTGCCCCTTCTTCCTCCCACACATTCAAGAGCAAGCGTTAAAGAGCAAGCAAGCAAGAGCAAGCGTGGTGTTTCCATAGGGTGCAAAGAAACATTGGCAAAACCTGAGCAAAGACAGCACATGCAGAAATATTAAAAAATGAAAGATCTGGCCAGTCACCTCCTAAAAAAAATGAAAAAGGTTCAGGGTTCATTATACCAAATGCGAGGGAATATACTCGTGGCTGTAACTCTGCATCCTTGCGATGCTTTTGCAGGAAAAAGTGCAGCTAAACTTAAATATCTATTGTCCCTTAAGTTGGGTGACCATGCATTGTAAATTCTCTTATTCGAGGTCGGCTGCCTGCCGCTGTTTTTTCAAGACAGCCGGCTTTAGTTTCTACACATTTCCTTTTCTCTTAAAATCCGAAGCTGCATTCTATGCAGCACTTTGCGCTAGTTCCTCTAATCATCATGCAGCTTCCTTAAGTTGCTCATTTTGTTCTCATGATATTCTCTAAGACACCTACGCCTTTCCTTGTGGTAACTTTCTTTGTCCTCCACGGGCACGTTACACACTTGGCTCAAAGGCAGCTTGCCGATTTGGCTCAGCTGCTGTGTGGCTTTGGCTTTGGCTTTGCTGTGTGTGGATGCATCAATTGCATAAACCGAGTTTCCAGGCACAGTACTTCCAGGCACCATGGTTGCAGGCTCCTCTATTGCCGCATCCTCCTTTGCCCTGGGTGGTGCGCACGGGCAGTGCAACATATATTGCATAGCTACTGCATCACTTGAACTGTGTCCCATCGTTCTTCAAGAAAAAAAGTTTTCCTCCTTAGAAATTAAAAGTATTTCTTTAAATAAAGTAAATGTGTGAAAGATTTGCTGTTTCTGTCTGATGGACTTTAGGCGTACTTCAAAATGCGAACATGCACAGCGGTCTATATATAGCTTGCCATCATTGGCTGCATGCGATATATCAGCAACTCAGACCTACAGTCAGGATTCATGCAGATATCAACCCAGTCGCATTGCTTCATCGTGTACATGCATGCTAAAACCTTGTTACACAGTTCTGGCTACGTTCACGATTTCGACAGGATAAATTTTAGTGCACCATCGGTGATGTGAAGGAGAACTTTCACGAGCATTCTGCCGTGCTGCGCAGTGGACTTCGCAGTGAGTTTACGCACAATCATCACTGTCATATAGACCGCTGTCACGCAGCACTCCGTTTAGTATGCCCGAAACGCTTTGGTTTGGAGTGTCGGGCGGGCGGTCGTTATCAAACTGATTCGGTATCCGGACGGTGAGGTGAGAAACAAAGACTTAAACCTGCGCCACCCGCCCGTTCATAGGTGGTGATAGTGGGCCGCCTCCTTTAATGTACAAGGAGGTACCCAAAAGAAACCGGACTTATTTTCGTTTGAACTTATTTGTTCACATTTTAAGCACAGACCTTCAATCTCCTTCAAAGTATTCCCCACTTGCAATGATACGCTTGTCGAATCTTTCATTCCATTTTTCAAAACATTGTTTAAATTCGTCTTTTGTGATGCTTGACAGTGCCTCCGTCGTTTTTTCTTCACCTCTGCAACATCAGCGAAACGCTTTCCATTCACCTATTTTTTTCATTCTAGGAAACAAAGAAAGTAGCACGGAGCAAGATCGGGAGAGTATGAGGGTTGAGGAATAGGGGTCATGCCATTTTTGGTCCAAAATTGTCGTAGAGACAGGGCTGTGTGAGCAGGGGCATTGCCATGATGGAAAAACCAATCACCCGACCGCCACAAATCTGGCCGCTTCCACCGCACACTGTTGCCCAATCTTTTCAAAGCATCCAAGTAGAAAGCCTGGCTAACTGTCTGACCCTGCGGAACAAATTCTCAATGGACGACTCCTCCCACGTCGAAAAAACAAATCAGCATTGTTTTGAGGTTTGGTTTCACCTGACGAGCTTTCTTGAGGCGAAGTGAATTTGAAGGTTTCCATTGGCATGATTGTTGCTTTGATTCAGGATTCGATTCAGGAACACTTGAGTTGTCCCCATAGCATCGTCCTTGTACGTCTTTCTTAATATTTCAAGAGTTTCCATTCAACTTTTTCCGAGCAAAAATCAGAATTTCACCGGCGCACGCTGTTCACGAAAATCAGCCATTGCAAAAACGACATTCACACAAAACAGTCGTCACTCTAAAACTCTGCCTAAACTAGTCTGACCTCCTTCAACGACGGCACTCGGCTTACTGACTCTGGAATGTTCGTTCTATGCGTTCCTAGTGGAAAAACGCGGTACCACAAAAGCATTGCCGACCAAAAAATTTAGTCCGGTTTCTTTTGGGTACCCCCTCGTATGTAGCCTGCATAGACATAAAATAGCCCTTTTACGGGTGGCTCTTAAAAAGGAAGTGAAATGTGCATACCTGCAGTCATCACATCACGGGCTTGCTTCGTCTGCTTCATATTATCCCGTAGCTTCTTTAACTGTTAGGGTTAGCGGGGGCATACGAAAGGCCTGCAGTTGCAGTGGGCGCAGTCTCCCCCACGCTTTCGCTTTGACGGTTAACGAGAAGGCGTCAGTGCGTTTGCACTCGACTGTGCTGTGTATCCGAATGAGCTCCCTGAGGAGAACCTCTTGCTCTTCTGTAAAATGCTTTCCAAGGCATGGTTGTTTCTTTCACTGCCACAGTCCGATGCGATCGCCCCAAACAAGGTCGCAGGGCTACCTGCGTACAGCTTCTCCAAAGCCGCCTTATCAGTGTTGCTAGAGCGCATGAAGGTTAGCGGCCGTCTTTGGCGGGTTTTCATGTTTATTAAACAAAAATGCAAGAAAATGTCGACGTGCCTGTATATCAATAATTAGTTTAAAAATTGCCAGACCAGTAATTTTTTTATTCAATAAGACCGTTGGCGTAATGCTTGCAACGGTACCCTCAAACCCAGACGCGCAGCATGCGTTCCTTGCTTGACAGTTGAGGCCCGCTTTCAGAGAAATCTGGCTTCCTTCGTTGAATAGTCTCAGAAAGGAGGCCTCGCCCAGGGTTAGGAAGACTTCGAAGGAAAGGAAGTTTTCAGAGTTTGGCGGTTAAGACTGTTTAAGTATGGGAATGCGCAAGCATGAGCTTCTGCGCGGCATAGTTATCGATGTTCCCTCTCATTGCTGAGTAAATAAAATCAACTTCAACCTTCATTAAACCAGCGCCCGTCCTGTGTTTTTCGTGTTTCTTCTGTCCTTGTGCCGTAGCGCTGTTGTGAATCTGTTTATTAATTCATTAAACCCTTCCGCGAAATCGATTACCTGCGTGGTTTGTAGTGCACGAGGACCGCTATACGTTTGGAACTTCGAGCTGCACAGTCACTCAGGCAATGCCATGCGCTCTAGGGAGGAGCAGATGGCGTGGCGTCTAGGTAGAGCCTCGACAACGACCTTTCAATGCCAAGCGCGCAGCATAGTTGAGTGGCTGCAGAGCGAGAGAGTACCTTCGGCATGGGCGATCCCATATTCGCCGCGACTGAGGAGCATCCGTCAGATGACGTCACTATGGGCTCCACTCTTTTCCTCCTCTCCTTCTGACCTTCCCATGAGTGGCAGCCAGAGCGGGATTGCCCGAGCGGCGAGGCAGTGATGAGACGTTACCCTATACATATGCGCTATTTGTTGGCACAAAGCATGATGAAATCTTTTGGAAACCACCTCGGTCTCAACAGCAACGCCTGTCGCCGACGGGATTTGGCCTAATGGGGCTAGGTATGCTTTCACATTAATAAAGATGAGCTTCCGTGGAGATAATGCAGAAAGACTTTGTCAGTCCTTCCAAAAACGCACGTTAAACGCAAAAACCGGAGGCGGTAGTACTCATTGTCTCTTGTATTACATATTCTTTTAGACTGAGCCGTTGCCCGGCGCCCATCCCGGGCCTTCGCTTAATTGGGGTCCGTAGAATTCGGAGATGTTGCCCGTCGGTGCACCCACCCGAGGGTGCTCCTGGTTAGGCACCTTCTGGGATCTCAGGGCAGTAGAGATCAACACCACACAACATCACGGCTTCTTTGCCTAAAGTGGGCTATACTCTTAATGAGTAAAAAAGAGGCTTGAATCTAAAGCTTGAAGGAAACAGCAAATAACTGAAAGCCAGAATAATGGAGGCTTGCAGAGAGTGTCGCCGCCGCCGAGCTGCCGTAGGCAAAAAAAGCCGCGCAGCAGCGAAAGCGGCGCCAGAAACAAAGCGAAGGAAGCGGACTACGGAGCTGGCATCTCGTGCGAGGTTTGTGCTAGGAAGGCCGTGCAGCAGTGATAATGCATGCAGCGTCAGCGCTATAAGCAACGGCCGCCTCCACGGGATATATTCCACCAATGACAGGCTTCGCCTAAACTTTTGACTAAGCTATAACTAATATTTCTTCTCTGGGTTCCATTTGAGGGCGCTGCTCTGCGCCCTATGTCGCCGACAGCGCCATAGGACAGAAACATGAAATGTAACAAAAAAGGTTCGCCTGAAATTAAGGACAACGCAGCGAGCTATGGAAGGAAAAATGATAGGTGTAACACTAAGAGACCGGAAGTGAGCAGAGTGGGTGAGGGAAAAAACGCAGGTTAATGACATCAATAGTACGAAGAGCCGAAATCAAGAGGACGAAGTGGGCTTGGGCAGGGCATCTATTGCGAAGACAATACCATCGCTGGTGCTTAAGGGCAACGGAGTTGAATCCAAGAGTAGGCAAGCGTTGCAGGGAGTGCCAGAATATTATGTGTGCGGTTGAAATTAAGATGTTTGCGGGGATGAGGTACCTGCACCTTACAAAGGACATGATTAATTGCAGAGAGATGGGAGAGGCCTTGGCCCTGTAGAGAGCGTAGTCCGGCTGCTGCTGATGATGTTCAAGGCGCGGTTCTCCCTTGTTTATGTCGTTCTGCGTCATTAGTTTGAGCAGTGTGCTGTTTTGTACCCGAGTCATCGGGGTCGGCTTATGGACACCACACTCTTAGAATAAGAAGGTCCACGAAATGTCGTGTTCCATCTTGCAGACAAGTAACCGGCTCCGGTAATCTCGAACATTACAGTACGCCACCGACTCAGAGGTGCTAGAGCAAACAGGCATAACGCATGTTGGCTACTTACTGAAGATTGGCTGTACGCGAGCTGCTCTCATCAGCTGTACAGTTCTCTTTCGGCGAGAAACCCATGGTCTGCGCGTCTTTGTCTGTAAAGTCCGCTTATAAGCCCTCTATCACCCTTCAGCGGATCGGAGACGATGAGGGCACCTTCCGCGCATATTACAAGTCCGGAAGGTACCTATTCCGAAGCACTCTGCATGTCCGGGAGGTACTGACTCCGAAGCACCCTCCAGGTTCCGATAGTAGCACCTCCGAAACGCCTTCGAAGTTAGTGCTCCTACAGGACCCCAAAGGCATAAATACACCTCCCACCAACTAGGTTCCACCTACCGAAAAAGCTTATTCAGCAGCTCAAACTCGCAAACTCAGCTCAAACTCGCTTATTCAAACTCGCAAGGGGAAGGCGATCAATGTGAAAACGGAGTTTACAATCAGTTCTGCTACCGAAGATTTGTAGTGTCGCATACTATGATCGCATTTCGCATTATCGCATTTGATAGAAATGGCAGGAACCACACATTTACAACCTCCGGCTCACTTTGTGACCCTGTAACAATGTGAGCCTGTTATCCACGTTCGAAGGCACAGTTTCTCCGTAGCAAGATGCTTGAAATTAAAAATGCCAAGTCCATTGAGAATGGTACTGTTGCCCTTTAATAAACAGTTATATTCTAACTGTGTGGATTCGAGATATGAATGAGCTGTAGAGAAACCTAAGTGACTAACGCTTATGTGGAGCCTATCGCTTCGGCGTATCTTTTAGCCCCCGGAAATTTTCGTGTCATTTAATCTGCCTAGGAGCAATGAATATCGCTGTGTGTAGTGTTAATCGAAAGAAACTATATAAAGTTGTCTATAAGCTGCTATCGTGATTGAAATGTGAAAATCAGTGAAATCTCTTGGACGCGTCCTCTGAGGGTAGAAAGTAAGAGTCAAGTTATGAAGTAGGGCTACTCAAGCGATTAGAATGCATCACCCTTCGGGACATAACACGGCTATTTTTATCCGTGTTAAAGGTCACTGATATACGAGCTCAGTTGATGGTACACGACACAGCGCAATAAAATTTCAGATAATTTCCAGGTCCCTAACAGAAACGAGCGTAGATGTTTTTTGGTGCTCTTGTACAGACGCTTGCTTTTATCCGTGAATTCCTGAAGTCAATCACCGAAGAAAGCGTTTGGAATATCATTACACCTACTGACAAGGGCAACCTAGCTTTGCACTAACGGAGAAAAGTACCCCATGAAACGGTGCCAGCTATGCTCAGTAAACCAAGTTAAAGCGATTGCAGGTAAATTTGATAAAAACGCTTGATTTTTATTTTAACGCCATTTATTTCCGCCAACTAAGCAAGCCCATGTTCCATATTTTGAGTCATTCATACTTTTAGGGTTAGCTTCACCAGTCATCATTATGATCATAAATTACACACCTCATGCGCCAGACGGATAACTTTCCAGGACGCTCCCAAAGCAGCTCGCGAATAAAAATAAGCGAGTACTTCGAATGGCTCCTAAGAGTCGACGCAGTTAAAGAGCTTCGCTAAATGAGCTTCACACTTTTGCGAGTTCTTAGAGGAATAATTGTGGGCACAGAGGATTTCAACCAAACATCGATTAATTAATCGTGGCTCAGAAGATCGCGGGTGACTTCACCTCCGGTGGAGGATACGTATCTTTCAAGTTTTTTTAAAACTTTTCCAGCGTTATATTACGCCTTATTCTCTCTAGAGGCCTTCCTCAACACAGGGTAGCAGCTTTTATGTATTTTAAAGATTCAACTTCTTCGGCAAATGTAACGTAGATATAAGTCGACATAACAACGGAGGCAATAATTGCTGGCGGATTGAAATGTGAGCGAATTTCTTAACCACGACGCAATTGAGGACTCTTTTGCCTCGTTCTCTTTTGCCCTGGGTGAGTAAAACTTTGAGCGTGCTCTGCTGAGCAACAGCAATGCTTTACAACTGTCCGGAGAATAAGCCCTTGCTCCAAAGTTATTCCAATTTCTGCGTCAGCCTGGTGGGCGTCTGTCTTCTGCGCCCTCAGATCTCTTGCAATAGATTTCTCGCTAAACGTACTTTGTCTCCACTGTCAATCAAAGTACAGGAAATTGTAATTTCTCACAGATTAGAGGAAAAGTTTCTGCTACGCCTCACCTGACCATCGTCCTGGTATTTACCGAGTTTTGGGTTGTAGTCCAGGGAAGCATGGGTCGAGTGCAGGCGGAAACAGAAGACAAAAGCTGCCGTCGCTACCCGTGACAACCGCACCCAGGTCATTTCACCCGCAGCGGTTCGTGGTCGAATAGTTAAAGGACTGAGGTAAAAAACCACTCGGTAAATTGCAGGAACACTCACTTGCTTTATATGTTAGCTACAGACATGTTTTCATTCCTTTTTTTTCCCCGAAACATATGACGCGCTGTGATTTAGAGAGCAGCATGCGTCCACGCTTTTTTTTTCGCTGCATCATGCGCACTACTCTGGAAGCCCTTCTTTCTTTCGGTGTCATTGCCTCCTTTGTTGCTTTCCTTTATCCCAGGATAACAAAACTGCGCACCTATCACTGGCGCAGCTGCTCAGTAGTAACATGTGGAACGTTGGTACGACATGCACAGGATGCGTATTGTATTCGTTTTGGTCTTTTTGTGTTAGCCGTGTGAGCAGTAGTTATGCCTTACTGCCCACAATAAAATACGTGACCCCACTGACTCACGGCTGCTTCGCTGCAGGTTTCGTCGTTGAAGAGTAGCCTTGGCGCAGTCTTTGCGCATAGAAAAAAAAAGATCTTCCGACGACATGAATATTTATCTTATTCCTTCCAATCCGAAGCAGAATGTGAGCATCTTGAGGCTGTTGCCGAGAAAGTGTTACCCTTCATTAGGACCCTGCAGCTGGCGTTCAAGAAAGACAATGAAAATTCGTTTTAAATATCCTAATGCAGGCAAGCCTAAATGCTGTAATTCTTGCGCTTGTAAAACAATACACTAAACAAAATGTGCTCACAAAGGGAAAGCGCAAAACCACATCCCGGGGCTATGATACACCGGTATGCGACAGATGATATCTCCTCAAACAGTCCTACAAAAGCCGGCAGCACAAACCAACTATACAACCGCGTCGTAGCCCCATTATCGCAACGCAGCGATGGAAATGTCTTGGTCACCAAGATTTAAGGACTGTTAACTATAACACAGGAGCAGACTTTTCTACAGCACTGCAAATGAACGCGCAGATTATGGGAAATGCACAAATGCCGCTCCGATACTTTCGGATGCCAAGTGATCGGCAGGGAAGTTTGTCGATCTGGGTCATCGCGAGCTCATTGCAGGCGACGTCGCTTGAGAGCTCAACCGTTGCGTTCTTGCCAAAGCCCTTGCTACTTCGTAGTGGGAACAAACAGGGGTCAGAATGAGGGTGCACATTTGTAACTTGTCCTGCGCAGCGTTTCTTCACCCTAAAGATGCATTGCTTTTAGGAAAGTACCGGTTTCCGCTGAGGCCGATGAAACGACGCGGTTTACAATAGAGCGACCGTAAAGATTTGTATTCGGACGTTCCTGGTCACCTTCGTTCTGTTGGAGGGAAATTTGAGTATCTTCTCTTCGAGCTGAAAAACATGAACTACATTTTTTTTCTTTTTTTTTGCCATCTACTTAAGCGAGGCGAATGCCGGAACTGACGATGGAAGTGAGGCTCAAACTCACTTTACGAATGTATTCCTAATAAAGAAAAAAGTTAGATGTGCTGAGTTGTGCTCCAGTTAAGCGCCGTAGTGCTGAAAGTAGGCACCGTATCCCGAAACCTTGGAGCGCTCGGACATCACTATGACGTCAAACGCCATATTCCCTCCGGCTCATGCAGCGCCTTCAACGTGCTACTTGCTAGACACTAGGCTTTCGTGCTGATACAGTTAACTGTAGAAGAGGTGGCTGATGGGGCCAGAAAATTAAAGCACTTACAAGCGCACTGAAGATACGAAATACTGCGTAGGGCGGCAGCGGCGCGCAGGTGCAGTCGCATGCGAAGGAGCGAAGGAGGCCGAATGGCTTACTTAGAATGAAGAAGAAGAGGGCAAACACCTCTCTGAACAGATATACTACCTAGAAAAAGCATGTTTGTAAAGCGATACAGTCAGCGTCGACGAAATGGCATTATGTGCAGCCCCATTACTGGTGTATAGCCTCAGTGAGCATGTTGGCTGCACCAGAAAACAGATCAGGAGTCTTTTTTATCTGCTGTCATATCGTCATTTTAAGCGCAGTGTATTCATTCATGCTCTTTTGTTTGCTTTCTTTTGCAGTTTTAGGTAACCGAGTGCATTTAACCTTGCTGTTTGTCTTTCTATAAAACCCTGTGTGTTAGCTTTTGCTTCTTTATTCGCATTTTTACTTGCTTTGTTTTGTCCCGATGTACGATGTATCCTTGTACCGCTTCGGCCTTGGCCACCAAATGGAGGCTGGCAGTATTGAATAAATAAAAATAAACTGCGATTAGTTTCGGTATTCAACTACTTCAACGCACCTGGCGACTGGAAGAGAACTGATGCTTAAAACTGAATAATTTCTGCGCTCACACGTGGCGTCATAATGCTGCGGCGGTGGCCGAACTGTCTGAGGGCTGCTCTTTTTTCGTTAGCCGTGGTACGATTAAAGCTCCGGGATGGAGTTTTCTTCTGCTAGATACCGTTGTCATGAGGACGATACCACGCTCCAGTTGGCTTTCTTCCAGCCGCTAGAATAGGAATTGGCGCTGACGCCTCTAACTTGCTGGACAGTGGTGTATGTTGGAATTAAACCCCTGGCTACGCCGTTTAGTCTTGGTCTTCTATGGACTGATACACTTGAAGCATTGTGAAGAGGATGATATCAAGAACGTCTTCGGCAATTACCAAACGCAACGCAAAACCCTCGAAACTTAACAAACGCCCCACTGGAAAACACGAAATTTCGTTCTTGCCGAGGTTATGCTTGCAAGTAGCAAAGGTATTCCAAAAAGTGTCTCGCGTCAGCTGTGAAATTTTATGCTGTCTTATTCTTCTGAGGCCTTGCGACACCGTTACGAACACTGCTCGCTTACCTTGGTGCGGAGGTTAGCTTGGGCGCGCCCAGCAGCACAGCTAGTCGGCCCAATATTGCAATGTATTGGCACAGGCTGGCCTTACAAAGGACCAGGGTGACACCAGCCATTTCCAATATTGGGCCAGTTATCTGTGCTGCTCGGCATACGGTTGAGCACAGGTGGTAATTACAGACGGCGTCGACAATTTTTAAGGTTTCATTTGACGCCGGGTCCCATTTGGGGACACAGTTTTTCACCTGCTTAAGGGGCTCGGAAATTCGAGAGAATTCTCAACGAACACTTAAAAGTGGCGCACATTCAGATATCTGGACAGATTTTTCTTCCGCCGGCTGAGCGGAACTGCGATAAAGTTTTCGAATTTGGTCGAAATTTGATCTTATGTATTCATCGAAGAGGCTCGCTCTTACCAAGCTTCGGAGTTAGCCCCGAGGACGACTACGTCAAGCTGTCTTCAAAGCTTCTTTGGGGGTAGTCCGAGTTTTAAGAGAGCGTTTGGGCGTTATCTACGTGGAGGCCATAGATTGCCACTTTGGCCAGTACTATGCTTGTCACCGCTGGAAAGTCCCTTCTGGCGAAGCAAAGTAAAAATATTGAAGCGGGTAGACGACGACATTGAGATCCAGGGTGTTTCAAAAACAGAAGATGAAAACATCACTGCCATTGTATCAAAAATTGATGATGTCATCAAAGAACCAATCTCTGCAGACGATATCGAGGTTTGCCATCGGGTTCCGATCCGAAACAGTGACAAAACAAACATAATTGTACAATTTAAGCCTAGAGTGAAACGTGACATCACACTAAAGAAAGGAAAGAAAGCTCGCTTCACCAACCGCGACATTGGACTGGATAATGACAATCCGATATATGTGAATGAGCACTTATGCCCCAGTCTGAAGAAGCTTCTAAGTATGGCAATAAAGCGTAAGAAGGAACACAAATGGAAGTCAGCGTGGACACAAATCGGAAAAATCCTTGCAAGGATGTCCGATGGTTCTGAGATTGTACCCATTGCCCAAGAAGACGATCTTGCTAAGATATTTTCAGCAGCACCTCATAGCCAATCACCCTAACAAAACAAAAAATTGACAATGGAATATCACAATTTTGTTTTACCTCAAGCAGTTCCCTCTCCCTCTGCATCGTATACTTCAGCTCTGCACATTAATGCACGCTCCGCACCCGGAAAGCATGATAACATATCTTATCTCCTAAGTCAGTTTTCTTTTTCATATAACATAATAATGTTGACCGAGACATGGTATTATGATGAGGGCGACATACTTCATTTTGACAATTATAAGAGTTTTGTCATGAATCGTACTAACCGCAAAGGGGGCGGTGTTGCAATTTATGTTGAACCTACTCGGGATTACGAACTTCTCTGAATATTGTATTATTACCCCAGACTATGAAATCCTAACTTTAAAGCAGAACATTGAACTAACAGCTGTTGTTTACCGCCCTCCACAGGGCAATTTTAGGGAGTTCATGAATTTTTTTGAAAACTTTTTGCAGTTTGTTTCCGATGGCAATTTTACGCTGATTTGTGGCGGTGATTTCCACACAGACGTTTGCAGTGATAGCTCGAATGCACAAGACTTTAACAACACTGTTTATTCAACTGGCTTTATTAACATAATTACATCGCCCACAAGAGTGACAGTTTCTTCTTCCACTTCTCTTCACCTTTTTATTACAAATATTTAAAACACCATTTCTCATGCCGGAACAATTGCGTTTGATATTAGTGATCACTGTCCAATCTTTATGTTCTACTGTAACCGATTTGGGCAGAGAACCTACAGACGAGACATAGTTACAGTTCAGTCCCTATCTGTAGAGGCTCTCCTTTCTTTCGAAAGAGATATTGGTGCGCAGGACTGGTCAGTTATATATACAATTACTGATGTAAATGAAGCATATTTAAAATTCATGGAACTTTTTGTAAAACTATACACAATGCACTTCCCTTTTAGAACATTCAAGCCATCGAAAAGAGTTAGGAAACCATGGATCACACCATACCTCCTCGGGATGATTAAAAAGAATAAACTTTTCCATGCTTTCTTAAGAACTCGGTTCCTGGCAACGTTAACAGAATTTAAGTCTTATAGAAATAGAGTAAATAAAGAACTTAGGCGCGCAAAAACTGCGTATTATGAACACCTGTTCTTTGATATCGTTAGCAAAAAACCACAAGTTGCATGGAAGGTGATAAATAATGTTTTAGGTCGCCAAAATAAACATGTTATTCCTGACAGAATAGTACACAATAACCGCGAGCTTATTGGTAAAGAACTGGCTGATCATTTCAATAAAGTGTTTGTCGATGGTGCCGCAGAAGACAGCTGCCTTCCTGCTGTTCAGCCTACCGACCATAGCCCTGTAGAGAGTTTTGCTCTCCATTTAATAACTGAACATGAAATTTACACCACATTTATGAATCTAAAGAACAGCAAAGCCCTGGATATAGATAACTTACAGATTACGCCCGTAAAACACGTTTTGCAGCATATCGTCCCGGTACTCGCATACATATTCAACCTTGTTATAGAAAAAGGTGTATTTCCTACTGCCATGAAGAGGTCTAGGGTATCCATCATATATAAAAGCGGGGATAAAAATGATGCGAGAAACCACAGACCAATATCTGTAATACCTGTTTTTTCAAAGGGTTTGGAAAAAATGATATCTGTACGATTAACCAAGTTTTTGGACACGCGTAACTTGCTCTCAGATAACCAGTTTGGATTTCGAAGGGGACGATCAACCGAATCTGCACTTCTATCCATTAAAGAATTTGTGTTGCAAAATATTGATCAAAAACTCTTTACACTTGGTCTCTTTATTGACTACAGTAAGGGTTTCGATTCTCTTGATCACAACATTTTAATATTTATTTAAGCTCACACATTATGGCATTCGTGGCAAATCTCTTGAATTACTTCGGTCATACTTAAAAAATAGGACTCAGTGTGTTCACCTTGGCAATCATAAATCTTCACCTCTACCAATATTAACTGGTGTACCACAAGGTAGCATCTTGGGCCCATTACTTTTCATCATCTATATAAACGATATTCCCCATATTGACGGGGGGGGCTAAATTTATCGTGTACGCAGATGCCAGCAGTATTTTGCTGTCAGGCAGTGATGTTAATACTCTTATATCAAAGGATAATAACATTCTTGAAAAATTAATCTTTTGGTCACGATCAAATAAGCTGAAAATCAACCCCTCAAAAACCAAAGCAGTTATGTTTCGCGCTAGAAATAAGTTAGTTAAAATTGAGCAAGACATCCGCTGCGAAGGCCAAATTATTGAGATTGTTGAAGAAATCAAGATACTTGTCATAACATTGAGTTCTCATCTTGTGTGGGACTCTCACATAGATAACCTCTGCAAAAAGCTTTCAACCGTTACAGGGGCATTATCACGTTGCCGTTCTTTTCTACCAACAAAAATAAAACTACAAGTCTACAACGCCTTGTTTGCCTCCTACACTAACTATTGCAATTTAGTTTGGTTGACTACATCCCAAAGAAATGTCCAGAGGATATACGTACCCGAGAAAAAAAAATATTCGTAACATCACTAATATAGACTTCCTGTCGTCAACAGCAGAATATTTTCAGTCCTACAATATAATTAGCATCAAACGTGCTTACGAGTTTCGAGTCCTGCGATCATTTCATTTAGCAATGGATTCTTTCAGGCATTTCCTTAAGTCATTAGCCTCTTTATAACTCAATAAAAACACTCATACACGGAACACTGATCTATGGTTCATACCTCGTTTCCGCACAAATTATAAAGTGCAAACACTTCAGCATAATCTTCCAGTCATCCTAAATAAATACAAACACATAACTAAGCCAACACTAAAACAGTTACTTGATCAATTCCTGTCCGCATAGCTGTACCTTTCTTTACAAATTATACCAGATGTGCACAAGTGTACTAATTTTAGCTATAATTGTATAATGTAGGTTTCGAGATTCTGTGTATTATGTGCTGCCTTTTCCTAGATATATTACCTGTTAACTATTTGATGGATAGTTTGTTCATGCTATTACTTGCTTAGCCTTAATGTCTTTTATTTTTTTGTATGCCACATAATTGTATTTCTAAAACAATATGTGTAAATTTTCTTTGAAGATATAATCGATACTTCGTCAATACTGTTTTCTGTAAAACTGGTGTCAAGCTCTAAAATGTAATTCTTGTTAATGTATGTTCTTGTTGATGTATATTTTTCTACTCAGCTATTATCCATGTTTGTAGTCATATATTGTGTGTTAAACGTATTTTATTCTTCTTCAATATTCTGCATCATAAGGTCATCACCTACTGCCTCGTTGGTGGTTTTGTAGACATACCGTCCTCTCAGCTCCCACCGCGACGACGAACAGCCCAGCCACTACATGCCCCCTCCAGCCCAGCACAGTGCTACAGTCGACGGTCAGATTCCCCGCTCCAGCCGCTCCCCGTCCCCCCTGCGTCGACAGTCTCGTTCGCCCCAACGCCGTCGCTCCTCTCCTGGCCCCTATGGACGCTTGCAAGCGGAAAACTAGACGCTGCAGTGTCGGGAGGTGATGCTGCAGTACAGCCCCAGTCCCAAAATCCTCGATTAGCCCTTCGCGCCCACCATAATTTGCTCGCCATTCATGTCGATGGAGTGCCTGTGAGAGCCCTGATCGATACAGGCGCGCACGTATCCGTCATGAGTTTAACCCTCCAACGCCCCCTCCGAAAAGTACTGACCCCTGCGCCCAAAGCCGTTCTCCGCGTTGCCGACTGCGGAACGCCTCCTGTTGTTGGACTATGCACAGCCCGTGTGACCATATCCGGCCGCCATACATCCGTTCTGTTCTCTGTTCTGGACCAGTGCCCTCATGACGTCATTCTTGGCCTCGACTTCCTGTCTGAGCATTCAGCCCTCATTGACTGCGCCACTAATGTTGTTCAGCTTGACCTTCCTCTTTCTGCTGAGTCGCCGTCCCCAGCTATACACCGTCTTTGTGCTGTCGACTTTGTCCGTCTACCGCCTCAAGCCGCAACTTACATTTCTTTCTCATCTGTTCCCCCTGTACCTGATGGTCACTACGTAGTCACTCCGGAACTTGACGTCGCCCTGACGCGCAGCATTGCGCTTCCACACACTGTATTTACAATGTCGGCCAACCGAGCGTACCTTCCGGTCCTGAACTTTGGTTCATCCATCCAACCGCTCCCGCAAGGCATCTCACTCGCCACGCTGTGCCCTGCTGCCGAATGCGTGATATCAGTGGTGGACAGCTGCTTACCTTCCACTCAGCAATGCTGGTTGCCTGCGGCCCCATCAACAGAGAACCCACCGGACGACTACGCCGACATGATCGCTTCTGACCTACCGCCGATGCAAGCTCGCGATCTTAGGTACCTCTTATCATCTTTCCGCGACATCTTCGACTTTGATAGCCGTGTTTTGGCTCGGACCTCTGTGGTGACGCATCACATAAACACCGGTGATTCCGCTCCTCTCCGCAGACGTCCGTACCGAGTGTCCAGCGCCGAGCGCACTGTCATAAATCAGGAGGTGGACAAGATGCTCGCAAAAGACATCATCGAGCCCTCGTCAAGTCCTTGGGCTTCACCAGTCGTCCTGGTGAAAAAGAAGGACGGCAGCTGGCGCTTCTGCGTTGATTATCGGCACCTCAACCGCATCACAAAAAAAGACATATATCCACTCTCAAGGATCGATGATGCATTAGATTGCCTCCACGGCGCCAAACATTTCTCTTCAATTGATCTTCGATCGGGGTACTGGCAAATTGCCCTTGATGAAAAGGACCGCGAGAAGACCGCCTTCGTGACGCCTAATGGCTTATACCAGTTTAAAGTCATGCCGTTCGGCCTCTGTAACGTCCCGGCTGCCTTCGAACGAATGATGGACTTCCTTCTTCGCGGCTTTGAATGGTCCACTTGCCTCTGTTACCTAGACGATGTTGTGGTTTTCTCGCCTACTTTTGCCACGCACCTGGAGCGCCTCTCCAATATTCTGACAGTGTTTCGTAACGCTGGACTTCAGCTGAACTCATCGAAATGCAAGTTCGGTCTTCGCCAACTCACTATCCTCGGACACCTCGTTGACGCGTCTGGTGTACGCCCAGATCCCATCAAAATTCAAGCTGTGAAGGACTTTCCTCCTCCAAGGTCGTCGAAAGATGTGCGCCGCTTTGTCGGCTTGTGCTCGTATTTTCGCCGTTTTATCAAAGATTTCGCCGGCATCGCTCGTGTCCTCACCGATCTTCTGAAGAACGACACCCCCTTTACCTGGGGCCCTGCTCAAGAGAACTCATTTTCATCCCTCGTCCATTTGCTGACCACTCCGCCCATCTTAGCACATTTTGACCCGTTGTCTCCCACAGAGGTTCGCACCGACGCCTCCGGATATGGCATCGGCGCCGTGCTAGCCCATCGTCAACAGGGTCAAGATCGAGTCATCGCTTATGCCAGCCGCCTACTTTCAGCCGCAGAGCAAAATTACACCATTTCTGAGCGCGAGTGTCTTGCCCTTGTCTGGGCAGTAGCTAAATTCAGACCCTACATGTTCGGCCGTTCATTCGCTGTTGTCACTGATCACCACGCTCTCTGTTGGCTGTCTTCACTAAAAGATCCCACCGGTCGCCTTGGTCGCTGGGCTTTGCGCCTCCAAGAATACTCATACTCCGTCGTGTACAAGTCAGGGCGCCATCACCAGGACGCTGACTGTTTATCCCGATACCCTGTGGAACCACCTGACCTAGAGGACGCTGAGACGCTGCCCTGCCTCTTAGCTATCTCTGATCTTGCCGATATTGCCAACGAACAGCGCCACGACTCATCTTTACGACCTATCTTTGATGGCATCCGTTCTGCAAACCGATCTCCTTCTCTGAACCTTTATGTGCTCCAGAACGGCATTTTGTATCGCCGAAACCTACGCTCCGATGGCCCTCCGGTCCTGCTCGTGATACCCCAACGTCTACGCTCTTCTGTCCTTGAAGAACTGCACGATCTGCCGACAGTCGGTCACCTTGGCGTGTCCCGCACGTACGCTCGGGTGCGGCATCGCTTCTTTTGGCCTGGTCTCTATCGTTCCGTCAAGCGTTACGTGGCCGCTTGCGACCTGTGTCAACGTCGGAAAAGGCCCTCCACTTTGCCTGCCGGTCTTCTGCAACCCATCGACATACCTCCGGATCATTTTCTCCGTGTTGGCCTCGACCTTCTTGGCCCTTTGCCGACGTCCCTCTCCGGCAACAAGTGGATCGCTGTCGCAACTGATTATACGACTCGGTACGCCATCACGCGTGCTTTGCCGTCCAGCTGCGCTACCGATGTCGCCAATTTTCTTCTGCAAGACGTCATCCTTCACCACGGCGCCCCTCGTCAACTGCTCACCGACCGCGGTCGTTATTTTCTATCCAAAGTAGTTCACGACATTCTTCGTTCGTGTGACACGCAGCACCAACTCGCGACAGCTTACCACCCACAAACCAATGGGCTTACGGAAAGGTTCAACCGCACGCTCACTGACATATTAGCGATGTACGTATCGCCAGACCACCGAGATTGGGATGCAGCCTTGCCTTATGTGACATTTGCATATAACTCTTCCCTTCATGACAGAACAGGCTATTCTCCTTTCTACCTTTTGTTTGGTAGGCATCCCACCTTGCCTTTGGACACACTAATGCCGCCTTCTTCAGTCCCCACCACTGCTTACGCTCGGGATGCCATCTCCCAGGCCACGCTGGCGCGCCAAATAGCACGTAGTAGGCTCCAAGCCTCTCAACTTTCCCAAAAGTCAGCCTACGACCGCCGTCACCAGGCCGTCGAATATACCCCAGGATCACTCGTCCTTCTCTGGACGCCCTCTCGCAGCGTCGGTCTCTCCGAGAAGCTCCTTTCGCACTACCGTAGCCCTTACCGTGTCGTGCGCCGTGTTACCGACGTGAACTATGAAATTGCTCCCCTTGAAACCTCGCCATCGTCCTCTGGCGCCACCACCGACATCATCCACGTCTGTCGCCTTAAACCTTATCACGACGCTCATACGTCGCCGCCCTAACACCGAGACGGCGTTTCAGCAGCCGGGGGTCCTGAAGCGGGTAGACGACGACGACAAAGAGCGATGGCACGAGTGGGGAGAGTAGAAGACGACAACGAAGTTCGGACTGTGTTCTCGGTGCCGCTCGCAGCTGTTCTTTGCTATTTGTAAATATTTGTAAATATATTCTTTCCCGCAACAATATCATAAAACTAAACTAGAAAGAGTACGGCGTGATGAAAAGAGTGTCTTCCGAATCGCGTTCACAAACTTCGATTTCCTGATAATGATTCTTGAAGAATGTCGATGAGAACTATACGGCGTAGCATAGTCGAGTGGTGTAATCAATCCGTGACTGGTGCTTCACCTTCTTTGTAATGTTGCTCAGTCTACCGTGATAAACGCATAACCTTAGTGTGCCGGTTTTCTTTTTGCAAGAGCAACTGACACCACTAATTTAGAGTTGGAGCTTCGGCGAAGAGGTATTGGGTATTACTTTATATTATGCTTGTTTGTTTTTCGTCCCGCAATACCGTCGGAATTCATCAGCTGAGGACGGAGAAAAGCGGCCTCTATAGCGACACAGAAGACTGAACATCTCAGTGGTGTTGCTTCGTCAGTTTAGGCTGATGATAAACGTAGGATCCCGCGCTTGGGTCCGAAATACCTAGTTGGAATCAATTTAGAAGATCACATTCGACTACTAATCGCGTTGATGGTCAAAAGAAGGTAAAGGCCCTACGTATTTTAGATTCCAGCATTTTTGGTTTTCGTTTAGTTGGTTTGGGTGGAGCGCATATGGCACGTTCTCTCATATCATGAATGGCACTTTACCAATATCCCTCAAGAGAAAAGTGTACAACAGCTGTATCTTACCGGTACTCACCTATGGGGCAGAAATGCGGAGGCTAACAAAGAGAGTTCAGCTTAAGCTAAGGATGACGCAGCGAGCTATGGGAAGAAAAATGATAGGTGTAACGTTAAGAGATCGGAAACAGGCAGAGTGGGTGAGAGAAAAAACGCGGGTTAATGACATCCTAGTCAAAATCAAGAGGAAGAAGTGGGCTTGGGCAGGGTATGTAATGTGAAGTCAAGATAACCGCTGGTCCTTAAGGGTAACGAAATGGATTCCAAGGGAAGGCAAACGTAGCAGGGGGCTGCAGAAAGTTAGGGAGGCGGATGAGATTAAGAAGTTTGCGGGGATACGGTAGCCGCAACTGGCAAAAGATACGGTTAATTGGAGAGACATGGGACAGGCTTCTGCCCTGCAGTGAGCGTAGACGCACTGATGATGATGATGTTTTTGGTTCTCGTTCGTCGCTATTCGGGGGCATCTTTATGGAACCTTTAAGAGCTGTCCAACGCAGATCGCATAGCTTAGTACTAATTGTGCAGCCTTCAACATTCCTTGCATACACTTATCACGCAGTATTACGAAACATGCTTGCATGTCCTCTATGCTTGTGTGCAAATCAACACTTAGTTTTGAAAATAAAATAAGGCACCCAGGCTGCAAGCCAATAGCACTATACTATTTTATGAAAAGCAAAAATAAAAATAAAAATCGCAGGAAACGATGGGGCCGCCTGCGGCAGCTGCGATGTATTCTCTTAAAGGGCGTGCTAGATACAAAACTGAAGTTGGCCTGCATCGAAAGCGAACCGACTTCTAATCCCAAAGAAACCGCTATAGGGGGTCGGATATATACATCTATATAGGGGGTCGGATATATGCAAAACATAGCAATACCTCACATTGGTGACAACAGCCCCTGAATTGTGCTAAATGTCGTATACAATGTATCAGTGTGCACTAACGCGCCGGTTTTCCAGAAATTATAGGGGTCATCGTCGCTGCTAACTTTACACGACTCCAGTGCACACACACGTGGTACAAAAAGCAGATGCCTCACTGAGAAGGTGCCTGGGCATGAGCATTCGCTACAAATCATAGCGCACCCCGGTTACCTGGCAGCGCATATTGCGAAAGACGCCTTGAAAAGTAGCAGGCCCTGCGCCCCAATATTCAAAGTAAGCGTAAACAAAACATTAAATAAAAGAGGAAATGCGAGCAATAATTGAAGCCATATATATGTGAACTGCACTATTTCGGAAACAATTACGAATCAAATTCGAAGTGTAGTTTCGCCTTCGAATCGAAAACTAATAACGGAGCCACAAGTCGAATTGAATTCGAATAGAATAGTTCTACATGGGAATGAAATACAAGTTGAGTATTTTTACCAATATACATCATCTTGGCTAAGGTTCCTACACACCAAAAAGAAGTGCGAAAGAGCTAAGCGCTACAGCTGTGCCTTTATGGTGAGCTATTTATTGCTGTCAAAAAATGCAATACTGATCTCCACAAGGCGATACCCAACACGCGCTCTGTATGCCCGTCGTCTCATACATATCAGACAATTACATTTTGGGAATTGACAGGACAGCGAATAAACAAGAGCTACATCTCAGTAGACTCGAGAGGCGAGAGCTGTGTATGAGGCATGGACTTTGAGATCGAGCATCAAGGCGGGATTTGCGATTTTCCTGGATCTGCCCGAGCCTTATCGCTCAGTCTTACGCTGTGGACGTCGCTCCAGAGGCGAGCCGCGTAGAGGTATTTAACCCTCCATTTCGCAGCAACAGATCGTGACACAATGCTGTTCGGCGTTGGTGGGGACCCTGCTTTTTTATAGAGTCGCCGAATGAAATTCCGGCGCGCCTTATTCTTTATTTTTTGATATCTCACTGTACCTAAATCGTCACGTGGCATTACAGTGGGGGAGGGTTGCGTAGGGGGGGGAGGAGAGAAATAATTGCATAACCAGTACGACAAAGTTACAGGTACAAGAACACAATGCAGAAAATACATATGCAGCACAATTCCAAACAGTCAAACAAAAGATTACATATCAAAGAGGCTTAGGTTTCATTCACGATTGTTGACACGGTTTCGTGCGGCAACTTATTCCACTCATTTATTGTTTTCGCTCAACATGAAATATGTAGTAAATATATTCTGGGTTTTATTTGTTTTATTTTTAAAGTGTGGTTCCTTCTCGCACAAATGCAGTCTGATAGAAGCAAATACTGGTCGCGATTGGCACACGTTTTAAATAAAAAATGCTACGGAACAATTTAAGCCTGAGGAGGATTCCGCGTTCGTTAAGTGTGTTCCTTCCTAACAAATTCTTCGCTGATGATACACACTGAAATTCCTGATGTACCTGTTCAAAACAAAACCGACAGCTAATTTTGAACCTTTCCTAATTTACCAACATCAGTTTTGCATTTAGGGTCCCGTACCGTACTCGCTTACTCTAGTGTAGACCTTGCGTTAGTAATATATAGCTATTGTTTAGTTTCTAAGGAAAAAATTGGCATTAGTGCGCAGAAAGCCCAGTCAACGAACATGAGTGGAAAACACAGAACTAATAATTCGCTCAAACAACTTGCGTTAG
Source organism: Amblyomma mixtum (assembly GCF_055824585.1). Classification (NCBI taxonomy): domain Eukaryota; kingdom Metazoa; phylum Arthropoda; class Arachnida; order Ixodida; family Ixodidae; genus Amblyomma; species Amblyomma mixtum. The sequence goes on from NC_143015.1 coordinate 24,315,944, forward strand.
CGATATTATCACAAACTTCAACACACTCATAATTCAGCGGCGGGATAAACAGGTCGCCTTTTCCATTTCGCTTCAAAAACTGACATAACTTTAATAGGAAATTTTCAATACTAGAGTGAAAAGAACTAAAGAATACGTCCTTTGTTTGATTCATCAATGTCCTCACTATTTGTGAATTGCTGAAACTTATCTTCACTTTTCAGCGAAGGATTCCTTCTAAAAGCTGGTTACGCTTGTGTTCTCTTATCGCCTACAACAACCACCTTTCTTTTAAAGAAAGAAGGACTTACTTCTGCTGCGCCGTGGCGGAACACACCCAGGGCGGAACATACTGATGACGCAGTTTCGTCATTTTCTGGATGAATACGTTCTATAAATCACTTATACTCCCCAACTCTGATTGTGTTTCAAATATGCCGTAGTAAGCATCCAGTACAAGTGAGATTTCTGATGTACGAGTCCTCTGGTAGTTAAAAATACCAGTACCGAAGACTTTTGCATATTAGAGTTTCATGTCAGTCAGAACGACATTGTGATCGCTGATACCGTGCATGACACGCGCAGGCTTCACTACCTTTGCAATGTTAGTAACAGATCTAATAGTTACCACGCGTTGGTTGAAAAACTATCTGGCATAATGCGATCTATATATTTCCGCATTCATAGCAGCTCTTTGCCTGACACAGAATTCGTCCTCCACACGGAGCATACTGTGACCAAGCAATATCCGGCAAGCTAAAATCTACACTAATTACTAAACAGTCAGCAGTAATAGTTTTGATGCTTCCAATACGTTAGTTATAAATTTAATTTTACTTCCTGGTGACCTATAAAAGACTTCACAAGGCCCAACATTAATATCTAACCCTCGAGAATTCAGTGACTGACCGATTAAAGTAAAAACGCCTCCACTATGACCGTCACGAACTTTACAGTAACAAGTGGAGTCTGCCGAAAGCATCTCACTATCACTGACACCATTATGAAGCCATAATTCAGTTCCGAGAACCACCGAGGGCTTGTTCATATTCATTAGTTTACAAAATTCTTCTATTTTGTTATTTATGGTTCTGCAACCAAGGCTACTGAGAATTTTCCCTGTTATGTCAGCGACCGCGAACCACCTGTCCGTTGTCCTCATCCATCGTGTACTTCTATTTATTTATATGCCATGCATCACAATTCAAAACCACCTTGTCTTCCTCCTGACGGTTCAGTTGAGCTTAATCCCACAATGTATTCTTTTTCTTATATTTCCCGAGAAGTCTTTCGAGATAACAATCGCTCCAGCTTTTTGGCATTAACTACAAGGCTTTTTGTTTATTTTTTTATTTGTTGAAATTTGCGACAATTGGGCGCGTTTTCCCACAGTTAAACTTCCCAGTTAATTGCACCGTTTCAGTTACACCTGACCGATTTCCAGAGTATATCTAGAGTTAAAGAATCGATTTTGAGTCTTTTCCTGTGCTTAATGCTCATCTTTAGTTTCTAAACAAAACAAAAGCAAATTGCACCACCGAAACCAATTTACGAGGGACCGACAATGCTCTTTAAAAGTTAAGCATTGATTTTGCACTCTGTAACAATATTTCATGCTTCTATGGTATGCTTCTATGGTTGTTAGTTTGAGTTTATTCTATTTTGACCATCCAAATTTGATGCATCAAAGAATCATCAAGACCGAGATTTGATGCGATATCACCGCATACCAGCAGTAATAAAAGGCAAAAAGCAACTCGCCTGAAAAGCATGAAACAGTGCATCTGTATATACACAACGCTAGGCTGATAACTACGGTGCGTGAGGCGATTAGACACCACAGGGGATCGAACCGGCAAGAAAGCAAAAGAACCACTTTCACAAACGCCACTGTCAGCAACCTGCGCAATAAGCAGTAGCTGCGTGAACCCGATATTCCTTGCCAATCTTCCGATAACTATTCAAAAATTGGGCAGCCAATTCGAGTCGCTACAAATAATTTTGGACACGCAGTATTTGATTCGTTATTCAACTGAAGAGCAGAAATTCGAGTTTCTATTCGGAAATTTCGATCACCCGCACATTCCAACTTCTCAGTTATGAAATTAAAAAGAATGAACCCGTGATCACCCTATCTTTCGCACTGATCAAGAAAGAATGGCGGTATTTTAATTGAAAATCAAACATATTTATTTCTGTGAACATTACCGTGTATTTCGCAAAACATAAATTCCTCACCATTTGTAAACTGTACAAAAAGAAACTAGCGTTCTTCACTCAGAAGGTGGTGAGAACAAACAAAAAAAATTTGATCAAAACTACCTGACATATATGTAGGTTACAATTTTCGGAACACACAATACATCTCAAGAGATGGAATTAATTACAGGTTCGAGAAATTAACACACCTAATATCTCATCACTTGAGCACGTGCCCGGCCGCTGAAAATTTACTGCGAGAATATCTAGGCGGAGACAGATTTAAAAAGCACGGCCATAAGACTTGCTGGGTTTTTAACAAAAAAGAGTGCCATTATATGCTTTTAATTCTTGACAAAACATGGTCTGCTGTCTTCTCACTTGTTTTCCGCATAAGTTGTTCGAAGCCTGGTTTGTATTCAAATTTTATATTTATTTTGATTTGTATTGTACAACTCATGTTTGTAGAGTGTGCCCTTATTGTCCTTGCAGTGCTTGGCAACGATTTCCTGCTTGTTTTGTTTCAATTTTTCTTCCTGAAGCCTTCGCAATGTAGTTAGTGTCAAAGTGTATACGAGGCCGTGTTCCTATCGCATGTATGTTTTTATGTAAATATTGTTCGGGAAGAGCAGGCCGTAGTCAGGTGCAAAGCAACCTTATCCTTGCTTTACCGTTGTTTACGTGCAAATATAAATCAGAACAAACCGAAATAAAAATAAGGCAACAAAGAACGTGTGCCCCAACACACCGCGTGCATGACTCCAAGAAAAATATTCTCTTGTGTATGACCCCCCACTTCACTTTTAAAGCATTTCCGGGCTCTAAAAACAACCAGTAGCAGTTAGGTATCGTTATGTTCGTAATTTGTGTTTGTCTCATTTTTTTAAAGTTAGCACTGTCGAATTAAACATTTCATAAATGCGAAAGTATTCAATGGCTCATTAGCAACGAAGTCCGATGTCTAAAAGAAGTGGCGTCCTACAATTCCAAGACTTTCAGACTACGAGGCGCGCACGCAGCTCACAGGCCACGAAACGGCTTTGCTTCTTAATTGGCGGAACAAGGTGAACCTATCATATGCGTTGCCTAACGACGGTTCGCTGAACAGTAGGTGTGTGACCAGAAAGGAAGCGAAAAGAAGGAAAAACAATAAAGAAACAAAAATAAAGAAATACTTTCGCATTCAAAGCGTTTAAAACACTAGGATTTTTACGAAGAAAATTAGGCGAGGCTCCTCCTGAAGTAAAACTTAAAGCCTACAAAACTCTAGTCCGACCAATTCTGGAATATGGTAGCATAGTCTGGAACCCGCATCAACAGTACCTGACAGATTCCTTGGAAAGGGTGCAAAATAAAGCACTACGATTTATCTACTCGAAGTACTCCCGGTTTGAAAGTGTCAGTGCTCTTAGAACACAAGCAGGCATTCCCACACTTGCGAGCAGGCGTCGTGTCGCCGCCATGAAGTTTCTTTTCATGCTTTACCATGGGTCGCTGCGCATCAACAAAGATCAGTATCTGCAGCCACCACACCGTCACACTAAACGAAAAAATCATGATAAGCACATCCGGCCATACGTCACACGGTGCAATACTTTTAAGTTTTCTTTTTTTCCGTCGTCCGTAGAGATTTGGAATTCATTGCCAGGGGATGTTGTTGACGACGATTCTGTGTCTAGCTTTGTCAATAAGGTAGAATCTTTGTTTCACTCAGTGCCATAATGCGGAAGCTTTTTTTTTCTTTTTCTTTTTTTCCTGCTCTTTTCTACCGTTTGATTTTGGTTGGAATGATGTTCTGTTTCAGATAAGAAGTTCTAGTGTTAATATATTTTACAAAGTGTTGTACATTGTGAATACCTTTGTAACCCACTGGCTGTATAGGCCTGTCAAAGGCTTACAGTATTGCTAAATAAATAAATAAATAAATAAATAAATAAATAAATAAATAAATAAATAAATAAATAAATAAATATACATAATCTCAAGTCCCCTCTGTAATCTTTTAATGCTCCTTCGGTGTGTGGAAATCGCAAAATACGCACTAATCCTGCTAAGAATAAACATCTGGTATTTAGTCCAAATAGAGCACTGAGTTTAACTACCATCCCTTCGATTTGCATATCACTGTGTTCATCTCATGCCTCTAACAAGTATTTACTATTTAGGTGCTACAATCACACCCAGGCTTAAATGCACAGCACACATTGACAAAGTAAGCTCTTCAGCTCGTGAAATATTAGGGTTTTAATAAATAAAGTAATGGGACCTAATAATAAGTAATAATGGGACCTTCACACAACTGCAGATATAGAAGGAATAGAAAAACTTCAAAGGTTAGCCACTCGTTTCATATACAACCGCTACAAGCGCCTGGACTCTACGTCAGCTATGTTGCATGAAGCACAGCTGGATTGCTTGAAAGAAGGAAGAAAAGTAGCTCAAACTAAATTTCTCAGTCGCTTATATTTTTCGAAAGTAGGGTTCGGTCCCCAAGAATACGTGATTAAACACTTATCTAAGAAACCTCGTCGCATGCATTAACACTATACTGAACCAATGTTCGCTCATACCAATGTCTATAAGTACTCTTTTTTTTCCCAATACGATCACAGAGTGGAACTCACTTCCGCATGATTTTCTTCTGCTTGCCCCGATGAGTGATTTGAGCAGTTGTTGAATGTATTTGACGTTGCATATTGTTTCCTTTCTTGCATGGTGTCTTTGTGCGAGGATGCTTACCAGTTTTTATACGTATACCATGCGCATTTTTGTGTATCTGGCTCTTCTTCTTGGATTATGTTTGGTCCGCAGCATACGATAAATGAAACTAAAAAAAAAATAAAAATAAAACCTGCTTTTCTAGGTGGTGTCGAGCTTGACAGCTATTTGAAATTCGTCTCTAATACCAATCCGCTTCAAAAGAAATTATCACATGCGATAAGGATTCCCTTAATATCTTTTCGTGCATTAATCTAGGCGCACCAATTATTTCACTCTTTGCTTTATCCATAGCCTTTAAACTACTGAATCGTATCATGGCGTACGACACACACATATTACATCACTCGACTTGAACTCTTAAAACATTCAGCTTTTAGAAAGAAAACTAAATAACCGGAATTGGAATTGGATCTCCTGGAGTCGTTTATACGACTGCAAGCCGCAATGCATCTCTTTTAAAAAAAAATTCTCTCCTTAACAAACTAAGTACTATATAGCATTGAAGTAATTCGTAATCATCTTATTTACAACAGTAATCTCCTCCAGGACATTCGTCGTTGCCAGATAATTAAACGGGACTCCACTAGATTTGGACATCATTATAGCCCGCTATTGGCTAAAAGTCGAACCAGTTACGGCACTCAGTCGGTTCCGCATTCACCAAAAAGTACAACTAATTTACAAATTTCATAAAGGTTTTAACGCGGTTTATATTGCTTAAAAAATGTCTTGGATAGCTTTGAATACAGGGAAGTGACGAAATTTGCAGCTTTGCGTTTTTTCCTGTCCGCCATGATGTTATTCTACCGTTTTGCTTTTACAGTTTGCTACTACTTTTTTATTTCTAATAGGTTCGATTTCTCTTCTTGCCACCCGTGCTAATTGGTTTGCACTGGTCCCCATCACTGGTCACCTCATTTGATAGTGCTTTCACAATTTTCCCCTACTTTGTCATCTAGATTTTCTTACACTGTTTAGGCGTTTTGGTTTTTTATGTAATCTTTTTGTCCGGGGTAATCCTTCGCCTCTTTTTACTTGGAAAAAAGAGGCCCCGTTTTAGTGATGTACTTGGGAGCCTCTTGTAAACCACTTTGACAGTAATATACAGGAGCACAGGACACACTAGCGCGGGCCAACTACTCCTGTTTTCTTTTTCTTTTTTTGCAAGTGTCGAGTGACCAACACTGCCCACTCAGCGATTTAGCTGTTGTTACACCTGCTGTTCGGTTTCAAGCAGTAAACACAACAAAAGAGGATGTCCGTGCTAAATGTAGTACTGGCAGAAAATTTTCACTATTTCAAAGCTACAAGTTTTAAAATGGCGTTATTGCGTCCTAAATCGTAAGGCATTTCGAAGTTGTTGCCTTTTCTGACAACTCAGAAATGGCTGACACTTTCTTGCGTAAGTGTAACAAGGCTGTATATCACGAACTGCATGTGTTTTCCAGGACTTAGTTACGCGCTACTGAGACGTTCAGTTTAATAACAGATTCCTTTTGATCGAGTTGTTGGAACTGTGTTTAATACTGAATTGTATCTTTCCTGTGCCTTAAAGGGTAATTGGTTGCTGAGGCGCCGCATTAGGTTTCCTAGGGAAAACTGCCTGCCGTCCCATTCCCGTACAGTGTTTTCCTCGCTCTCATTGCAAGTGTGTGTTTATGAAAACTTCTCTGTGTATGCCCGCTTAGGAGAACTAGATTCTGTTAAGCTTTTGGCTTTTTAGTTTCCTCAATGCACGACTCATGCAGTGGCGCTGCATTTGTTTTAGTTTTGATTTGTTTTCGCGGTTCCGGGAAACATCAGTGCGACCTCAGAGCATATGAGCGCAGTGCGCTTTGTGTGCTGTTTACCCGCGGTTATAGAGGTAAAAGCAGATGTGACTACAAAAGGCACAGTTGCTTTATCTGTTCGGGTGACACAGGATACATAAACTGCTTTTTCAGCGGTGGTTTGGGATACGAGAACGAAGAGAAACAGTTCAGTTCCGGTTAAATTACATGTGGAAACCTGGGTGGCCTCGGTAAGCCTTGTGTCTTTTTTAGGCATACTGCCACCTGCTTCGTCTGTATGGCGACTGGAACCCTGCCTCGTTTTGATGCACTTGCGACGAACTATCCTGCCTTTTGTATTTGGAGCAAATATCAACGTATACAACGTATGCAACTTGAGATACGCAAAACGGTTGTGTGAAATTTTGGCAACTTTTGCAATTGTCACTAGCCACGATCGAAAGAGAGTGACTAGCCATCTTTCGTGTTCAGTAGAAATACCCGTCAAGTATGGCAATGTTTAGACCCTTCGCTTGACGGTAAAAACTTTTGTTAAGAGACTTCCTGTAAATTCCAAAACTGGACATGACCTGACTCTAGCATCAGAGCTTCGGCGGAAAGGGCGTGGGTTAAGACCTTTTATAAGGCGCGAGCTATATGCATGCCTCATGCATATAAATGACAGATTAGCACAGGCCTCAGAATGCCTCTATAAATTGAATAACGTCAGTTTCAAGTGGTTTCTACCTTTCATTTTGTAGAAAAATGTCTTTGAGGGGTGTAAGGCGACTTACTTTAGAAATCAAGATTGCTCAGGAAGTACTAACAAGCAGCTGAGTGATGGCAAAGTGCTAAAGTGGTAAAGGCGAGATAAAAAACTACCCACGCTTATAAAAAACAAAGAAACCAAGGAGAACAATTAGAGACACAGAAAAACACGCTGAATGGCTTGTTTGATTGTTCGATAGTACACAAAATGCAAAAATATGCCACGCAGGTGTACTGCTTTGCGTTTGTGGTCCCTTGAACCAAGTCGGACACATGAGTTTAGACGCCCTAAAAACGGATAACAAGTGCTAGAAAAGTAGGGGCCTTGAAATTTCACGAAACTAAGACGGAACATAAGCCGTCCTAAGTCTTGCATACAGTTGTCTGCAGTAGCTAGAGCCATTCCTGTAGGTGCAGGCTCACTCACCCGCTGATAGTAGGCCTAAAGCAGTGTTCCGTGCCCGATCGTAATTGGGGTAGTCCCCGGTAAGACTGTGTCCCGTAAATGAAGTAATAAGAAACATACAGCCGCAAGGAAAGAAATTTATGTAAAATACGAGGTCCTCCCTACGCGACATTCCCACATGTAACGTCCGTTCACCTGCGTCGCCTCTCTGTGGAGCAGGTAAATTACAGCTACCCACTATTTGCAAAGCGTGCAAGTCATGCTGCGTTGGTTGTGCTGCCAAGCCCACAGTGTTGTGTAGGGATTGCTTATGACTATTTCAGAGTCATCCATCAGTTACTAATCCTGGCAGGTGACGTCGAGGAAAATCCCGGACATAACACCCGCTCTACTAATGCATCAGGTCAAATAATGAAAGCCTTGAACGAAATACATTCTGAGCAAGCCGCTTTGTTAGGCGAAATAAAAAGCACTCGTTCGAAATTATCTAAGAATGATAAAACATTCGAAGAAATTAAAACACGACTCATCAAAATTGAAGAAGATTGTGCATCCTTTGCCGCAATTCGGGAAGATATTAGCGATGTGCTAACGCTTGCGGAGCAAAATTCGGGTGAAATTGCAAACCTATCTTCAAAAATGGCTGATCTTGACGAGAGATCACTCAGACACAATTTATTATATTTCTTCTTGTCAGACACTGACAACGAAACATGGGCCGAATCTGAAAAGTTCGTCTCAGAGTTATGCAGGAGCAATCTCGACGTCACAATCAGCCCAATGGATGTTGAAATAGCGCACAGGCTTGGAAAGTTTCAAAGCAACAAGAAACTGCCGATCATCGCTAAATTCTCTCACTTTAAAACTAGAGAGAAAGTTCTTTCTTGCGCTAAGAAACTAAAAAACAGTGATTACAGAATCTCGGAAGACAACTCAAAACCTACTCTCTTTGTCAGGAAACAGTTACTAGAATTTGCGAAACTCCAACCAGAAACATACAAACTCCGCCAGAATAAAGTAATCATTGGTAACACTCTCTATATTTTCGACCATTACTCACAGAAAGCCGTTCCACGCCACCCTCAGCCCCCTCAATTCGCACGCCATAGCTACTGCATAAACCTCCTGTTAGTCCGAAGCTGTGCTCCTAGTCCTTGCCCAAACTTGACGCCCTTGAAAGTCTCGAGCGCACAATAGATGACAACGTAATCATACTCACTGAAACCTGGCTGGCATCATCCGTACATGAATCTGAAATACTTTCCGTTTTTCCTAACTACACTACTTTCCGTTTCAATAGAACAAATAGACTCGGAGGAGCCGTGCTAATATTCGGTTCGTTGTTCTGAAATTAAAATTGCATCCCCGCTAGAAATATTGTTGATTCAGTGCCACGCTTCCTTTCCTCCCGTAATCATTGTTGCTCGCTATCGTCCACCTGATTTAACCGATTCTTTTGTTGTTAATTTCCACGAAGCACTTCACATGATAACCGCGGCTCACCAACATACTGCCATTGTTCTTTTCGGCGACTTCAAAGGTGCACTGAAGAGGAATCTGAACTCGTCTTTCTGCCACGGGAACTCGATCTACACGCTCCCAGCATTCTTAGAAACTTCGATTTATTGCCCTGTGCGGCCGAGTTTCCTAATTAAATCGGATTACCGTCCGGCTGCCACCTTTTTTTAATTCCCAGCATACGGTGGGAGGAGTCGACCAACGCATGGAGTGCCTTTCAGGCAGTAGCGTGGCGGCTTAGCTTTCGCTTTTATTTTGTTTCTTTTAGGTTTCTGTGAATAAATAGGTCTAGTCAGAGACTACACAGCTGCAAATCAGGCCCACGGAAACAAAAATACGCATGGATTCTTTGCTTTGGCCGATCACTACGTATATCACTCCGCCGATGGCAGAGAGGCAAGCCGCCACGGGACTTGCTGAAAGGCTGGTCGCCTCCTCCCTCCGTTCGCGGCAATCAAAAAAAAAAAAAAGGCTGGAGCCCGCCGTTAATCCGACTGAAATTAAAGAAATCGGCAGCAAAGAATAATTCGAAGTTTCCAAGAACGCTCCGGACGTGCAGATCGAGTTCCAGAGGTAAAAATACGAGTTCAGATTTCTCCTCGGTGCACCTTTAACTTTCCTGCAATAAACTCGTCCGACCTTTCCAGACGCATTAGACGCATAAGGTTGAAAGTGTCCCGTCAGGCTGTAGAATATTTTCTTGCTGTTGCATTTCACTATTTCCCATCATTCTGGTTATGCATAAAAGCACCATACCATATGCAATAAGTCAGTTGAAAGTACGCGCTCCTTATTTCTGCTGTTTTGTGCGTGTTCTATGGTTTTAGTGTCATTTTAACGGTTTATCTCCACTATGCAGTAATGTATTTTTCTACGCTCACAGCTGTGTTGTTTCCAGCAATTTTGTTCTTCTACGGTCCTTCCCTTAATTCCAGTTTTAATGGAATCTGTCAAATCACGAATGCGAAGTTTGTTCGCCAAAGTTGTTTTGTGATGGACGCAGAATCCAGATTATATGAAACACGAGCGCAAAACAAATAAAAGGAACGATATGCACAGCAGAATGAGAAGATATAAACAAAACTTGTCACCGTATTCGTAGAGCGGTCATCGCCCTTTTGAAACAAAGAATCCCTTCGAAAGCTTTTTTTTTTCTACCTCAATAGACGATATGCGAAATGCGCAGCGCCATCTCTCGACGCTCCGAGAACTAAGTCCTCCATGTTGGCACGGTACAGAAAACGAAACCGCTGCCCAGCGTTGGGTTAAAACGGCTGAGCTTCGTTTGAAAAGTAAAATGCCGATGCAGTGCTGCGCTACCCTCTCCACTGTGAAAAGACACTACGATGCGTGCCAGAACTAGGTGCGGTCCAGCTTTTCGCTTTTCTATTTTTTTACTCCGTCCCAACGTTTTAGTAACGCAAAACGCCATGCGAGGTATCATGTGTCAGCACGCGGATCAGTGCGCAGCTTTCGCTTTCTGCGCTGATTTTTGACAAATCTCTCGAGGTGATTTGCGTTTAAATTAAGATAAGGACTACAGCCTTTGTTGTCTCTGATCAAAATTAGAAGCCGATTTCGTGCATTTATCAACTCCCCGGTCGGGCGTGAATATATATAGACGCATACTTGAACAACGTAATAGAGAAGGTAATTTTTTTGAGCGGGCCAATCGCTCGTGCCGTGGCGAAATAAGTTCACTCGAAGAACCATATGCCGATTACTGCTTAGTTTGCTACGTGTTCAGTTAAGTTTTTCCCGCGTTCAATTAGTTTTAGAAGGGCGAGCAAACTCTCTGGACCATACGCATATTTTATTTATTACATACTGTTGGCCTCTCTTTGAGGCCGTAACAGGATTGGGTGCACATATGCATGAAAAAGTACACAATAAAAGACTGCAGAGAAGGAACTTTTCACTCTCATAGAAAGAAACATGGTAAATGACACATGGTGACAATGTTAACCGTTTTGAAAGTGGTTTGCTACCTTCGACACGAATGCTTCAGGAGTGAGCTGGCTTACAATTTCAGATGGCAACATATTCCATTCACGGATTACATGCGGGAAGTATGAAAATTTGAATGCATCACTGTGGTATCTATATTCAGATAGATGTTTTTCATGTTTTGTTCTTGTGACACGTGCATTAGGCGTAAGCAGGTATCTAGTTTTATCAAGTTTTGTGTCGTTATTCAAGAGGAGGGACAAGAACTTAAGCCGCAACAGTCTAGCTCGTGTGTGAATTGTAGATAGGCCGGCTTTTTGTAAAAGCAGTGAGGGAGAGTCATGGCGACTGTATTTGTTATAAATGAAGCGGACAGCTTTTCGCTGAACACTTTCTAATCTATCAATATATTGTTTAGTGTAGGGCAACCAGGCAATAATAATGTATTCTATAACTGAGCGGACAAGTGAAATGTAGGCTAACAGTTTTGTTTCAGGTGAAGCAAGTCGAAGGGAACGTCTTACGGTATAAAGCGCGGAATGTGCCTTTGTGGCAATGTGTGTCACGTGCTTGTTCCAACGTAGATCGGAGCTAATAATCACACCAAGATACTTGAATTGCTCTACTTTTGTAAGGGACTTCTGTTCAATTCCATAAGTGAAGTTTAATGGTTGTTTCTTTCTTGTGACGGTCATGCAGACGGTTTTCTCCACGTTGAGGGCCATCTGCCAGTTGTCGCACCATTCCGATATGTACAGCAGGGATTTGTTAAGCAGTATTTGGTCGGCAGAGCTATTGATTTCTTTGTACATCACACAATCATCCGCAAACATACGTACTGTTGCATCAATATTCTTGCACAGATCATTAATAAAGAGAAGGAAAAGAATTGGGGCGAGCACTGATCCTTGTGGTACGCCAGATAATACTGCTGCTAAATCCGACTGGCTGTTTTCAAAACAGACAAACTGATGTCGATCAGTTAAGTAGGCTTTTATCCAATTAGTTATTGAGCCGTTTCCAAGAAAGTGAACTAGCTTGTAGTGAAGTTTAGAATGAGATACCCGGTCGAATGCTTTTGAGAAATCAAGGAATACCATATCTATTTGCCCCCCTTTGTCTATTGTCATAGCTAGGTCGTGGACAGTTTCTACTAATTGCGTTGTCGTGGACAAACCTTTTCGGAAGCCATGTTGATTGGGAATAAGTAAATTGTGGTTTTCTACAAACGTTGTAATGTGCTTCAAAATTAAATGTTCTAAGATTTTACAAGCCGTACATGTAAGGAAAATAGGGCGATAGTTGGAAGCATTTGCTGGGTCTCCTGATTTATACACCGGAATTACCTTGGCTATTTTCCACATTTCTGGGAGTTCTGCATTTTCTATTGATTTCTTGTATAAAATAAGCAAATACTTGGAAATCCATTCAGCGTAACGTTTCAGAAATGCGTTCGGTATATTGTCTGGGCCTGCCGATTTTTTCGTGTCAAGACTGAGAAGTAGGGCAAATATTCCTTCTTCAGTTAGTGTTATTTCCTCTAGTGTATTGCTGCTGTCGTTAATATGGGATTCTATCGTATGGGTGGTGCCATCATCCAGCGTAAACACAGATTTAAAGTAATTGTTAAAGGAAGTGGCTGTGATTGGTGCAACATTCGGATCAGGTATACTCCTTCTAGTCCTTGAGTTCAAGTACCGCCAGAATTTATGAGGAGCCGTCTTAATAAAGTTAGAAAGAGTGATGTTATGCGCTATATGTTATGCGCGTTAAGGAGTCTTTGTGAAGCAATACACCCTACGTATAAAAACTGAGGTGCGAATGCTTTATTTCTTGAGGATTCCTATACCTTCCATATCTGCGGCGACGAAAATCTAAAAAAAAAGCGAATAATATAGCTACTTTATTATGAAGGAGAGACGCATTTCTAAGCTAGAAAGTTCGTGCAACAGTGTTCTGAAAACGCTTCAGGCCATCAGATTTTATTATCGTTGTGGGAAGCTTCAACAGCTTGCTTCGCAACAAAGCCATTTGTCCAAGTTTGGGAGTAAGCTAATTAAGTTTCGGAAGCAACCGAACATGCTAATTTCGCCCCTGCACACACAACTTGACCAGCGTATCGAGTCCGTGCAGGCACCTACAGCTGTACGCTCTTCCTCTAATCAAGGCGCCGCGGTAGCTCAGTGCTTATCTGAAAAAAAAAAACTGCGTCTTTGCTTACATTTTGAATTATATATGCCCACTTTCCTCTTGGTAATATCGATTGACAACATCGCAATACTCGCTTCAACTGCGTCTTAAGCAAGACGCGGTTTCAACGAATTGCGGCGAAAATCAACCGACGCCGGGCTCTGAAACGGTGACGTTGAAAACCGCAGATGCGCATTGCACATTACAGTAAAGGAATCGAATTACGCAGCTGGTCGAGGGTCTTGTGTGATTATACTGCGATGCACGAAGCTCCTGGCGTCGGCGCGAACGAAAGTTCGCACTATCACAGGAGATTGTCAACACACGTGCGCACTCACCGCAAAACAACCGCTCGCTACCCTACCAGATGAATTCACGTCCACCTGGGAATAAAATAGCCATGATAATGCGTGATGCTTGAACTGGTGCTTTAATGCGAGCATTAAAACAACAGCACACGGTCACCGTTCGACTTTCCAACCCACTTTCGAGTGCCGATTATTGCGATCATCAGCGCCAGACTTCAAGCGAAGCTGAGGACGCGGTAGGAGTAAGCTGGCGCTTATTGAAAGCACCTACATTTAGTCAAAGATCAGCTGTGAAAACAACGCAGCAGCTGAAGCTTGCCTGTTGAAATTCCACTCGCAAGAAGAAAGTACGCATAGCAAACGATGCACCAGCTCGACGAGCTCGACCGCGCCAAGATGGAAACCGGAAATTGTGGGCGCGGTGTTGCCAGACCGCCAAGCAATTTAGCATATCGTCTATTGAAACCTTGTCACGCTACTATTTTCGTTTGAGGTGTTCGGTTTGCTTACTATTTTGCGGCCATACCCCAGGCTTTTTCTGAGACCAGTGAGTGAACAAATTCCCTGTGAAGATTTTCAAGGCTTTGCCTTCTCGGGGAGGCTTAAGATCGCTGATCTCATCCGAATGAATGACAAAAAATAGCGACAGTCGCATAAGCAACTGTTTAAACAGATATCGTTGATAATCGCGCTTCTTGGCAAGTTAAAGGCAGTGCAGAAAAGATGCAACAGAAGAAAAGGGTCGAAGGATTCAATTGGAAGCTGCTTACATAAAAACACTTTGCGCGGCTACACTAGGGCACTGATCAGCGTCATACATCACGAGAGTTTGTGGCAGCACTCCTTCTCAGCAAGCCTAGCCTCCACAATCGTCTTAACGCGTAGCCAACTGCAGCATGTCCCGCTGCCCGTGCAGGGCGCAGGGAGCAAGCATGAATTGTAATCATGGCCAAGCACGTGCAAGAAAAATTTCTTCTCGCGATTGTGATCCATCTTTGCGATCCGCCGTGCCCACTGTTTGATCTCAGCATCAGAGCGGAGGTGGGATCTCTGAAGGAATGACTGAAAGGAAAAATATTAAGGAAGCATCGAATATGAATATGAAAAAATATGAAAAAACGAAGACCCCGATTACTAACCTAGCTCTTTCCTGTAACACGTGGTCAACACGTGCTCACCCTACTGAAGTAACCAGCCTTAATCCCATCCCTCTCAAAGCCGAAAGCACGTGGACGCCGGAAGCGCAGCAGAGTCTCGAATTAGACTTGTACATTAAATCTGTCTCGAAAGAAATTATAGACCAAACAAAGCAAGCTCGAAAACGCAGAAACGTCACCCCAACGGAACAGGCTACTCTGAACCACTTAGCTTCTAGAACCGATATAGTAATTAAGCCTGCAGACAAAGGAGGTAGCATAGTTATCCTGCCGGCCGAAAAATACAAAAAAGAAGCTTTTAGGCATCTCAACAACCCTTGTCATTATAGGAAATTAGATTCAGATCCCACTTCAGAGTTCTGCAAATTGATTCTGAACAAACTGGCAAACTTATTATCAAGGGAACTAATCACGGAGTCCGACTACCACTTCTTAAATCCGCTAAACAAACAGGCAGGACGCTTTTACCTACTTCCCAAAATCTATAAGGTTTCCGCAGAAGACTTGTTTACCGCAGATATCCCCGGCAGACCTATAGTTTCAAACAATAACAAGCCCACAGAGAACTTATCAATTTTCCTGAACAACTATCTTGCAGATATTCCCACCCACCTCCCTTCCTTTGTCGAGGATACACCGCACTTTCTCCGCATAATAGAGTATCTGAATGACGCTTCCATTATCCCGGCAGATAGCATACTTGTCACACTTGACGTCGCCGCTTTGTACACAAATATTCCCATAAATGAAGGTATCGACGCACTCTCCAAAATTCTAACTCAAAGTCCTCACCCGCACGAAACTGAAGTGTACCTCACGCTACTTTAATTGGTACTAACACTCAACTACTTTGAATTCGATTCTTCATACTACCTTCAAGTATTTGGAACAAGCATGGGCACTCCCTTCGCACCCACCTACGCGAACATTTTTATGGGGCTACTAGAATCTAAACTTCTAAATTCATTTCTAAAAAACCACTCATATACCTGCGTTACATAGACGACATTTTCGTGATATGGGAGCATGGGGCTGAGACCCTGAAGGCATTCGTCACACATTTTAATTCATGCCACTCCAGCATTAAATTCACCTTCAACTCTTCGAAAACGCAAGTCAATTTCCTTGACACCACTGTCCATTTAGAAAATAGCAAGCTCAAAACCACACTTCACAGGAAGCCTACTGACCGACAACAATACTTAGATTTCACTAGCCATCATCCAAGACACTGCAAACAAGGTATATTCGTAGGACAGGCAACGAGACTAAGAAGAATATGTAGCGACGACGACGACTACCTGAAACACCTCCACTCGCTAAAAAACACACTAATCACCAGAAATCATCCATAGAAAACCCTTAATAATGCGTTCCAATGAGCAACCACTTTGAAACGAGATGTAGTTCTTAAAAAACGAACAAAAGCTAACAGTCAACGACCTCCTGCACTTATAACGAAATACTCAAACGCGCTTCCAAACATAAACAATATCCTGCGGAAATACCACCCCATTTTAACTGGTAACGACCGTCTCAAGAAAATATTTCCCGACGCACCAATGGTAACATACAGACGCAACACAAACCTGAAGGACATCCTGGTGCATGCTAGGCTCGGTAAGAAACCACCACCGACAGTAACTTCATGCTCTCGACCTAGATGCAAGACATGCAAACATTTACAAAGGGACACTACGGTTAAAAGTACGGCAAGCGATTTCAGTTTCGATATAAAGACCAGTTTTGACTGCACATCGTCCAATATTATCTACATGCTCCAGTGCTCCTTCTGCCAGAAACAATATATCGGAGAAACCGAGCAAACAATGAGTGCCAGATTAAACGGGCACCGGGCTGACACAACACGGAATGAACAGAAGGCAGTGTCGACCCATTTTAATCAACGCCATCACAAATTCGACGAACTCAAATTGTTCATTCTTCAGTCAGGCTTCAAATCGACTAGGGACAGAAAATACAGAGAAGCATTCCTAATCCACAAATTTAAAACACTGCAACCAACAGGGATTAACATGTCCAGAGGAAACCTGTAATCTCTCAGGTACATTTCAGGGTTAGCATCATTTTAAATTAACAAATGTCTTGCACGTGGTCAGACCATTTCCTAGAACCTCGCATAAGTATATTATCTTTTCAGGAGGACACAGGGGCGCGATGGGGGGCGCGGGCGTGGAGGTAGACAGGGACTAGCCCTTGTCCCTGTCTGCTTCTATGTCCGTGTCTTTTGTTGCGCCCCTGTGTCCTCCTGAAAAGTTATGAAACAACGCGCCCAAATACAAGTACTTCTGAGTATACTATCGCTCTTTGCACCCTTCCCACGTCATATCTTCCACCACATTTCCTGCCTTCTCACCCTCTCCCTTTGTTCACCCTTTTTTTTTCCTTCCTAAACCCCTACTATCAGTTCTCGGAAACCATGACATTCCTGTTACCCCCTCTGCCCCCACCTTTTGGCTTTCTCTGAACTCGAGCCATCCCCCCCCCCCTGCCTTGTCCTTCCTTGGAAATGTCCCCCCTTTCGTTCTCCTTCCAGTGCCAGCCTATTTTGTTTGCCTGGTTCTCATTTCCCTGTACCATGCTGACTAATCCTCTTATCTGAGTTTTTCAGGTCCACCCAGCGCCAACCCCCTGTCGCAGCCCCTTCAAAGCCTTTGTTCATTACACACCCCAGGATATAAGTTTTTCCACTATTGCAGCTTAGCGAATCAAGATTCACCTCCCTCCCCTTCCTGACACGCATCCCCTCTCACACCACTTTCCTTCCCCACCCCCGGGGCCTTCCTCCTCGGAGCGAAGGCCCTATTTAATCCCTGCCAGTGATGAACGCTTTGCCCAGACGAAGACAAATCCCCTTGTCGAAACGTTGGCTCTGTGAAGACGAAGACGACCGTTCTGCTTAGCGGCGGCGCTGCCATCGCTGCGCGTGCTGTGTTCTCGCTTTCGCCGACCACGGACTGTTGCCGCCCTGCTCCTGAGGTCCCAGTGCCTTTAACAAACCCCCATCCTACATTTGGTGGAGGTGCTGGGTGACGATATCGGCTCTGGAGCTCCGTAGCCGCACTATTCCGACACCTGCGATGCCTGTAGACACCCAACACCAAGCCGTGCAAGCAGGCCCACCGACTGTCATCTGTGCCGGCTCCCTTCACCAAAGGGACCCGGCTACCTTCAGCGGCACATATCAAATCAAATGCAGTTTATTTTCCGTCAGAAAGAAATCAACGGAGGAGGCTCGAGCAAAAAGTGAAACATGTTCACTTGATTGCGCTCAAGCCCCCTTTTACATGGCATGCAGTGACGACACACAGGTGGACATTATATAAAACATACTCGTGGAATATGGAAATATGAAACAAAGCAAGCAAAACGTACAAGGTTAAACAATATAGAGTGGTTTTGCAAAGCTCTCTTGTGGAACTTAAACAATTTTTTATATGTACAGCAAGTACAAAGACAAAACAAAATAAACTAGTAATTTACAAACAGAATGGAAAGCGCATAGGTACATATTCATAAAGGCAAACGGTTTTGCAACAGAATTGCATGTTATTATTTCAGGTGCACTAATTAGTATGGGTTGTCTGATGCTTGCTCCGACAGGAAATACCTAATTTTTGAAATACTAATGTGGTTAATGTCAATTCCGTTATGTTCAAGATTGTTTAAAAGTGTTGGTAATGAATGACGTAGCATTTGTTGCCCATAATTTGTCCGGGAATAAGGAACTTTCCACGGTTCTGAAAAGCGTGTATCACGTACATGTGTTGTTCGAGTTAACTGTGCCATATATTTTAATTCTTGCTGGCTGTTACGAAGTTGTTGTTTGTATCTTTTTGCCAATGTATATAAGTATAGATTATGTACACTTGTTACATTAAGCTGCATAAAATATTCGCCTGTGTGGGCTTGCGAGTCGACCCCTACGATATGCCGAATAGATTTCTTTTGGAGTACGTGCAAACGATTTAGATTTGTGACGGTTGTTCTCCCCCAAACAAGAAAGCAGTAACTTATATGTGATAGAAACAAGGCATTGTATATGTGCAGTTTAATTGCTTGTGGTAGGAAAGAGTGGAACCTCGCTAGTATTCCGACAGATTTAGATATTTTTGTTATAGCATAATTAACGTGAGTGTCCCATAGCATATTTTTGTGCAGATATACGCCAAGTGTTTTAACTGAATCAACAAATTCTATTGGTTCGGATCCTAATGTGATATTTAAGAAGTGTGGTGCTTTCGATTGCCTGGGAGTGAACATGACTGCCTTTGTTTTTTTCGTATTAATGTCCAGGGAGTTCGCTTTACTCCATTGGTAGAGACCTTGAAGGATCGCGTTAATACCAGCCTCTAAGGATTGAAAGTTACGCTCGTGGAATAATAAGGTAGTGTCATCTGCATAGGATATATAATGTGGAACAGGGCTAACAGATGTGATATCATTTACGTATATGTTAAATAGGAGGGGGCCAAGTATGCTTCCTTGAGGTATGCCGGTGGTTACAGGTCTGTATGATGACATGTTGTTATCTATTGAAACGCTTTGCCTTCGATGTTGTAGATATGAAGTTATGAGTGCTAGTGGTGTTCCCCTTACTCCATATATTTCTAGTTTCTTTAGTAATGTTATGTGATTAAGACGATCAAAAGCTTTAGAAAAATCAATGTAGATGCCAACTACTGCTTCTTTTTCTTCAAATGCTTTTAGTATAATTTCTTTCTGTGTGAGCAATGCTAGTTCTGTGGATTTGCCTTTGCGAAAGCCGAATTGTGTCGGTGTTAACAAATTGTGCTTTTCAAAAAAATTGATGATGCGGATATGAATTACTTTTTCAAGTCCTTTTGAAAAGATAGGTAGCAAGGATATTGGGCGATAGTTTGATAAATTGTTGCGATCACCGCCTTTGAAAATTGTTATTACTTTAGATATTTGCATCTTTGCTGGGAAAACGCCTGTGGAGAGAGCTAAATTGTAGATATGAGTGAGATGTGGTGTAAGCAAGTCAAGTGCACCTTTTACAGGCCTTAGCTGAAGATCGTTTATGTCCCGCGCCGAACTGTTACGAAGAGAACTAAATACATCATGGACTTCACTTTCACTTGTGGGAACAAAAAAGATGCTGTCTAAATTTCTAGCAATATTTCCCGTTGCTTCTACACAGTGAGCACTAGTAACCTGGCTGACTAGATGGTTGTTAAATTCTTCAGCTAGCTCTTGTCCACAAATAACTTTGTCATTTATAATTAATTCATGTGTATTCGGACTATGAGGGTTTCGATTAAGTAGCTCATTTAATTTCTTCCACATAACGTCAGATTTTATGGTATGACCCGTCTCAAAGAATAGGTAAAGATACCGCTGTTTTTCTTTCCGCAGTATGGCATTTGTTTTGTTTCTATATTTTTTGAAGGCTTTCCAATCTTCTGTATCGCGCGTGCGTAGAAATCTATGGAAGAGTTTGTCTTTCTTTTTTATCATTTTTAGGGACTCCTTGGTAATCCAAGGTTTACGTGATT
Source organism: Amblyomma mixtum (assembly GCF_055824585.1). Classification (NCBI taxonomy): domain Eukaryota; kingdom Metazoa; phylum Arthropoda; class Arachnida; order Ixodida; family Ixodidae; genus Amblyomma; species Amblyomma mixtum. Next base: position 24,336,446 of record NC_143015.1, read on the forward strand.
TTTTGAATTTTTTTGCAGTAATGAAGGGGAACGACTGCGAATATGCATCTATTAATTTATTTAAAAAGTTATTATATGCATCATCAGCTGATGTTGTGCTATAAACATCACTCCAGTTTGTCTGTATAAGTTTACTACGAAAAGTGGATATTGTAGACTCACTGATGCTCTGAATTTTTCTGCTTGGAAGTGATACAGTATTCGTACGTTTAGGTGTTGTTTTACAGAGTAAAACTATTGCCAAGTGGTCGCTGATATTTGATGAAACTGTACCTGCTGTTGTTTCGTGCTTAGGCAGGTTTGTTATGAATAGATCTATCAGTGTGGATGATTTTGTGGTTATCCTTGTGGGAGTCTGGATCATATTACTGTAGCCTTGCGAGAAGAGTGTTGTCTGTAATAACTGCTCAGAGGTGGACGAGGTAAGCAGGTCTATGTTAAGATCACCTCCCAGGATTGTTGTGTAGTCATTCTTATTTGAAAAATCAAGTAAGGTTTCAAGAAATTGAAAGAAACTGTTCATGCACCCATCAGGCGGCCTGTAAATCACAGCGAAAATGTAGGGCTCACTAACTACGGCAAGACATTCGATGTAGTCATTGATAACAGCGAACTGATCAAGTAAGTCACACTGAAAGCACTTCCTAATATTCAATTGAATTCCGCCACCACGCTTTTTCGATCGGTTCAAAAAGAAGGTTTTATAATTTGCATCAATTATAGCATCACATTCTGCTGTAGACCACGTTTCCGTTAACATGACCGCATCAAAAGGGAAGGTAAAGTTTTCAAGAAAAATATTAAGTATGTCTTCTTTATTACGACTTGATCTTATGTTCAGATGGAAGCATTTAAGACCTCTCATGTTTCCAGATGTGATAAGATTGTTAACTTCAGCAGGCTGTAATGCCATTCTGAATGACAAGATGGGATACTAGATAAGTTGTTGTGCTCACTGAATCTTTCCAATGTCTTTTTCGCATTGTATGCGAAGAACTTTTGACGTTTCATGTTTGCGAGCAAAGATTTTTCCGCCACGAACCCACACGAACTTCCAGTTTTGTTCTTTTTTCTTTTGTTTGGCCAAGCTGAGAAGCTTCTTCAGGGAGGGGCAAAGGTGTTCATTTATGTATATGGGATCGGAGCTATCAAATCCTAGATCTCTGTTTGTGAGGCGAGTCTTTTTGGCCTTTTCAAGAGCGCTGTCGCGTTTGGCGCGGGACTTGAATTGAATAACTATGTTCTTTGTTTTGCCGTCATTACGGGTGGGAACACGGTGACATATCTCAACATCACTGTCTGTGATTGATTCATGGATAGCAATCCCAACTTTGGTAAGGATTTCTGGTATGTTTTCCTCTTCTTCCTCTTCGACTCCCTGAATTTCCAAGTTCACGTTTCTTGAATACTGTTCTAATTGAACTACTCGCTTTTCAAGCTCCTCATTCTGTTGTTCCAGAGTCGCACATTTCGCTTCAGCGTTATCTTTTTCAGTGCTTAGCTTTGCGTTTTTTTCAACCTCACTAGTAAGTTGCTTTTTCAGTGTTTCAATTTCAGCATGTGCAAATTCAAGACTTTCGGTCAAACTCTTTTGCTCGTTGCGTAGTTCACGAAGTTCACTTCGTGCATCCCTTTCCAGGGACGCCTGAGCAGTTTTGATTTCCTGCTGAAGCTCTGCCTTTAACTGGGTGAATTCTTGTCTTATCTCTTCCTTTAACTTTGCTAGTTCTTTCGCCATCAGTGCAGGACGCCCCACGGCAGACAAGGGTACACACAACTGTGAACAACTTGGCAATGGCGACGACCGAAGCAACAATAATGGGTTCAAAAACTATATCCAAGCACTAACCTGCAGATAAAGCAAGCTGTGCTTAGGCGATGTTCGTTCCGTGTCGTCGCCAATGCCAAGTGAAGCACCCGGTGGTCGCAGGCGGCTTTTGTAGATTCTGTTGCTGTGACGTCAGAACCGATGCTGGAGATTGCAGTTTTCAGTGATTTGACACGCCCCCGGATCTTTGATCTTCTTTATCCGTCGCTGGTGCTGACACGTGCGGGACGCTCAAACAGCGGAAGGCACTTGAATCTGGTATCCAGGGCTCGATCTGCAGATAAAGCAAGCTGTGCTTAGGCGATGTTCGTTCCGTGTCGTCGCCAATGCCAAGTGAAGCACCCGGTGGTCGCAGGCGGCTTTTGTAGATTCTGTTGCTGTGACGTCAGAACCGATGCTGGAGATTGCAGTTTTCAGTGATTTGACACGCCCCCGGATCTTTGATCTTCTTTGATCTTTGATCTTTGATCTTCATGACCATGACGTGGAAGACTGGCTCGCATCCTACGAGCGGGTGAGCCTGTATAACAAGTGGGATGACGAGACAAAGCTCAACAATGTAATTTTTATCTTACCGGCGTCGCAAACGTATGGTACCGCAACCATGAAGGAGACGTTGCGACTTGGTCAGCCTTCAAGACGAAGTTCTCAGAAGTGTTTGGTCGCCCAGCTGTCAGACAACTTCGCGCCGAACAACGCTTGCGTGAACGGTCGCAGCAGGTCGACCTACTTCTATCAAAGAACTGCGCAGCTTCCTAGGGTTGTGCTCCTACTTCCGTAGGTTTATACGCAACTTTGCCTCAATCGCTGCACCTTTGACACAACTTCTGTCCGGCAGTTCCGATCTTTCGCAATGGTCCCAAGTGTGTGACGACGCCTTCGATTCCTTGCGCCGTATCCTCACTGCCCCACCGATACTTCGCCATTTCGACCCGACCGCACCCACCGAGGTCCATACTGACGCCAGTGGGGTAGGCCTCGGCGCCGTACTCGCACAACGTAAACCTGGCTTCGCCGAATACGTCGTTGCCTATGCCAGCCGCACGATCACAAAGGCTGAATCTAATTACTCGGTCACTGAAAAAGAGTGTCTGGCGATAGTTTGGGCCCTTACCAAGTTCCGCCCTTACCTCTACGGCCGCCCGTTTGAAGTCGTCACCGACCACCACGCGCTGTGCTGGCTGTCCTCTCTGAAAGACCCATCCGGTCGCCTCGCGAGGTGGGCCCTTCGCCTCCAGGAATACGACATCCGCGTCGTGTATCGTACTGGCCGCAAACATCAAGACGCCGATGCTCTATCGCGCTGCCCACTTCCAGCCAATACTTCGAGCCTTTCAACCTTAGACGCCTCCTCACCGATGCTTCACATTAGCGCCATGCCTTCGGCGCAACGTGCCGACCCATGGATCTCTTCTCTTCTTGACTTCCACACAAACCCTACCGCTGCTTCTCCGTCGCGTGCTCTTCGCCGCCATGCTTCCCATTTCTCAATTCGTGATAACCTCCTTTATCGCCGCAACTACAGCTCAGATGGCCGCAAGTGGTTGCTAGTTATTCCCCGTCACCTTCGCTCGGAAGTTTGCGCCCATTTTCACGCTGACCCGGAGTGTGGTCATGTCGTAGTGTTCAAGACCTACGCTCGCATCCGGCTACAATATTATTGGCGTGGCATGTACACCTTCATCCTCAAATACGTGCGCTCGTGCCTTACCTGTCAACGTCGCAAGCCGCCACCTCAACGTTCTGCTGGAGAATTGCAGCCGCTACCCTGCCCGCCACGCCCATTTGACCGCGTCGGCATTGATTTATACGGCCCCCTTCCGTACAATTCGGCCGGCAACCGTTGGGCTATCGTCGCGGTTGACCATTTGACAAGGTATGCCGAAACCGCCGCCCTTCCAGCTGCCACAGCCTCCGAAGTTGCCTCGTTTATTTTAAACCGATTCATCCTTCGTCATGGCGCCCCTCGCGAATTGCTGAGCGACAGAGGCCGCGCCTTCTTATCCGATGTTGTGAAGGCACTGCTCACCAAGTGCAATGTAATTCATCGCACCACCTCCGCATATCATCCGCAAACCAACGATCTCACCGAGCGCTTTAACCGTACCCTCGGTGACATGTTATCTATATACGTCTCTTCAAACCAGTCTAACTGGGATCTTGTGCTTCCGTATGTAACCTATGCGTACAATACCGCAATGCAGTCCACTACTGGCTTCTCTCCTTTCTTTCTCCTTTACGGCCGTCACCCTTCTGCTACCATCGACACCATTCTGCCGTACCAAGCCGACGCTTCCGAGTATACACCTTGTTGACGCTGCCACCAGTTGTTGGCGAAGATGGGTCCGTTCGGAGTCGTTGCCAGCTCGCTGCTGCTGCTCGCTATTCGCTTGACGGAACCGCGGTCAAGCTTCGAACCCGTTCCCACCACCACCAGGACAGGAGTGCCGCCAAGTCAAAGAGTTAAGGTGATGGGAGGAAGATTACGAGAGCGTTTATTTACATCTTTTTACATCATGGTTAGAAGTGAGGTTCCAAATGAGGCTCTATGGGAGGCTATGGGAGGCTCTAGTGAGTGCTGTATGGGAGGCTAAGTGAGGCTTGAAGTGAGCTGATCTGCCGCATTCGTTCTCGACATTTATAGCCTTCTCGTTCCCCAAAGTCCCTAGGTTGACGCCCACGCTGGAGTGGGAGGGGCCCAGATCACAAACAACACAAACTTGAGCGCACAAACACACCACTGCACCTAGGGTCACGCCCCCTTCACATGTGGAGTCTGAGGGAAAGAAGGTTGTCGTCGAGGTAGCGTTGACTGCGGTAGGTGATGGCCTCCGGCCAGCCGAAGGTTTCTGCGGGTCACCGACATCTGTTGATCATCAAATGCCACCCGCCGCTCGAGGCCGGACGCGAGGTCACGAAAAGGCCGAAAGTGGTTCCTCGTGCTTGGGTCGGAGATGATGCCCGCCAGCTTGTCGCGGTGCTTGGCACAACAAAGAGCAGCCGGAGACGAGGCCCTTTGTTCCCTGGCACGGTCACGGCAAATGGGGAAGATAACGTTCGTCTCCCCGAGGCGGCGGCGGCGTTCTACACGTGCAGGCACTTTGTGAAGGGGGTCTGGTTTTGGTTCTGCACTCCAACCGGGCAAACTCCGTAATTGAAGCCAGCTGTCGCCTGGGTCCTCTCAGTGCGTGCGGCCCATGGCGGCAGGCCCGAAGGTAATCACACTCAAGTTGCTCGCAGCCATACACAGTAGAAGCAGGCGTACTGGCGGCCACCCGGCGAGACTTGTTGACGTCGATCTTAATAGCTCCTCCGCGGCCTGGAAAATCTCGAATGGCCAGCGTTCCCCACCGCTGGGCAGGAAGAGATGGGCTCGCGTCCACATTGATATCTTGGCTTACAACATCAACTCCCAAGGCAAGCCCAAAACACCAAACCACCAACAAAGGAAAGCACAGATGGGACGTTCCAAACAACAAAGCACCGCTCCACGCGCAAGCGCTCGGAATTCACTCAAGACCCCCAGGCTTCCCTTTAGTGCCCAACAAAATCCTGCTCCAGAATACTGACCCCTCAATTTTGCCCGAATTTAGGGTCAAAGCGAGCGTACGCGTCGCATCTGAGGTCGCCAAAGACAGACTGCCACGTTGTACGACAAGCGGTGGTGTGTCAAAGCCTACACATTTTGAGAGGAACTCCATTCCTTATCAATCAAGCTCTGATTCCCAATACCACCCGAATATCGAAAGTCTGCTTAAAATTTGGCCCACGCTCAGTTTAATCCCCTGGTTCTTCTCAAAGAACCTTGATCGCTCGAGACTGAGAATCAACTGCTCCAGTTAAACTCACAAAAATGCGACTGCTCATAAAAATCGGTACTCATTCCAGTACTGGCGCAAAACTTCTCTTAACCTCATTGTGTCAGGCACCATAACCTGTACACAAGCTGCTGCAGCTGTTCTCCACAAAATTCTGCACCTTCACTTCTTTCGGTTAATCTCCGAATACCGCAATCGGCTGATTAACCACTCGCCAGTAAACAACAGTACGCAGATATGCACAACTATGCGCACTTTCTTTGCCTTCGCAAGGCATTAGCTACACTTCCGTTAATATAGCAACAACATCTTGGTATCTCAACCAAGTCTGACACGTCTGAATATACTAAAGATACAAAAGAAACCTGTGCCAATCTTCAAACACAGCAAAACTTGAATGCTCTGAACGGTTGCAACTCTCCAAACAGCACATGGTCTACTCAGGAATCTTCGCTACACTCCTGTGAGTGCTCTCATAACTTCGTAGCGTGGCAAATTAACACTCGCAATTATTAATTCAGGGGCCCCAATAACATTTGCCGAAGTTATATGAAAACACAGTAACATTCGTCAACTCCAAATCTTTAGCCCGAAACAAAGTAGCCTTTCCCTTTTTGATTTTGCCCACAAAAAAAAGGAACAAAAAAAAACGCTACTTCGAATGGCTTCGCGGGGGCGAAAGGTGACTCACCTCCGCCGCGTTGAAGGGATTAGCCCTTCAGACACGCCCGCTGGGGTCGCGCTTTGACTGATGACACTGCTGTCATTACGTTACAAAAGGCACCTGAAAAAAGCCATCTACGACTCCCTCTATCGTCTCCGCGCCCCCTCGACACGCTCAAAAAGCCTTGGTAGCGCATGCAAAGTCGAGAACCGGCTCTTGGCGACGAGCAGCGACCAGCGCGAGAAGCTGTTCTTTGTTCTCGCCCCCAGAACGAAGCTCGTCTACCCTTTCGCCCTGCGCGCTTCCCGGAATCCAGTGCCGAAAGTGAAGGACGCATCCTTCTTTTCAACTGCGCGCGCCTATCACGCCTGCGTGCCGGGTCTCTGTTGAATTCCTGTGCTCGCATGCGCTGACGGTCGCGCAACCTAGCGCCTTCCGGTTTCTCGGGCCGCTTTGCCTTTTCCCTTGCCGCCTTTCTGTCAGGTAGGGGTGGTCTGGGCTTTCCCGCAGGCCGATGCCCTTTGAAAAACCCCCCTCCTGCTCTGCTTGGAGGATGCGGTCTTCCCTTTCTGTTACTGCGGTCAGGTTTAGAATAATCCGCGCGTGTCGCCTGACCAGTAACTTTAGCCGCAAACTTGCCAGCTCTAATGCGGGAAGGCTTCTCTTTCCCTTCTGCCGCATTTTCATCTGTGCTAACACTAGTACCTGTCCGCTCACGTGAATTTAGGGCCTCACATTTCAACCGTTTCCTTTTGGTTCTTGCCCTTTTCCTTTTTCTCTTTGAACTTTCCGCGTGCACCGCCTGAGCCAAGACTGTTTCCTCCAGCCCTTGACATGCACCGCGTGATCCTTCATTAGTCACAAAATTGACCTCTTTGCCTTCGCAACAGATGGTCATCTCCACAGAGCTGACAGACGGACCTTCAGCTGCCCCGGAAATTAGCAGTTCGCTCCCCTGAAGGTAGTCCTCCGCAGCTGGCTTATCGCTCTCAGTGCTTTCCTCTGAAACGCACTGCTCATCTACAATCGGGCTCTCGTCCTTTGTCTCAGCATGGCGTTCAATACTGCGTTGTAACCCAACAGCAGCTTCACACTCTTGATACGCCAGCTTCGCCGAGGTAGCCATAACCCTGGCTTTGTCACTGGCACTGCAGTGACGCTTTAACTCACAGTTGCCACGATTCTCAATCACTAAAGGGCTTCCCTTTGTTTCCTTTTCGAAACGTCTACCTTTGGGGAATTTATCCCTTTCACACCCGTGCCGGTTAGTCGCCTGTACAGGCCCCTTTCTAGCGTCCTCGCGCTTAACCAAATCGGCCACGGTTCCTACTCTCACTGCACAGCCTCTCTTCGGAGCTCTCTCTTTTCTAAACCGCGGGTGCCGGTTAGACTCCGTTTCTCGGCCCTTAATCGCAGGTTTGCGACTATCTGACTGGGGCAGTGGTCTGGCTAGCTAGCCTCGGAGGTCTCTCTTGGCTCGGCTTTGTCCGACGCCATCCGTGCCCTCTCCACTCGTTTTCTGAACGAGCTCTAGCGGAGTTACACCTAGCTAACTCTGAGACTGTGTCTGTAGCCTCTCTACTTTGGCCGCGCTCTGTCGTGTACCATCCATGCCGATTTTGCGCCATTTCGAAATCCTGTATTATGGCGTCATGTCTCTCCAGCCCGGCGATGGACTGGAACGTTAAGGGCCCTGTCTGGAAGGAGATAGCGTCGCTCATTGCTACCTCGCTCCCATTAAGAACACTAAGCCTTGCGAGCCGCCTTTTCTCAGCCTCGAGTTCAAGCTCTTTTAGCTCCGCTGCTAGCTTCTCCATACGCTCCTGGTGCTGTGCCTCTCGTTCCTCTCTTTCCGCTTCCTCAGCTCTTTTACGCTCCTGTTCTTTTGCCCACCTGTGCGTATTATCCCAAGCAATTTCAAAATCATCTTCTTCTTCCGTTTCAAAACTTTTGATTGCCTGGATAATATCCGAATCTTTCGCTCTTTCCTCCACATCCACACTTAACTCATCGCACAAGAACAACAGTTCTGTCCTCGACAACCTCGTCAGGTCCACGGTCGCTGCTTTTAAATATTGGCTTTGCTCGCTCATGGTGATTCTGAGCAACTACCCCTGTGCTACGGACATACAAACACCCGATCAACCAGCAGTTCAAATTATTAACCCAGAATTTGAAGCCTGGAGGATCCAAAGCAAAAGCCAAACACTCACCCGCAGATGCAGCACCATGTCACCAGGTTCATCACACCGCTGCCAACCAGTTGTTGGAGTTGAGGGTTCAGGACAGGAGTGCCGTTGAGCGAAGAGTTAACGTGATGGGAGGAAGATTACAAGAGGGTTTATTTACATCTTTTTACATCATCGTTAGAGGTGAGGTTCCAAAATCAGGCTCTAAGGGAGGCTCTATGGGAGGCTAAGTGAGGCTTGAAGTGAGCTGATCTGCCGCATTCGTTCTCGACATTTATAGCCTTCTCATTCCCCAAAGTCCCTAGGTTGACGCCCACGCTCGAGTGGGAGGGGCCCAGATCACAAACAACACAAACTTGAGCGCACAAACACACCACTGCACCTAGGGTCACGCCCCCTTCACATGTGGAGTCTGAGGGAAAGAAGGTTGTCGTCGAGGTAGCGTTGACTGCGGTAGGTGATGGCCTCCGGCCAGCCGAAGGTTTCTGCGGGTCACCGACATCTGTTGATCATCAAATGCCACCCGCCGCTCGAGGCCGGACGCGAGGTCACGAAAAGGCCGAAAGTGGTTCCTCGTGCTTGGGTCGGAGATGATGCCCGCCAGCTTGTCGCGGTGCTTGGCACAACAAAGAGCAGCCGGAGACGAGGCCCTTTGTTCCCTAGCACGGTCACGGCAAATGGGGAAGAGAACGTTCGTCTCCCCGAGGCGGCGGCGGCGTTCTACATGTGCAGGCACTTTGTGAAGGGGGTCTGGTTTTGGTTCTGCACTCCAACCGGGCAAACTCCGTAATTGAAGCCAGCTGTCACCTGGGTCCTCTCAGTGCGTGCGGTCCATGGCGGCAGGCCCGAAGGTAATCACACTCAAGTTGCTCGCAGCCATACACAGTAGAAGCAGGCGTACTGGCGGCCACCCGGCGAGACTTGTTGACGTCGATCTTAATAGCCTCTATCTGAAGCCACCCAGCACGCCGAAGACTGTCGCCGCATCGCCCGTGCTCTCACAACTGACAACCAGTGCAGAGAGAAATCCCGCCACGACCTCAATCAAACAACGCCACACTTCCCCAATGGCTCCCTTGTGTGGCTCTGGGTTCCGACAAATACTCCGGGCCTGTCGTCAAAATTTCCCGCCAAATACCATGGCCCATACCGTGTCCTGGCGCGTACATCTCCAGTTAATTACACAGTCGAACCTCTCGTGCCGTCTTCTGATCGCCGCTGCCGTGGACGCGAGACTGTTCATGTCCAGCGCCTCAAGCCATTCTACGACCCAGCCATCCTGCCCGCGCCCTAAGTCGCCAGGTTGGCTCCTCTTTTCCCCGGGGGCAATTGTGGAGCGGCGGCGCTGCCATCGCTGCGCGTGCTGTGTTCTCGCTTTCGCCGAGCACGGACTGTTGCCGCCCTGCTCCTGAGGTCCCAGTGCCTTTAACAAACCCCCATCCTACAGCTCAAGCAACCTGAGGTTTTCCCCTCTCTTGTTCATTTTGTGATCGTTATAGTATGTCAGCCATGGACATTTTTGTCATGTCGTAGAGCATGGATTTGTGGCAGTAATTTCTTAATCCTATCCTTAGGCTTGGCAGAAAAGATTTTTTTTTTCACAGCAATATATATTGTGCAGTCAACTGCAAGAGGAGAGAGAGAGAGAACAACTTTTATTTAGAAAGCCTGCAGAGTCGGTTAGGCTCCCTCCGAGCAGGGAGGACAAGCTTTTACCGCGACGCGGCCACTACGTCAATCTCGTGCGTTGTGCTCCTTGAGGTCTTGTTACGTCCCTCGCTACTTCCGCGGGTTCGAGAGGAGACCAGCAAGGTCTTCGGGCAAGACGTTTCAAAATTAAGGGTCCATTGCATCGCAACAGGACGCCACTAGCAGACGACAGGACGTCGCTACACGCAAGCCTAAGTTATACCATCAATGGGGGATAAATTTATGAAAGAACAGGCGGAAACCTTCAACAGGCAGCCGACTCTGCAGTGACCACTTTGCCGAACTATGTTTAGACCGAACCGAAGCGAGGGTGAGAGCGAGGCTACTATTTGGTGAGGGGCCGACGGTGTTCGGTTGGTTCACATTAGCTGCCTTAAAAGGTATGGCACTGCTTTTTCGACGGATTGTGTCATGCACTGTTTCGTACTGAAGCAAGTTATGTCTGAATGGACTTGTATTCGTGATATTTGGTGCAGTTGAGTTCTCTAACAGCGCTTGACACGCACGCTGCAGCATTCGTCTTTTTCGTCAGTCGTTTCTCTCGCACTGTGCAGCTGAAACGTGGCTGTGCTCTGTAGTTATGCTAAAAGCGCGTCTGGAAGGTAAATGACACCCTAAAGCGATAGACATAACCTACCGCCGATGTGAAGAGTCATCATCCTGTTACTCTGTTATAGTCATCATCCGCCACAAACTCGAAACAGAAACTGCGGCAGCTGTATAACGAGTGGCTCTTCGAGTGTCAGGAGTTCCGTGCATATTCGCTTTTGATTTGCTGCAAAAAAATTCGGTTTTAAGATGCCTTAGACTTATCGTCATTCCAGTAATTCTCTTTTACGCTCGGCAGAAAAGAACCAGATAAGAACCTAGTGTTCAATGCACGTACCCCTTTGCCGCGGCAGCATGAGACCTGCATGGCTGGTTTCTCCGGTTTCTCTGAAATCACTCGGTTCCTCAAACAATGCTCACATTTCTCGTGCTGATCTTGCTTATTCCTTTTACATTACAGCAGACGTTACACAAGAACAACGCGAAAAACTGAGGACGGAAGGGCGAAATACGCGACTTCCTGCATTGCAATACACAGCAGGCACCGGTATTCCGGGACATGCCACCCACAACTTCTGGTGGCTTCACTAGCACCCACTTCAGAAAGCGGGAATGCGGCATCTAGAAACCTATTGGAGATCAGTGGTGAGCACGCATGCAAAAAACAAAAAACGAGTACAAATCACAATGGCACAATTCTGTCGAGGTATTAAATGTATATCATTCAGATGCAGTGTATTTAATAAGCACAGAAGAGTGTAGAAACGCATTTGGCGGCCATAATTCGTTCGAGTTGCATATTGACTCTTAATTGGCCGGTTATTGAGTCTTTGTAAAGTTTACATTTCAATAAAAATTTAAACTTTATTGTGCTCTTTCGTTAAGACGTCAGAACATTCTCTACTGATATATTCGCCTTTTTTACAAGATGTGGCGCCCTCTGGGGAGTGGCGAAAATTCGTCTGCTGCTGGTTGAGTACACACGCACGCGGGAAAGACGGGAGGTGCGATTCGGTTCCACAATCAGCAAGATGCGCCTGCAAAGTGGCGTGTAAAACGGCGCAGCAACAGGGACAAGAGAGAAGACGCCTGTCCCGTCGTCTTCTTCTCTCTTGTCCCTGTAGCTGCGCTGTTTTCTTCAAGAAAGTGGCGTGTGCTTCACAGCTGCCGCCATCTGTCGCATGCGCCTGCCACTACATGAAGTGGGCATGCGCAGTAGGAGCTTGAGGTTTTGTTCTATAGCCAGTGGAGCTGCGGAAGAGCCACGCATGCGCAGAGAGGCCTTCTGACAAAGGCATCTAACCTCTAAGTTGGATGCCTTTACTTAACTATAATTTTTTTTTGTTGTTCATGAAATAAGGACTCACCTCAACTAGCAACTACTTTGCAGTTAAGCCCCCTGCTTTCTGCCACAATCAGATTGTGTCAATGGCTCCAAAATTCTTTTCGAAATCTGCCATTATTAGCACCTCACCACTAATGCGGTATGCAACGGATTTAATAGCGAGTATTACTCCATGGACATGGTATGCCGTCTCCACCATCTTGTTACTTGCTGCTTTCAGTGTGCTTGCACCGAGGGTATTTGGTGTAAAATTTGGTTATTCTGCGAAAGCTGCGCACGCGTTGTCGCTTTCATGGAAGCTTAAGAGCGTAATGTTGTAATGCGTGCGTGATGTTCCAGAATGGTTAGAATCTATGGCGGACTTAGTTTTCTATTGTTTTTTGCCCAAATAAATAATTTTATAATATGCTGATAACGTATTCGCGTGACGATGTAGGATTTGCCACTCAGCATATTGAGTGAAGCGACTCAATGCGCTTTTAATTTCCTGTCGAGAGAACGCATCAAGCGAGCTCAATAGAGCCTCATTTAAATTGTATTGTTTCAATTTGAACGTGGTGTCCAATTTGTTATGGTAACTCTATAGAAAACCTCGATACCGAGTTTATTTTTTACAGAACGGTTCTGCTCAGCATATTGAATTAAACATCAATTTAGACCCACGAAGTATTTCTTTAAGGGCTCCCCTAAGAGCATAATCCTTATCGACGAACTGACTGATCATATTTTACACGGATGTAATCATGATACATGTGATGAAGATGAATTTTCAGGCTAAATAAAAACAGCCACAAAACTACTAGCTTATCTAAGCAACTTATCTAGGCGTGCTTAGAAATCCCGCATTTTCATAGTTAAGCATTCCAGAGTGAAATTCTTCTCGGTATACGCGCTGAAATAGAACTGAGAAACGTTTTTGTAAGTAGTTTGCAACCACGGTTTTTCAACGCACGAATGTTCCTTTCCTTTCAGTGTGCATTTGGCATTCATTATGTATACTTGTTTCAGAGCACTAACAAATCTAGATAATCCTGCGGACTTGGAGAACTAACCACGAACCATGAGCATAGAACTCAAGAGCAAAGAGGTGCTCGTTATGGCATACATTACAGAAGACAACAGGCACCGGAACCAAGGAGCATAAGGGATGTCTTTTTTTATTTGTAGTTTTGCATCAAAGGGATATTTATAGAAGCACACGAAAAAATAACCACAAGCCGCCGGTGGGATACGAGCCCACGACCTCAGAGTTTCGCGTCCGGTGCTCTACCAACTCAGATATGGCGACGGCTGTCCAATGTGCTGCTTTCGGGGAGGAGGAGGAAAGAGACATTAATGAATACAAGAGACGCTGCTTCCGGGGCTATTCATGTGTAGTGCAAGCGAAACTTCAGAGTATTCGCCAGCGCCACCCTTGTCCATAGCGGCGAACGTAGTACGTCCTGTATTACCGCGAGTGCCGCGTAGAAACGTGGTGGAACGTTGAGGAAGGTAGCTGTGCGATAACCCTCGTGCTACATATGGAATCAAGACTGTCAGGTTCTAGGCTCTCGTTGAAATATTAGGCATACAACTGATGGGAAAAGAGGTGCTCGTTATGGCAGACATGAAGGAAGCCAACAGCGACAGATACCTAAGAGAATAGGGGTGTCTTTTTTTCTTTGATTTCTAGTTTTATCATCAATGTGAGATTTAAAAAGTCAGATGTAAAACAATCACAAGCCGCAAATGGGATCCGAACCCACGCCCTCTGAATTCAGAGTCCGCTGTTCTACCAACTGAGCTATGGTGACTTTTTTTTTCGTTCATGGTATTATTCTACATGGCTATGTACAGAAAGGATTATATATATATATATATATATATATATATATGCATATATAGTAAGAACGTAGACCAACGTTTGAAACGCTTGAAACAATTTATTGACGTTTCGACCGTAGAACGGCCTTCGTCAGAATGTCTGGATCGAAAGGGATGGCACAATATATATATGTAGGTAAGAACAACGCACAGGATAATGGACCCAAAAAAATTCGATAAAAAAGGCATCAGGCGCATGGTTACAAAACGATAAATGAATTTCAGTGTCAATCACAAGACGATAAATGAACCACAATACACAACAGCTACTTCGCAAATTTTGTCTATCTGCTGTGTTAGCTACATATAATGAACATGATAATGTAATTTGCTTATAATCAGTCCTAAGATAACAAGTCACCATCTTGAACAGCGAGAATGAAGAAGGAAGAAGTTATATGATCAACGAAACACATGGAGGCGATGAACAGCATAATCAGTAGAAGAATATCGCCGAGCGGCTATTGTTGTAGACGCCCTATTTTTCGCGAGACATTCAGTGACTAAGTGCTGTGTGTTACTCTGTTTTTAGAGCGCAGCTCTTTGGCGTCCGTTCCTGGGTTTCGCGTCGTCGTCGGCGTCGGCCTCGTAACCAGCTCCGCCCCCAATGTCACGCTTTTCAATTGGTCGAAATGCTCGTGACGTCACAGTGCGCGAATTTCAAATGGGGCCAATTGTACTTTGGCTAGTAACCATGCAACCAATCAAAGGGATCGTATAGTGATGCTGCAACTAAGTTGGACTGAGTTTAGTTAATCGCTTAATTAATCAATTAGCCTAATTAATATAGAGGAGAATGAAGAGGTCAGAAGAAAAGAAAAGAAAGACGCGCGCCGCAGCGACAACAGCGTCCGCGGAAGGAGACGCTGCTGAAAAAAAAACAGATAAGTACGAAGCCGTGTTCCCTCCACCACCACGCACTTCCCCACTCATTAAGACGTTGCTCGTTTCATATACGTTGTGTCGAACATCCTAGACAGTTCCAACAATTGACAGGTTAATGACAGAACACGATGGATAGAAATACAATAATATAAATATGAAATAGCCTAATTAACCTTTCTAGTTAGACCGCATAAATCAATAAAACCGAGAACGAAATTGGTCGAGTTGGGGAATCGAACCAGGGTCTCCGGAGTGCGATACGAGCACGCTAGCCACTCCGTAATACCAGCTGAATGGTTTGGAATGAACAAAGGCGCGTCTAGCTAATACGGCGTCTTCGTTCACTCCCATCTTCCCCCTTTCCCTTACGGCGAGGTGCAGGTGTCCACCCAGATATGCGAGAGAGATACATTTCCTTTCCTCAAAAAATAAATTTACCGTCCAGCAAGGCGTACAGCCGAATTGGCGATGGCATTCTGTGGACTCCCTGGCAGCGTTGCAAGACGCTGTCGCGTTCCACTCTTACAGGCGAAGCTTAACATGTTAACCACACATCAGTAACACACGCAGACAGCCAATGGACGCGTCATTCGCTGGCAGCACTTGATTCATCATTCACAACCACATTCTTAACGTACGCTCCCTTGCCGCACATGCCAAGGACGTACACCACGATCACATTCTGCGCCATTCCTCTGTACTTTGCTTTGCTGAAACCTGGATGGATCCCGAAGAGCCTCTCGAAATCATAGATTTCCTATACTGCTGTGGTGCTCGCAGAGACCACAACAGAGCGGCCGGAGTCGCTATCTACTTGCGCACAGGTCTCTCTGCAATACCAGTCGAAATGTTTGGCACGTCACATGAAGTTGGCGAACTGTGCGCCGCAAAGTTGCCCAACGGCTTGCTGGTAGTAGCTGCCTACTTCGCCCCTACCGCACTCACGAAAGACGTCGTGCACTTCCTGCAACTCGCATTAACCGTCCATCGATCCACACCGATGTTAGTAGTGGGGGACTTTAATGTTGACATAAAGACAAACAGCAATTTCCTAACACTTATGCGCGAGAACATCCCGTTCCTCTCGCTCGTAACGCGTCCCACGGCTGTGACAACCTCGCGAGGCACTTGTATAGATCTCGTCTTTGAGAATCAAGCATTGGTGTACCAAGTCGAACATATATCAGTCTATTTATCCGACCACAAAGCTTCCTTCATGACTGTCAAGAACTGTTAGTGGAGTCTTTGTTAAAGGAATACGTGTGAAAAATGAAAAAAAAATTCTGTGATAGCGCATACATGTGTTGCTCGATTTCTTTGCCTCAATCTATCGAAAAGGTGAAACAGCTTATTTGCTGCGCTCAAATTTCGCATTAGGAAGTAACGTAATCGTCGGTAAGTTTTTTTTTTTTATCTTTCTCCCTATTTTCTTGTTAAAGCATCGGGCCGATGCTCTTTCCGAGAGGGAGGGTAATGCCGCGTCTACAACAATAGCCGCTCGGCGGCTGTTCGGCACGCAGCTCGTGCGCCACGTTGTTCGCTGCTGAAGAAGACGAAACCGGACGTTCCATCCTGGCCGTCTCGGTGTGCGCTGGCATCATCTCGGTGTTGGCGTTCCTCTGCCGTCTGGACGCGGCGCTACTTGTACCAACTGCTACGTGACAATATCTACTACTAAATCTAGAAAACAAATTGATGACGAACCAGAATACACTGACCTAAAAGTGAAATATTTGGGCATTAAGAGGGTATGGAACTCAATTTTCCTGTGCTTTCATTGATTTATTTATTTATTTGTTTATTTGCGAATACTACAGAGTCGGCTGACTCCAAGCAGGAGTGGACACAAAAAAAAACAAATACAAGAATCAAGAATACAAAAATACAAGAATACAAGAATACAAGAATACAACGAATACAAGAAACAATACAAGTACAACTTCACCCCCGCATTTTCAGGTTTTTAACGAACTCTTGCGCACTGGGACTGTCGACAATATTCCTTGGTAATTTATTCCAAGCGTGTATGGTTCTCGGAAAAAATGAATACTTAAAGGTATCGTTTAGGGGGCTATATTCATGAATCATTTTCCCGTTATCAAAACGCGAGCTTGTGCGTAGTGTGTGAGGGGTAATGAAATTATGATTGTTGATGTCTATTATATTGTTATATATTAAATACAAGTATTTTAATCTGCATTCGGAACGCCTCACTCGTAGTGTCTCGAGACCAAGATAATCAATCATTTCTGTCACGCTGTCAGTGCGTTTATATTTATTGCAAATGAATCTGGCCGCGGTTCTTTGAACTCTTTCTAATTTGGAAATATTTTTCTTTGTATAAGGGTCCCACAGACACGAGGCATACTCCAGACATGGCCGGACCAACGCTTTATAGGCTGCTAGTTTCACGTGCATGGGGGCTTTGGAAAGCTTGCGTCTAATAAACCAGAGAGATTTAAAGGCTTTGGTGCAGACTGTATTAATATGAAAATCCCAACTCAGATTGTGTGTAATAGTAACTCCGAGGTATTTAACAGACGGTGATTCCTTAAGTGCAGTGCCATTTACAGAATAAGAATGTTGTAAAACGGTTTTGTTCCTGGATATGCGGAGGACTAAGCACTTATCAGCATTTAAAAACATGTTCCAATTTGCGCACCAACCTGAAACGTCAGCAAGGGCTTTGTTAAGTTTAACTTGGTCAGTTGCACATTTAACAGAGGTGTAAAGAACGCAGTCATCTGCGAAAAGCTTTATCTTAACATCACTGTGTATGACTTTCACGATATCATTAACATAAATAAGGAATAAAATCGGCCCCAGAACCGAGCCTTGTGGTACCCCTGATGTCACCTGCAGTGCCTCCGAGCAGTACTTGTCAACTTGGACGTACTGATACCTGTTTTCTAGGTAAGCCCTAATGAACTCGATAAGTCTGCTATTTATTCCCATGTCGTAAAGTTTCTGTAATAATTTATTATGTGGCACTTTATCAAATGCTTTCGCATAGTCTAAAAATATAGCATCAATCTGTTCTTTGTTATTAATCGCGAGTGAAAAATCATGGCATGCACTAAGGAGCTGCGTTACAGTCGACAAACCACGCCGAAACCCGTGCTGTGCGTCTGATAACAGTTTGTTTTCTTCAAGAAATACGGTCAAGTGTCGGCAGATTATATGTTCCAATATTTTGCAACTAGTTGAGGTCAAGGAAATAGGACGGTAATTGGATACACTCAGGCGATCAGTTGACTTGAATATGGGAATGATACGAGCACCCCTCCAGTCTGCCGGAAGAGAACACTGTGCTAGTGCCGCGTTAAAAATGAGGAACAAGTAATGTGAAATTCATTCCGCGTAACGGTGCAGGAAGACTAGGAATGTTATCGGGGCCGCGCGATTTTTTAGCGTCAAGGTTAAGGAGCAAGTTTAAAATACCTTCCCGACTCACAATGACATCAGGCATAGAAGAAAAATACCCAGCAGGCTCGGTAACAAGATGACTATCCTTCTGGGCGTATACGGATTGAAAGTACCTGTTAAATTCATCGGCAACTGGTTTTGCCTCGGAGACTGGGCAGCCGTCAACCATCAACGAAATACTATTGGATTTGGTGCCACCTATATACCTCCAAAATTTCCCTGCTGCTTCTTTCATGAAATTGCCTAAAGTTGTAGTGAAGAAAGTGTCCTTAGCCTTTTTGACTTCAGTTTTCAGCGCTGCGCTTAGAGTGTTAATAGCAGGGTCTCGAGACCGACCTGATCGTCTCATTCTCTTAAGCTTTCTTTTCATGTGTATGATCTGTCTCGTAACCCAGGGGTTTTGTTTCTTTTTCTTAATCCTGTCAGGAACAAACATGGCAATACAATGAAGACAAATTTGCTTGAATTTACACCACAAAACATTCACATCTACGTCAACATTAAAACCGTCCAAATTCATTTCTAAACAGTCCAGGATGCTCTCATCGTCTGCCCTGCTGAAATCTTTCACAACAATCGCAGGCTTGCTTTTGCCACAAAACTTTTCAAAGGAAAAGGTGCCAAATACTAAATTGTGATCAGAGAGCCCGTTCATGACATCAACAGTGTCACATTTGACAGCGGAACTTATAAACAATAAATCAAGAATATGCCTAGTGGTTGCAGTTATTCTGGTAGGGTCAGTAACAATTTGAGCTAGACCACATGAAAATGCAGTGTTCAAAAGAATCTCTGAGTGCCTAACATTCATGCCCATCGTATTCATGGTTGACCAACCGATGTTCGGCAAATTGAAATCCCCAGCTAAGAAAAACTTTACGTGCTCACCCCGGAAACGCTGTACATAATCGTAGAGTTGCTCGAGAAATGCAAGATCTGCCGTAGGAGGGCGGTATACAACACCGAGAGCTATAGAGTTACCGTAAAAATCAATTTTACAAAAGATGCTTTCGTGTTTAGGAATAGCTGGTAAAATTGTCACATTAATGTTTTCCTTAACTACAATAGCAACTCCACCCCCTCGGGATTGCCTGTCACATCTAAATATCTTATACGATGGGGGGATGATTTCATTATCGAGCACACCGGCATGCAACCAGGTCTCCGTCAGCAGCGTGACATGCGGGTCAAGGTCATAGAGCAGCGCTTCAAATCCGACACTTTTATTCACAATACTCTGCACATTTAAAGAAAGTAACCTTAGTTGACAAGTGTTATTTCCTGGTCATTTGGGTGCACCGTTTGCGGCCATTCGCCGGGTTCTCACTCGATTATTTTGAGGCAAAGCCTGGTTTTCGTTATCTTGTGCAATGCGGTCGTCTGAATCTGCACCGGGCCCCACAAGCTCCCGTCTTTCGTTTTTTTCCTCATCCCACACGTACGTCACCTTGTTGAGAACTAGCTTATCGTACTTCAGATACGCTTTATCTTCAGGCGTGAGACTGTCTTTAACGGACGACCATAGCTGCTTTCTTATTTTTTGGATTCTGAATGAATAATCCTCCGACAACGAATAATCAGTGCCCTTTAGCTTCTTTGCATTTCTCAGGAGCTCCATTTTTTCATTGAAATCAAAAAACCGCATTATCACTGGGCGCGTTTTGTCTGGCCCCCTTCTTCCCAATCTGTGTATGCGCTCAAGACTGTTTACTTTTATTCCCAGTTTCGTTTCAAATATTTCTGTAAAAACAACATCCCTGAGCGATACCACAGTTTCGGATGCAGATTCAGCGATTCCGTAAACGATTAAGTTATTGCGCCGATTTCTGTTCTCAAGATCATCGATTTTTTTTAGTAGAAATGAAATTCAGTCTGCTCATTGAACTTCGAAACCCGACGCTCACATTCTTCCACCCTTTTTACGGTCTCTGAAAACGACAGCAGCTTCTGCTCAATAGAAGCGAGCCTTCTGTTAGTTTCAGCAACATGACTTTCCAAGCTTTCCCGTATAGTCTTAAGCTCATTTGACGCCTCCTGTTGACTGGCAAGAATAGCTGCCAGCTGTTCAGAAACCGCAGGGCCAGGGCCTGGGTTTATTTCTACATCCCCACTTAACAGAAGAACAAGAAAGCACAAAGATTCAAAACAACTCGCGACACATTCACACAACACCCTTGGGCAAGGGACTACAACCAGACACAAGGAATCGCTTTTAAAGTCGTGACTGCTTGATTTTCTACTAACCTGCGCAAAAAAGACGACCCAGGTTAGCCGCGTCTGCATTCTTTGGTTGGTCCCTTGCCCACTGATGAAAAAAGCTTGAGGGGCGGTGCCGGACGGCTCGGGTGATGACGATGTTGCTCCGATGTACCTTTGCAGAACAGGAAAATGTCCGAAATTCGAGGCATTTCTTCCAGCCCGCAAGCTATCACTGCCGTCGAGCGACACAACTTGTACTTGATGAAGCTTGAAGATTAGTGATGGATTGCCAATGTGGAATTCTTGAAATGTCACCGGCTCATTGCACGCAGCAAGAACCTGCGCAAAAAAGACGACCCAGGTTAGCCGCGTCTGCATTCTTTGGTTGGTCCCTTGCCCACTGATGAAAAAAGCTTGAGGGGCGGTGCCGGACGGCTCGGGTGATTACGATGTTGCTCCGATGTACCTTTGCAGAACAGGAAAATGTCCGAAATTCGAGGCATTTCTTCCAGCCCGCAAGCTATCACTGCCGTCGAGCGACACAACTTGTACTTGATGAAGCTTGAAGATTAGTGATGGATTGCCAATGTGGAATTCTTGAAATGTCACCGGCTCATTGCACGCAGCAAGAACCTGCGCAAAAAAGACGACCCAGGTTATCCGCGTCTGCATTCTTTGGTTGGTCCCTTGCCCATTTAAACCGAAAGACACTGTATTGAACTTATAGATAAGGTAAGACTCCCTAATTTCCCGGTCATGATTAGTTTTAAAGCCTGATTCCAGAATGGTAGCAGAAATCTGATCAAATGAGTGGCCGGTGAGTTGGACATGCCTTGATAGCGGTAAGTTCGGTAGGGCTTGAACGTGGGCTTTGTGGTTGTTGAAGCGTAATCTAAAGGGGGTTTCAGTCTGACCTATATATTGCAAATTACATACGGTACACTGCAGCAGGTAGATGACATCTGCAGTATCGGAGTTGAAATCACCGCGAATGCTTAAACGAAAGAGTGAACCGGTGCTATTGACGCTACAAGATGTGGTGATGTGCAGACATACTTTACAGCGACTCTTGTTACATGGATGGCAGCCTACGGGTTCGGGGGAATTTGACTTTGACGATGTTAGTATATCGCGTAGGTTTTTTGACCTTCTGTAAATTACTTTGGGTGGCTCTAAAAATATGTTCTTTAGGCGATCACTTTGCATAAGAATGTTATAGTGCTTATTTAGGATTGTTGAAATTTTTGGAGCAGATGCAGAATGGGTCAATACAAGGTTGGTATGAAAGTGCTGAACTGTTGGTTTATCTTTGGCAAGTAGACTCGTTCGGTGTAGTGTATCAGCACGCTTAATGACGTCATCTATCAGTTGTGGTGGGTAATTCTGCTTAGTCAGCGAGTTACGAAGTGTAGCGCAGTTGCGTTCAAAATCAGATTGTTCCGAGCAGATGCGTTTGAAGCGGACCACTTGACTGTAGGGGATGCTGGTTTTAACATGCTTGACATGGCTACTGTCAAAGTGCAGATACTGTTGGCGGTCAGTAGGTTTACGATACACTGTTGTAATTAAGCGCTCTTCGTTTAGTGAGACTTTGACGTCAAGAAAATTGATTGTAGATCTAGAATACGTATGAGAAAATGATGGTGACTTGTTATCTTAGGACTGATTATAAGCAAACTACATTATCATGTTCATTATATGTAGCTAACACAGCAGATAGACAAAATTTGCAAAGTAGCTGTTGTGTATTGTGGTTCATTTATCGTCTTGTGATTGACACTGTGATTCATTTATCGTTTTGTAACCATGCACCTGATGCTCTCCTTATCGAATTTTTTTGGGTCCATTATCCTGTGCGTTGTTCTTACCTACATATATTGTGCCATCCCTTTCGATCCAGACATTCTGACGAAGGCCGTTCCACGGTCGAAACGTCAATAAATTGTTTCAAGCGTTTCAAACGTTGCTCTACGTTCTTACTACTACATACCGTGCCAAGCTTTTCCCTTTTTTTGCATTATATATATATATATATATATATATAGAGAGAGAGAGAGAGAGAGAGAGAGGGAGAGAGAGCGTGTGTGCGTGCACAAAAACTATTTACAGAGCACTTAGGTAGGCGCTACGTGGCAAAAACTTGATAGAGAACACAACAGAAATAAAAGGCCGACAAGGATACACAGCCCATCAGGAGAGGAAACCAATCCAGTAAAAAGTCCGGTTCTTCGTAAATGTCCGTTACCTGCAGCAACATTCGGCTAAAATGAATTCTGGGCGAAGCGAAACAACAGGTTTAACGTTGCGGTCTTACATGCGCGTTTTCCAATGGCTATAAGTCCAATCAGAAGAATCGTATCATAGGGTTTCGAGTCAGGTTGGGAAACAATAAGGTAGCGCACACTGTAGGAATTTAGAAGAAAATCTTTCTATAGCGTCCTCTGCAGCACACCCCAAAACAAAATCGCGTCTTTGCAGTCTATAAAACAATGTTAAATTGTGTCAGGCACATTGCACAAGCGGCAGTTTACAGAAGACACAAAAATGTTTTTCCTATCTAGCCACGTGTTGACAGATAGAGTTGCGGTGCGTAATTTATAGAAAAATGTTTTGGTGCAAGGAGAAATTGGCATTTTACGCACTCGCTTTAGAACATTATGACCCATGAGCCCAAAGTAACCCAAAGTAGTGAGTAGACAGAATGATAAAGTGAGGATGGGAATAGAGTCGTTATGAAATCCTTGAACAGATTTTTGCGCAAAACAGAAAATAACTCATTTGAAAACCGAACTGTAAAAAACCGCACGGAGGCATAAGCTACCTACATAAAGTCTAGTAAACAGGGACGCTCAGTAAAATAGGAAGAAAATACTAAGTTCGGAAGTAGAGTCATGAAGTTAACCTGCAAGAATCCTCAAATAATCGGATGGGAACAATCACGAAAAAAGCAGAAACGGGCAACCAACTGTCTCACATGCAGGTGCTCACCCTAGGCCCAGTCCACCTGCACGTAAAGGCCTGAAAACGCCTGAAAACGCCGCATGGGCTCAAATTTGGAAGACCAAATAAACGTCGCGAATATACGATGGAAACGGTGTATGTAATGTCTGGCGGAGTGAAGGACCTCGAGTACGTAATAGATTGCTGTTGCCAGAAATGTGTTGCAAGCCTGGGCTCGACCAAAAATTGAAAGCCGATGCGGTTCAAAAGTCTGAGCATAACGCTCAACGGGCGGAACTCGCGCTCTCCAGTAATGCGAACTTGATTTAAAGGCATGAAGTGGAACGTCAAGATATTTAGGAGCAACACAAGACCTTTCTATTCCAGCATACGGGGGGGGGGGGGGGGCAGGGGGGGGGGGCAGGGGGGAGTTCCGCTCCATGAACCAAACCATAGGGCAGAACTTTTCGAGTGAATCATTTGAGCACCAGAAACGATGCCAAACCGATCTATCATGGTCAACATATCATCAATGCTGGGCTTGTCAGTGCAGAAAAATGCAAGATCGTCAGCATATGCTAGCAATTTGACTCCATTACCCAAAACAGGGAACCCATGGAGGTTGTTGCTATGCAAAACACTCAAACAAAGCGGTTCCAGGTAAAGAGCAAAAAGGAGAGGAGACATCGGATATTCTTGCTTCACGGAAGAGCGCATTTGCACGGGGTTCGAGAGTTGTCCATTAATAATTAATCTTGTTCAACAGTTGTGGTTAGAAAGTAGGCCCCACGTTTGCTCGCTCTAGAAGTGAAAAAAGAAATGAATGGCGAACACGGCCAACTGCTTTCGCAAGGTTGATCTGAAGCAGAGCAAGCTGTTTATGAGAGCTGGAGGAATATTCAAGAATTGTACGCGCAGTGTGAACAATACTATTGAAGTACACCGTTTCATATCATAGTGTGACGTCGACTATAGAATGTTATCGAAGAACTTTTCTTTCTGTTTGCAGATCGCGGCACTGGGCTTAACAGGCTTGCATCCATCACGTAATATTCAAGGCCGCATTATCCAAACTAATATGCAGCTTGCAGGTTCGGGTTTGGAGTCATTAACAGATGAGGCCGGGCAGGTTACTTCAATTCATACTGATCTTGCGAAGGCCTTAGATAAGGCGCGGCATGGCTTTTGTCGCTTTGGAGCGGAAAAACAATGGGGAAATATTGCTTGATGACATAAGTCCTGTGCAAGGTTGATCGTGCATAACGAAATTAAAAAAAAAGACGATTCTACTAAAGACATCTGTCCGGCAGGGTTGGCCACTAACGGCTCTTTATTTCGCTTTATATCTTTTTTTTCAATTCAATTCAATTCATTTTATTTCGGACAACAATACATGGTGTCCGCGGGGAGAGGCTAAAGGAGACTATAGTGTCTCCTGACGAGGTCTAACACCCGCTTTACACTTCGCTGCAGATGGTGCAGAGTGACATATCAGTGAGAACAGTGGTACATAAAACACAGTGGAGGTTGAAACCTTATGCCTTACTATTATTAGATCCGCATATATTCCATGATTTCACTTGATCAGTTTGAAACGAAGATTGTAGCCCATACAGATGACGCCACCTTCTGTTCAGATAAAATTTTTGTGCTTGAAGATTTCAATTTGAATGCAGAGTTCTGTACCGGGAGCGGCACTATATTTTGATAAATCTAAGAGGTTGTGCTTGGGTTCCAGATTTACACGGAAATGCATGCACAATCTGTTAGGGCAAAAGGGCTAAGAGATACCGGGATAATGAAACAGGGCATTATGGGAGCACGACAAATACAAAGTACTGAGAGGTATTTGGAAAGAAATAATGGTGCCACGGCTTACTTTCGTGAATGCGGTTTTGTGCCTAACGGCAGAAGTTCAATCGAGGCTATGAATCAGAGAGCTTTTGGAAGATTAGCACTAGGTGCCCCCGGCAAAACCACAAATGAGGCAGTACAGGGGGGTATGAACCAGGTATCGTTGGAAGAACGGCAAGCTCAGAGTAAAATGTCCCGTGAAGAATGCATGTGGAAACTGAGCGATAACAGGTAGGCAGCTACTGTATATAAATACTTATGGAGAAAAAGCGCAGGCTCGCAGTGGCGGAAATCGGGTGGGAAACAAACAAGTAGAGTACAGGACATGAAGATGTAGAGACTTCGAAACTACAGGTAAAAAACTGAGAAGGTAAAAACTGCAATAACTGAATTGAAAGGAGCAGGATATGGAGCTACAGGCAAATTGGAAAAGAAAGATCAGGACAGAATTTTTATATGATAGCTCAAGTAGCAGTGCCCTACTCTTTAAAGATAGGTCAGTGTGTCTTTGAGCGCAGCTACAGAAAGAAATTTGACCAAGAAGATGACACATATGTGTGTGGTAAATCTGTATAAACAACTGAACATCTTATGTAGAATATGGCGGTATACAGCCGAGGACGATGCAGGCAGAGTCACTCTCCGTGAGGCCCTAGGGTTTAGATATAACAGTGGTCACGTCAATGATGTTACGGTAGAAGTTAGCAAAAATTGATAGGGGCTTAAAGGGGAACTGCAGCACTTTTTTGAGAATTTCGCGATATTCAAGGATTCAAATCTATTTAGGCTGTAGATAAAGCATGCCAAGTGTTTTTGCACTAGCATTTAAAATAGTGACGTAATCGACGATTGAATTTTGCGCTTCTCCTCAATGCACCGTAGGAGTGCAGAGAAATTTAGCGTGACGTCATGGAAGGTATGATTTCAAATTGCCGCTGTCGTCAGCCACACCCTGCCCCGACTCGTTAGACGCTGCCAAACAACTCTCGGCAGGGTTTCCCTTCAGTGGCGTTGGTTTTTTTCCTTCGAAGCAGGCGTTTCTGCGTTGGAAATGTGCCGATACCTTCGATGACGTCATCATGCGCCCCCTCACTTGGCGTTGTGCGTTGCGGAGAAGCTTGAAGGGCGTCCGGATTTTAATCGGCGATTACTTCACTATTCCAAGTGCTAGCCCAAAAAGACTTCGCATGCTTTACCTGAATGTTTCACACAATCGACCCTCTTAAGCGCGTCGATTTCCAGAACATATGCAGTTTCCCTTTAACGTAGTTAAACCGAGTAGACCTGCGAAAGCAGGTGTTCATTCTCCAATTGGAAGGGGCACTTAAACTCCGCCTTATGGGTGTGGCACGACATCTTTAATGGGTTAATGCCCATGTATGCTGAATTCGTAATTCCTACTCATAGATGGCGGCGAGTACTCATATATCTGTACCAGCGCAGTGGCGCAGCGGTTAACCGATGCCCGAGCAACCTCTCGCGCAGATGGCACGACGGTCGTCCGAACTCACCCGAGCTTACCCGAGTAACTCGTGTAAGCTCGGGTTGCTAGGCAACGGCACAAGATCGTTTGGTAGCCGCACCGCCACGAGCATACGCGACGATCCGAGCTGGGCTCCAGTAGTGTTGCTTTCGCAACGAAACCGACTGGAAGATCGGTGGTTCAAAAGGAGCGAGGTGACATAACGTTAGAAGTGCAGGAATAGAAATTGTGTTTAAAAAAAATAGTGCATTGATAGACCGATCAGTTACACCGTGAAAGAAATGTAAAGAAAATAAAGGTGAACATGGTGGCTACTGCCACCACTCCATTTCAAAGGGGATGCTCTTATCTTCTATCCATCCTTTCAGACTGACTACATAAAAAACCTGCCAGATCGACGAGCCGTGCGCCTGCGCGACCCGCGTGTACGACTGAACCGGTCTGCGCATATGCGCCGTTGAAGAGGAGCAGAAAGCATCAGCAGCGAAAGGATTACGACCGCGTGCTGGCGATGTCTAGAATATGGGACAACATTGTCTCAAAGATTATAAAGTGCGTACCCGCGAAGCTAAGCTGCCAGACGTGACAGACCGGCAAACCTGGAGAGTGCCACTAATCCTTGTAGCACCAGCTCCCACTCAACTCGTTCAGTTTTGAATGTCTGGTCAGCGGAACGATTTCGCTGACGTCGCGAGTAGAAGTACTACTAGTAATCTATTTTGTTACATTTGAAATGATTTGTAATTCGTCGTGCCCTAGGGCGGGGAGCCCTTCACAGGGCTCCTGTGGCCTTGGCTGTCGAGCGGGCCCTGTTAACCAGTTGTCGGTGGTCGTCCAGGCTGTAGAAATTAGCGGTACCATTACCACGCTTGGACCGATTAAATTTGTACATTTCTGCCCAGAATTGGAGTGAAATGCTTAGTACCGTTTCCTTCCTCCTCTTCTGTATTAATCAGTAAAATCATGTGTATAGGCTGAAGTAGAGCCGAAATCCGCACTATCTTTCAAACGAGCAAGGCAATTTTTTCGAAGGGGAAACCCTTTAATGGCTTATACTGTCGTACGTTAACAAAGCATGTCACATGCGTTTAGCTCGGGAACTAAAAAATATAGAAGAAAACCAATGGTGCTTCAGATAGAGGAGGGACAAATGAACCTATAAGCCAAGTTTGATGATTGCAAATTAATTAGTTAATTATTACAAGCAAAAATGTCGAAATTACGTCGAAATAGCGTAAACGCCGATATAGCCGCAAGAACGGTCTGACGTTACATCCACCGGAAGTCGTCACGGCATAGTGAAAATTGTCACAGAATGGTCGGAAAAATGTCGGATTTGTGTCAAATTAGATGGGAAAATGTGTAATTAAGCGCAATTAACAAATAAGATCTTCGAAAGATGCATAATTTGGGTATCGATATAGCCACGGGAACGGTGTGACGTCACATCCACCGGAAGTCGACACGGCATAGTTTCCTACACAATACGCAGACGAATGTCCGTGGTGTCAGGGCAAACCTACACTAGAGCATGTCCCATGGACGTGCCCTAAGGGAGACTTAGAGCCCAGAATAGACCACCCGAGTGTGATGCAGTGGGAGCACTTCCTGGCCAGCGAGGACGAGGAAGCGCAACGATTTCTCGTGCGCCGAGCCACGATGGCAGCAGTCAAGTGCGGAATCCTGGACCAAGGATTGACCACTGCGCCCAGTGACCCGTAAGGGTCAAGAACACTCGAAATTTATTAACAATAAAGTTTTTTCCATCCATCCATCCATCCTCGGCTTTCACCTCTCAACACTTAGTTGCCAAAGTGTCCTCGCAATTTTCAGTGTATTTCCGAGTTTACTTCTCTTGTAGTAGATGTTTCCCAAGTTTTCTCGCGAATAGTTACCTAAACTAGCGATTGTTTTGACACTTCGCGCAACGCCAAGTTGGACGCTGGTTGCTCAGGCCAACGACGACGAAGACCGCGTCTGGGCAGCTCGCCCCAGCACGTGCAGTGAACGTGCGCTCAGCGTTCGAAGGAAAAATCTGTTTGCTCAGTCTCACATCGTCGATGAACCAGGAGATTACGCAGCCGCCGCGCTCACGTCTACTACCTTGCGTATCGTTCCTGTCTCATCGCAGGCGCACTTCCGAAGAACGTGCAGCTCCTCCTGTTTTGGTCGCTGCTGCAGGAGTCGCTGTGGTCATCGAACTCCATGGCACCACCTGGTTCGTGCGACATCGAGGCCCCCTCACCAGAGAGGAACGTAAGTTCACACTTCACGGTACTCTTTCACCCGCCGCGGTGGCTCAGTGGTAAGGCGCTCGTCTACCGAGCCGGAGTACCCTGGTTCGAACCCGACCGCGGCGGCCGCATTTCGATGGAGGCG
This sequence comes from Amblyomma mixtum, assembly GCF_055824585.1. Lineage (NCBI taxonomy): Eukaryota > Metazoa > Arthropoda > Arachnida > Ixodida > Ixodidae > Amblyomma > Amblyomma mixtum. The sequence goes on from NC_143015.1 coordinate 24,365,578, forward strand.
AAGCGCAAGAGGCGCCTGTGTGCTGTGCGATGTCAGTGATACGTTAAAGATCCCCAGGTGGTCGAAATTATTCCGGAGACTGCCACTACGGCACCTCTTTCTTTCTTCTTTCACTCCTACCTTCCTCCCTTTCCTTACGGCGCGGTTCAGGTGTCCGCCGATATATGTGAGACAGATATTGCGCCATTTCCTTTCCTCCAATTTACCACGGTACTCTTTCGTCGTTACGTATGGTCCCACTCTCAGCCTTGGCACCAGGTGCAAGATCTGTTTGATACCTGGGATTTACGACAGCGCACAGTTAACTGTCGTTTCTCGCTTCCGCTTAAAAGCGCGGGCTGTATCTTGAGCATAACCTATGCGGCTAACGCGGATACTGTGTTAGCCGTCCCTCTCTTTTTCACCTATGTTAACTTCACAGTATGGTTCTACAAAGGTGAAGTCGAACTATCTCTGTCTTGCGGTACCCTATCCCATAAACCGCGCAACACCAACGCTGAACTTGGACGAGTGTTTTGTTTTCGCGGACGCTACATGGCGGTTCAAGCAAGCGGACGCGCGTCGCATCGGTTCCGCACATTTTGAGCAAATTCCACCGGACCAAATCATTCTCGCCACCGGATTTTATTCGGAACGGAAAGATATCAAGTGCTGGATCCCCAGGATAGAAATTTCAAGAGGTAGGACCAGTTTTCGGCTTTCTACCGGACTTGAAAGTTATAAAGCGGGCGCCGGCCCGCTAACCCTAACGGGCCACCCAGCTCGACATCGTGAGAGCATGGGCCGCTAACCTTGTCGACGACGCCGACGCCTAGCATCGACGCCGTTTCAAAGACGGACCATATGGCGGGGCCCAGCCAAGACAACGATGTGCCAGCACAATCGTCAAACGTCCTTCTCAATGAATTCCAAGTGATGGATGAAGACGACTTCGGAGACGCCGACTTGGGAAGTGAGGACGAGATCCCGTCCGACTCCTCGTCGAAGCCAGCCGGGTACAACAACGATGCCAGCTGGGAGCTTGTACAATCCAAGCGCCAGAGAAAACTTCAAAGGCGAAAGAAACGCAAAGGCACGGGAACCGGCCCGGACGCCAATCCTCAAGACGGAAAGTTACCGGGTGATGCGACCGGCTGCAACAAGTATGGATCAAGGGAGCAGAGCAGGCCTAGGCGAAGAATGCCGCCACTCCCCAGAAGCGACTACTAGATCATTATTCGACCCAAGAAAGGACTCATGGTGAAGTCCCTCACCACCCACCAAGTAGCGCGCGCAATTGTCATGGCGTGCGGCCAGCAATGTAAGGACGAGGACCTACTTGTAAGGCTTCGCACCGGATCCAATATCATTATCGTTAGCACTCCGCACGAGCAAACGGCTCAGCTAGTGCGGCACATTACCCGTCTCAAATTCGACGGAAAGCCTTATGATGTAAACGCTTACTTGGCAGCACCGGAAGACGTCCTGCGCGGCGTGATCCACGGTGTAGAGCCAGGTACCCCTCCCGAAGAACTTAAAGCACACCTACGGGTCAGAACTCAAGGAGTGACCATACTTCAGGCAAGGATGCTCGGAAAATCCAAGACGGCAGTGCTCACGTTCGACGGCCCAGTCTTGCCGAAATTCGTCATTTATTACGGAGGTGAAGTACCATGCTACCAGTACCGCCCCACTAGGCAAGTGTGTTACGTCTGCTTCCAGCAAGGACACCGTTCCGACGTGTGCCCCACACCGAACATTACTGTGTGCGGACTGTGTGGAGTTTCAAACCCGCCCGCCGACCACGAGTGCGCGCCCAAGTGCATAATCTGTGGCGAGGCACACCGGACCGGATCCAAGGAGTTCCGAGAGAGATTGAAAAAAGCAAGGCCAAAACCCACAGGAGGAAGAGGACGGAGCGACCAACGCGGGCGACCACCCAAGCGATGGCTCAGCTCAGAGGGAGAGACATCGAGGAGCCGATCGAGGTCCAACTCCTTCCCGCCTCTACCACCAGCCGGCCCACAGGAGGGGTAGAAGCAAGAGAAAAAGAAAAAGAAGAAGGTTTCCCAGACAAGCGGCAGCAAGGTGAGCTGGGCTTCTACCACTGCTTCGCACTCGGTAGGAAAGGGTAGTAACATAGACAACACAAACAACAAAGACAGTCGCGTCACAGAACCGAAGGACGCGAACAGCGATGCGCTCAGACGCGAGCTAGAACTCGCTCGAATCAAACAAAACGAGCTCGAACGCAAAGTTGAGGAACTCACAAAAACACTAAAGGACCAACAGCGGGAACTCGACACGACTAGAGCCCTTCCAAAACAACAACCACAGGCATCGAATGAAGGAGACCTCGAAACACGAATGCAACAGATGATGCAGCAGATGATGCAGGATATCACGCAGCAAATCCTATCGCAAATGCAACAGATGCAAGTACAATTCCAAGGGCAGATCGCAGAGATCAGAAGCGCTTTTCGAAAACAAAAACATACCGAAAACATTAGGGAAAAAGCGTACAACCGTCCAGCGCTAACAGCTTTCGCAAGCGAACAAGGCAACAGCAGTGACGCGTAAACATGATCAATACGTATCGGCAAGAACAAGAACACTTAGATATTTGGCAATGGAACTGCAGAGGCTACCGCAAAAAGCAGGCCCTTTTAAAACAATATATAAACACACAACTGACACCTCCTGATGTAATTGCGCTCCAAGAGACTGGAATTAAGCCGACCTTACAAGGGTACGAGGTTTACGAGAGTCAAAACGAAGGTAAAGCGGCCGTCCTAGTCAGCAAAACCATTACCGCCATCAGGCACGATACCATCGCCGACACCGACATCGAGCACGCGCTTGTTGAAATTATTCCGAAAAAGCGACAGGGAAGCAGCACGTTCTTACTTAACGTGTACAGCCCGCCGAGACAAAGAAAAGCCAAACTCTTCGAACTGTTCTATGGAGCGCACAAGCTGGCCAAAAAAATGCACTCATCATCGTAGGAGATTTCAACGCCATGGACAGGAGTTGGGGATACCAGAAACAAGACATCAAGGGAAGAACATTAGTGGAAGTAGCGGAGTACTTTGGCTGCAGTCTAATCACAGATCCTGCGACCCCCACGAGAATCGGAAATAGCGTGAGCACGGACACATGCCCGGACCTCACCTTCGTAAGGAAGAGCAGGGAGTCACAGTGGGAAAACATGATGGAAAATCTAGGCAGCGATCACTTTATCCTCCGGACACGAATAGCATCTGACACCATAAGACGCCAGATTGGACAGGCGAAAATCACTGACTGGAACGCGTTTCGCGGGGCTTGCAACAAATCTGAAGGCGGTATCCAATCACTGGAGGAATGGAGCGGCATGCTGAGAGAAACGCGACAACGATGCACAAAAAGTCTAAGGAGAACGACAGCAACGCCTGAAGTAGACGCCCACCTCCTCAGACTATGGGAAGCGAGACGCAGTCTCACCAAAAGATGGCGGAAGCAAAAACACAACAGGAAACTAAAACTAAAGATAGCAGAAATTACGGCAAAGGCGGAAGAATATGCGATGCAACTCGCGAAACAAAATTGGGAACAACTCAGCGACTCGCTTAGGGGAACTCTAGGCACGGCCAGAACCTGGAATCTCTTAAGAGCACTAATCGATCCGACCAAAATAAAATCAGAAAACAATAAAGCCTTCCACAGGTTCATCCACTCCTTCGAGGGATCAGACATCACCCTACTGGAGAAGGCACGAGAAAAATGTTTCGGCGATCACAACCCCCCGCGATACCAAGGAACGTATCGAGGAGCCGAAAACGAGAAACTCGACCGCCCCATAACTGTGGAAGAGGTTTACGCGGCCATAAGAAACACCACCAGAAACACGGCAGCCGGAGCGGACAGAATCGACAACGCCCTAATCCGCAACCTGAGCGACGACCTCATACAAGAGCTCGTCAGCTTTCTTAACAAACATTGGGAGGCGGAGACGGTTCCCGAAGATTGGAAACACGCCGAAGTAATAATGATACCTAAACCTGGTAAAAAGCTACAAATTGAAAACCTCAGGCCCATATCACTCACGTCGTGCCTTGGCAAACTTTACGAACGGGTGGTAACTTTAAGACTGCAAAATTACATGGAAGACAACGACTGTGTACCACATACCATGTTCGGTTTCAGAGCGAAGCTCTCGACGCAGGACGTTCTCCTCCAAATACAAGAAGATGTCCTGCGAAACGTACCTCGGACGGGAGAAAATGTCATAATGGCCCTGGACATCAAAGGGGCATTCGATAACGTCAGCCACGAAGCGATCCTTACGGGCCTAGACAAGCTGGATTGCGGGCGCAGAATCCACGGCTTCGTCAAAGCCTTCCTGTCCGACAGAACTGCCACCATCGGCATAGGAGACCTTCGATCGGAGAAAATTCGCACTCCAAATAAGGGAACACCCCAAGGGTCAGTTATCTCCCCCTTACTTTTCAACATAGCTATGATAGGCCTAGCTCGAAAACTAGAGAACATCGAAGGCATCAGGCATGCAATGTATGCTGACGATATAACAGTCTGGACAAACACGGGTTGTCTCGGAGAGAAGGAAGAAAGGCTACAGCAAGCGGCCTCTTGTGTAGAGCAATACCTCGCAGAAAGAGGACTCGCATGCTCGACCGAGAAATCGGAACTGCTGAGAGTCTGGAGAGGCAAGCAAAACCGGACCGTCCCAACCAACGAGGACCTAAAACTCAACGTCTACCTTGACGGGACACCCATACCCGAAAAGAGAATAAGAATTTTAGGCATGTGGGTTCAATCCAACCAGCGCAGTACTCACACTTTTACCCTGCTCAAAGCAACAACACTACAAGTCTCACGCATGATCACCCGCATCACCAACAGGCGACATGGCATGCGTGAAGAGGACACACTCAAACCAGTCAGAAGCCTTGTAGTTAGTAGAATCACGTACAGCCTACCCTACCAGTGCCTCAACAAAAACGAAATACAACAAGCGGATGCCCTGCTACGCAAAGCGTATAAGACAGCGCTCCGACTTCCGCGCAACACGTCAACCGAAAAACTCATGGCCCTGGGATTACATAACACCTTTGAGGAGCTACGAGAGGCGCAGCTTGAGTCGCAAAAACTCAGGCTGTTGCAGACAACGACTGGAAGAGCGCTCCTGCAGAGGCTCGGATACCGCGAGCAGATGCGAGAAATGACGAGGACGGCAACGATCCCCGACGAGCTTCGCAAGACCCTCAAGGTAGCGCCAATACCAAAAAACATGGATCCCAACCTCCATCGAGGCAGAAGAGAAGCGAGGGCCGACTTCATCGAAAGAACATACGCTCCTCAAGCCACGACCGTGTATGCAGACGCGTCTTGGAGAGGAGGAGACACCAAAATCGCTGTGGCGGCGGTGGTCGATTCGTCTTTACGCGAAATGACCAGCGCGTCTCTCCGAGGCTGCACAGCTGCAGAGTCCGAGGAAGTAGCCGTTGCTCTAGCGGTGGCGGAGGGCTATAGAACCGGGCGGTCGCTAACAATACTCACCGACTCTCAAACAGCCTGCCGAAATTACATGAATGGCAGGATAGGTCGTCACGCGCTCCGTATACTCCTCGCAGCGAGCGACAGAATTAAAAACCAGGAAGAACAAAGCGACAAGATCCCACACAAAATTGTGTGGGTACCGGGGCACACGGGGGTGGCAGGGAACCAAGAGGCCGACAGGATAGCTCGAGGATACATTACTTTCCGAGAATCCGATGAGCCCGCGGAACTCGCGCCAGCACCCAGGGATTACTCGGCCATACTACAAAACTACAGAGGCAGAAGATTGCGGTATCCCCCACCGCACAAATCTCTCAGCAGAGAGGAAGCTGTCACTTGGAGACAATTACAAACAGGCTCTTTCCCAAACCTACATATACTAAACAAAATGCACCCTACCATATACGCGGACAAATGTCCCTGGTGCGACGGAAAACCTACTCTCTATCACATCACATGGGCCTGCCAAAAGATAGACGTGGTCCCCAAAATACAAAACCCGAGTGCGGAGCAGTGGGAGACTCTGCTGTCCAGCGACCGCTGTGAAGACCAAGAAGGTCTGGTACAGCGAGCTCAACGGGCGGCAGTGGCCAGCGGAGCCCTGGACTGAGGGCAACCGACCACTGATTAGAGGCGGACGACTTCGACAGAGAAGACTCCTGGGGGTAAAATCAAGGAGAAAACGTCTCTGAAGGTGCTCCCAAACCGCAGGAAAAAGGACTAGAGTAAAATAAAGTTTTTCCTTCCTTCCTTCCTTCCTTCCTTGTTTTCGCTGCAAACGCCTCACACAGACAGGGCCGTAGCGGTTCTAGCTGTTTACGGCATTAACCCTTTCAGCCCTGAATTTTTTTTGCTACTTCGGGAACTTTTCTAAAGTGTTATTTTGCTTCACTGCCACCCAAGGAACACACTAATGCAAAGCATTTCTCTAGGGGAACCTTGGTTTTAAAGATGGCGCCGTGTCCTATATATAGGACACCAGGGCTTAGTGGTTGCAAGAACAAAAAAAAAACAAAGTTTGACGTTACTCTTTATTTCAAGACTTTCACAAAAATTAAAATATTGAGAACATACATGCTGGGTGCCTTGAGGTGCAGCTAATACTGGACGTCGACTAATTCGTGTTAAAAGTTTTGATACAGCTGGAATGAGTTCAGTGGGTGAACCTTGATAAACGACGAAGTCGTAGGTAATCCCCGAGGCGGCGCACCGCATGAAAACTTTCACTTCCCACGTATTTGGTTTCCCTTTGATGTATTATGTCTCGCTGTCCTTTGAACGGAATGATTTGCTCATCGCTGCAATGATGCGCCTCGAAAGAGAGGTTTTGGCATCTTTCACGAAATATGTTCAAATCTGTCCTGACCTTCCAGAAAGGATCATTGCTGGTGTGGTCTTGTTACAAAGCTTGTACGCGCATTACGCGTGCCGTGCTCCCATGGAACACAAACGGACGCTCAGGATAGAAAGAGCGTTTGATGATGATGATGATGTCCTCGGGCGTTTATTCATCCCGATCAGCCAGCTTACATAGCGTGAACGGGCGAGGGTAAGGGGAGGAAGAGTCGAGGGAAAGCGTGAGGAGCATGCGCTTGGCGTTCGCCGTTGTGAGGCACAGGGTTCGCCGTAGTGAAGGCATAGCGTTCGCCGTAGTGAAGGCATAGCGTTCGCCGTAGTGAAGGCATAGCGTTCGCCGTAGTGAAGGCATAGCGTTCGCCGTCGTTCACAACAGGTCTCCGTTCACGTCTACAATGTGCAAGCAGATTCTAGCCGTGGCTAGCGAAAGACACCCATCGCTGAATGCTGTGAAACCAGCTTTCTGATTTCTTCTTCGTCATCTCAACGGATTTTCCTTCTTGATAAATAGAATACGTTTGTTTCCTCGGCAAGAACAGCAAAAAACACTATTCGATACCGAGAAAAATACGGATACGTGAACGGGGTCGGTAGACCATCAAGATCATTCTCATTCTCGTCACCAGATTATTGAGGGTGATACGTGGCTGCTAGCTTATTGAAAGCTCTCCTGCACCACGACATGTCTTCCGGTGTTGCTTTGTCAACTTCATCACCGCTGGAGGCAGCCGAGAGCTCAAATGCACGTGCTCCTCAGCGTCTTCAACCTCCGACACGTAACCATCCTTCAGTGCAGCAAACATGACATCTGGATCCTGGAGACGCAGATGTCTTAATCGAGGCCGCTTTGCCATTGAGTAAGGTCACAGTTTTAGCCTCTGCAATAAACAAAAACAAAAATTAGGCATTACCAAAAAAAATGTTCCGCACTTGCATGCAACACGCGTCGGTGGTTTATAACCACTGAAGCCTGGTGTCCTATATATAGGACACACACATCGCGGCGTGCTGCGACAAATGTACTAACCGCACAGAAAATGTTCTGCAGCTGTTAATACCTTTAGTGTCTTTGAAATAACCTGCAAAATTCTAATCGCGAACACGCTCTTAGGTATGGAGTAAAAAAATGGCAAAATAGCACTTACCATTGCAGCCGCCGTCCCCATCTTCCGCCATTTTGTTTGTTTACTCTCGGCGCTACGATGAGGAAGACGAAGAAGAAAGTGATGTCTGTGCTTATAGGGATGCGTTGGGAGTCGGCTCAGTTCTTGTTTCAGATTATTGGGCATTTTGATCATGACTTATAGCCGTTTTGCTTCGTGTCCTTTTTATAGGACACCAGGGCCGAAAGGGTTAACAGCAGCATCGGCGAACAAAAATTTTTAGGAGAAACACATACCTTCCTTTTTTTTCAACGGCCATTCATGTGTATTGTTAAGAGTTGCGCACACATAAAAGACGAACACAGGAAAGACGATGAAGACCTAATGAAGGCCTAAAGATCACACAGCCGCCGTGGTGGCCTAGTGGCTATGGTGCTCGGCTGCTGACCCAAAAGACGCGGGTTCGATCCCGGCCGCTGCGGTTGAATTTCTATGGAGGCGAAATTGTAGAAGCCCGTGTACTGTGCGATGTCAGTGCACGTTAAAGAACCCCAGGTGATCGAAATTTCCGGAGCCCTTCACTACGGCGTCCCTCATAGCCTGAGTCGCTTTGGGACGTTAAACCCCATAAACCATAAACCAACCAAAAGATAACAAACTATCAATAAACTCGTTCTGTTGGGATCAACTGCAACGAAGGAGCTCGACGAAGCGGATGTGGAATAAAACTTGCCGAAACGTTCGCGAGATGTTCAACGGGCATGCTATATCAAATCCCGCTCAAGTGTGGTCGCGTGTATGTTAGCCAGACAGGCCGTTCCGTGAATGAACTCGCTAGGACGCATGGGCGGTCAATACGGAACAGGGAAGGAGCAAATTTGCTGGTTCATTGCATTAAATGCAAAGGTTGAGAGCCACGGCTCAAGAGCATTAAGATTCTAGGCAGGAGGAAACACCAAGTAGCCCGTGAGCTTCTAGAAGCGTACTACGTCAAGGTAAAGGGCAAGGTCTGCATTAGTGACACTTCTATTAGCCTGCATAACGTGAAAATAAACTTTATGCACGCATTTTATTTCGTGCCCAGGCGTGGTTTGCCGCCCCCCCCCCCCTTTAGGCATCCTAATACACTGCCTATATAAGCTGTACTGAACCGAATAAATCCAGTTGATAGTTTGAACTCTCTCCGTTTTCTTCGCCTTCCCTCTGTTCGTCCTTTATGTGTGCCCAACTCTTTCTAAACAATAGCCATGCACCAACTCGCCCAGCAAAAGTTCTAAACTTGAGGTGTATCCCTCTTTCCAAGGAGTCCGTCATTGCATCAGTATCAAGTGTGAGCGCCATAACGTTTTAAAGACGCGCTGAATGTAAAAAAATAAAAATAAATCTAAAAGTATCCATGAAAATTAAACAGGAATAAATAGTTACAAATGAGTGAAAAAAACGCTAAGATATCCGTACTGCTTTTGAATACCGGTCACCGCCACCTCCAGGGAACGACCAACCTCGGAAACAGTAAAGCACGGCAGCTAAAATGCTGTCATTTCGCTCCCCGCGTTTGATTTCTTCTCTCGTTTCATTTCGCTCTACAATTAACAGCCAGGTCTTATTTGTAGCGGGAGCCGTGTCCTTCCTGATGTGATGAAGGCCGTTCACGTATGTGGAGGCTACAACTTCCGGGAACCTGTTTGTTTACTTAGTGCGTTAGACATGCCATGATTCGAGGAGAAGGCGCCTAACCGCAATGTTGGAGCCGAAACGTTCGGCTTTTTTTTCAATACTTGGTTGATTCTCGTCTCCATCTGCATTAAAAACACAACCACGTGCAAGTCCGTCGAAGATATTCGCGTTCTGTATTTGGGAGAGCATTACCGTATTCTTTTTGTTGTTTCAAGATAATGACCACACTCAAGTGGATGCACAGTACTTGCAGCTAGTTACATTCGCATTCTGCATTGATTACAGTCATTTCACTTAACAGTACTTTTTACTCGGCTAGTTGGTGTGACATAGTGTTCAGGAAAGTAAAAACAGCGCTAAATTCTACACAAACTACACAGAGAGAGCGCCCGTCCTGTCCGCCTTTCTGTATGGTTTGTGGAGAATTTAGCGCTGTTTTTACTTTCCTGAACACTACAGCCATTTCTTCTGATGAATTTACTCCGTGTGCGCCAGTCTTTTTCCAGGTTTCCAGTCTAAACGGGCGATGTTTCCATATCTCGCGCATTGGGCACGTAAATACCAGGCGCTCAGTGCAACGAGGAGAAAAACTGCGTCTCCAGAGCTCGCTCAAGTGCTTACGTATTCAGCTCGTGTGCGTTCAGCGCTACCCCATGAAAAACTCTTTATATGAATGGATATGTGTCTGGTATGAAATATGTACTGCACACAAGTTATAAGAGAGAAAATCGTGTCTCTTAGGTCTCAAATTTCTCAACACTGTCTTGCACTTCATATTCGGCTCAGTGTATACAAGAGATGCATGCCCACGATGCAGATTGCCCGCCAAAATTTTTACCTCGCGCTGCTCGGTTCGATTGTTTAAACTGAATGCCACGTTTCACATATGCATCCTCCACAGAAGGTCAATACCGTCGTCGTCCTAAGTATTTCGATATTGCAAGTCAAGTCGACGGTAGGACAAGGGACATTGCTCCCAAGCAACAAGTGTCCTGTGCTGCGGCACATCACAAATTCCCCAACCCAAACACTCCACGTCAACCGCTGCTACAACTGCAGCCGTATTCCATTCGAAGCCTCCTGTACGGTCTGTGTCGTACGCACTTCGTTGTTCTTATCTACGCCTGCACTAAAGCGCCTATATGCAGGAGCAGCTGCGCTCCCAGCTGCTGCAATAATTTTTTTTTTGGTTTTCTGCAATCGTTTTAGTTGATCCCAGTTTCCGTCGCACCGGTCATACATACCCCAAGTCTGGTTTCCAAAGCGTTTTTGTGGCGCACGCGCAATCCAGGATATATACAATGTGAACAGGTAAAACAAAACAACAAAGAAAAATCACAACTCCGTGAGAAAGTAATAGTAAATTTAGCGACCAATTTACAAGAGTGGTCATCGACTGCTTGAAGCAAACGTTAATCTCAGAAACATTGTCTTGGTCAACTAATAGGCTGTCGCATATGCTTTGAGTTTCAATTATTCGTTTCATGCTGTGTTTCGCCCCGGCAGTAGACAGGGGCGCTATGCTGGAAGGCCCGAGTTTGCTGAAACTCGGAATCTTCCCGAGCTCTGGCGACGCCCTCAGATGAGTGAACTAATGGTAGCAAGACAAAATCCCACCCTTGTCACGCCTCCAACTTGATTGGGTTATCTGGATATATTCCGTGCTTATTCATCACATCGGCGCCACCTCATCGGCGTCTTGGGCGGTCTACAAAGAACGGGTCACGTGAGCCAACCGCCGGTGCACTTCATTTGTGTGTCGCTCCACCAAGTGCACTGCGTGTGCAATTAGACAAACGAGGTTTGTTGAATTTTATAATGCACTTAATACACCTTTATAAGCATTTTATAGTGTGCAAGATTTGGATTTAAAGCGCTTTGGAGTGATTTATGCATTATTAAATTTTGCTTTGTACCGCGAGGGAACGCTACCAACGCCCGTCATCAGCTGACCGCCAATGGCGACGATGTACCCGTGCAACGCAATGGAACGCGCTGTTCTGTGGCCGTGTTCGGACGAGAACCGGCGTATTCAACATGGTATGGCCGATGGCAGGAGTTTTAATATGAGTTTTAATATGAGTTTTAATATGATGGAAGGAGTTTTAATATGATGAAGCCACGCACCCCCGGGCGGATAGTGTTGTTAATTATTGCTCATTGCGCTCTGTAAGTGTATTTGTGTACTGTGGTTCTTGCCGAAGTCAGGCAATAAATAAATAAAAAAAAAGTTCTGTGGCCGTGTGGTCTAACGCGTCGCTCCGGAGAGTCGACAGGCAATGGGAGCGCGTGGGTTCAAATCCCGCATGGTGACACTTTTTTATTTCACATTTTTTTTTTCATCGCAAGTTGAATTTCGCGTGACTTGAATGAGAAACCTCGTTTTGTTCAGAATCGCTTGAATATTATGCCGTGTTCTGAAATGAACTGCATGCATCTGTTCATTTCATGCATACCGCATTAATGTGAGCTGTCCGAAATTCGTTGTCAATGAGCTCGCACCGGCTTTTGGTCAGCAGTGGCGGTTATCTTCCCGATTCTGCAGCATTGTGACTATATTTTTTAGATGCAAGTGAGAGGTTTGTGCGAAAGATGACATTCATTCGTCGGATTTAATTAGCACAGTGGTGAGTGCTCTGCAGTGGCCCGATTAACAAGTGGCCATCTGCAACTTTCGATTTCGCCGTCGCCGAGGAGCCCGCTTTTTTTGTGTGGGCCTCCCTTAAGGTACCTGGCATGTTATAAATTGTTCTGTGCAACCGGTTAGCGGCTGATCCAGTGTTCGCCAAAAGAGTCTGGGACCGACTTTGGCACTGTGCTGTAGAGTAGCCCAAAGGACTTGGCGAGAACAGTTATTTTTTACTGATTGCGATCTTTAATGCATAATGTGCCTTCCTCGTGAAATAGTTGGCCTTCACCATGACAGGGCTGGACTTTGAAGGGGCCTTTACGCCAATTTAGGTCCCGTGGACGCATCCCACGACGTCTGTGATGCCGCCGCGCAGAAGGAAACGCTCCTCAACATACGCACGCTCGGCCGCAGTCGTGGGCAAAGCGAGCCACCGCTTCTGCACAGCCGCGTCGATAAGCGCGTCGGAGACGTCCCTCACACAGCGGCTCACAGTGCTTTATTGGCGTCCAATAAAGCGGTCTGCGCCGACGCTCCCCTGGAAGCTCCCGGTCGCGAAGAACCGGAGGGCGCAGAGGCCTTGCTCTTGGACCGAAAGCGAATGAAGCCCGGTACGCACTCTCCGCAGGCGTGGGTCGTCGCCTAACTATTTACACAACCATCGTACCGATTTTTTGGAGAGGCGAAAATGTCGCTAGAATTCGTCGTCAGCCAAGGCAGTAAACGGGTCCAGCCGGCCGTACTGACATTTGCCGTCAGAGGAAGCGATTACCCAGGCTGCTGCTGCTGCCGCCATGACAGTCCCGAGATAAATTCGGGGCACTTCACCGTTCACGAGTTTAGCTCCGAATTTACCTGTCAATCAAAACCATTGGTCACGCCCCCGGCGTGCCGTACATAAATTATAGGCGTACGCGCTATGGGTGGGCCACTCCCAACATCCCTGCCGGCTACAGGTATGCTGCGCGGCTGTGCTGATTGCTGACAGACATCGACGATGTTGACCATCGAAATATAACAGGCAAAACGGACGTCATCGCTGATAAATCTAAGCACCTCTGCGAAGGACACGCAACGTGGCGAAAGCCGCCGATTTCTTCGCTCGCATACCAAGATTGCACAACACTATAGCCTGTTGCAACCACGTAAGACACAGCACAACGCTGAAGGCGCGTCACACCTGCTTGCAACGCGTCAAACACGGAGCACGACGACGAAGCGGTGCTTGGAGCACGTCCTACTCCAACAACATCGCATCACAGGTGTTTAGCTTGGCTGTCCTTTCATCGGTGATAAAGCTCAGCACCAGTGTGTCAAACACATCTGGGATCGACAAACGATCGCTGCTCCAGGCCCAGTGCAATAAAGTGTTTGTAATTTCCAGCACGTAAGCACTGCGTACTTCACAACCGTAACACCTTTCTCTGTTATAAGTCCGATTCCATTATTACAAACAGGATCCCTCGCCTGCTCGAATGATATTAATGCGATGTCCCTGCGGTATACAATGGCGATCGACGTTAGTGACCAAACCAGTCCGCAAAACCTTGAAGTGCGCGGCGTTAACAAATACTACGCAGATACGCGCGCCACCCCCTTCATAGCTTTTAGTCAGCGTCTGATGACATAGGATGAGTTGTGTCGCTGGGTAGCACGCTCTTCGCATCCGCAGTGCACTAAAGAGGCGTCACACACAACAGGCATACGTAATGAATCATTGAATACAGCCAAACAGCAATTTTTTTTTCTCACACCGCATCACAGCCGCTCGCACGGCCAATTTCTACCGCTGAGATTCGCCAAGAGCGTACTAAAAGCAATGGTTGGCCAGAGCGGGGTGCGGCAGCGGCCGTAGCAGCGGAGAGCTCCACCTGAGGTCACTGCAGAGAGCAGCAGTGACGCGGGGGTGCATTGAAGTTCAGTTTTTTGCTTTTGTTTATTATGTAAGCCAGAAGATGCATGACTGTTATATTTTGATATACGGCACAATAAAATATATTATCGCAATGGCCGAAAAATAAGACGGATTCAGCGTGTAGTAGTTGCCCAGTCTTTCCAGTCGAAGGCAGCGCTACCGGCGGCGTGTCAGCGCAGGAGCTCTCTCGTTTTCGACACGGTGGGCTGCCGCTCTAGTTCATATGCAAGCCACGCTGCAAGCATGCTGCAAGCAATGGCCTCACTATCGCCTCTAGCGGCAGAAAATGTCAAATCTTTGTTAATTTCCTGAAGCTATGCTTTTCAACAACGCTTCATTGGATTCAGATTTTAAAATACATTTGGAAATGAACAAAATGTTCATAATATTATCTGCTGCCTTTTAACGTATTCGAGAGAAGAGAAAGGGTTGATAAAAGTGTGCACCTAGTGCGCACTGTTCGTCTTCGGAAATGGAGAGACAGATAGAGCTGAAAGAGAAGACACGCCTTTGACGTGCCCAAAAAGGCGTGTCAAACAACTAGCGGCGAGTGTGCAGATAGATAGCAGAAAAGTCACGATTTCGCGATTGCTGATATGGCGCTGATAACTTCAGGTAGCGCTGCGGCCTGGTATTGCGCAGTGTATTGTGTTTGAGTGTGGAAATGGCGCGCAGGGTGCGCTTGTATCGCCTTTACGAGGCTTTATCTCTACATTTTATTGTCCGCTGCCTGCGCACGTTCCGCGCTATCTTCGTTCACTGACTGCCGTCATCGCAAACTCGGATGAAACTCGGGCGAGCGCCAAACTCGGGCCTTCCGGCATAGCGCCCCAGGACAGGTTTTCACTGGAGCCAGGCAGGAAACAATGTTGGCAAAGATTCTCAGGGGATTGCTTTTGGCGAAGCTGGAGCTCGCTCTACACAACTGCTTGCGATAATGAGCATAGTAGTTTATGTAAGGCTTTGAACAAATTTCTTTCGCGATAATTGTTCTTATTGGGGAAATTAAGGGGAGGCATCCAAGAGACAATGAAGGAAAATACTGGGAACGTTCTTTTGGACGGCTAAATGACGAATGGCCACCTCAGGCGATTCTGCACCATCTCATATTATGAGCGTCCACAGAGCTAGATATCGACATTTCGCTGTTTTGATGGAGCCTGTGCCCATCGGCCCTCTTACGCGAGGCACAACGGGGCATGTCCCGCTACCACCATCGTAGCAATTATGTTCCTTATCGTCCACCGCAGCGTCTGCTTGAACTCGGCAGTAGCGGGGCGCGCGACAGCAGTGAATGCCACTGAAAGAAAAGATTCAAAAGAATATGATTGTAATAAAATTGTTAGAACAAGTCTTCCGAAAATTTCAGCTCTCCTCATTGTGGTGAAAAACTGCCTAGTCGAAAGAAAAGGACAGAACCGCCTCAACAATACGACAAAATATTTTGTAGTTTTGTTTGAACGACAGGTTTTTATGTTATTTCGTATATTTTTTATACTACTATAATTTTTTCTGTAGTACTTTTCTGTATTCTGTACTTCATTACTACTTTTCTTGTAGTAACTACAGAAAATCCTGTTGTCACATGTTTGTTGTTACAAGTTTTTTGGTCAAAATGAACACAAAAAGTCAGTTGTCACGGCAGAACCTTTTATGTTTTTGGACGGGATGCTAGCAGTAACATTGTGCACTTCAGAAGTCTTACAGCTGCATTAAGCACGGCTAGCCAGCAGATTGCCATGCGCCGAAACATGCGCCGAAAGGAGCTTTTTCATTCCCAGTGTGACTCAGTTCAGCAAGTACCGTCGAGTACAGCTGCGATGAAAATCGATACTCTTTGTGCCTTGAAATCATATATGTTGCTTACAAATTTCCTGACCATAATTTAATCGCATGTAGTTGTGCTTTCCAGCTGAACAATATAGAGCTTCTAGGTGAAATAGAAGACGCCCGTATGCTACCAACTTTTCTACGTATGGTTACAGAAACCCTAAGTTTTCTATGTTAAACCTTTATTGATGACATGCTTTTTCGTCCACCTGTAGAAATCGTATTTGAAATATATTTTTCGATCATATAATTGTGTGACCACGTTCTGTTAATTGAGCGGCCCTTTCACTTCAGCTCGTTTTTTGTTCGATTCATTACGAAGAGCATCTTTGAGGAACCTCTCACACATTAAGGGAAATCTGAGGAAATCTAGATGTTACCATTCAACATTTCAACTATCTTACAATTTCTTCAGATAAAACCGTTTACGGATGTATCTGAGGAAATCTAGATGTTACCATTCAACATTTCAACTATCTTACAATTGCTTCTGATAAAACCGTTTACGGATGTGTAGAAGTGTTCCCATCCATTTCCTAAAGAACCCTTGGTAGTAACAGAGCAGGGCCATCGGGTTGTATTCTAATTTGATGTAACAGTACCTTGGTTTGGGCTAGTTGGAACTGTTACCAACTAGCCCAGTTCCAACTAGCGCCTGTCCTGTCCACTTCTGTGTCGTCCGTGTCCTTTTTGCGCTATGTTTTCGAAGAACTGTTACTAACTAGCCCAAACCAAGCTACTGTATTCCAACTAACCGATGTTCCGGCGACTAACAAACCATTGGCGACACTGTTTCACAAAGTAACCGGTTTGGTGTGGCTATATTGGCGCGCTGCTTCAGTGAAAATCAGTCGTCTATCCGCCGTATTGGTTCCATGGGCGCTCTTCTTGCAGCTGGTGAAATTCACCGATTGAAGGCGGTAAAAACAATTCCGGCTTCTAGTTCATTTAACGCCTCTATTCGCTCACCACTCAAGATACCAGCTCCCGTAAGCAAGGAGCCGAGGTGTCCTGGACCATGTCAATCCGAAAGAACGGACCCACGCAAGGCGAACCGGACGTGTGGCCGCCGAGCACTCGGATCGAACCGGCTGCCGAAAGCTGCACCCCAACCGGCTCCCGCTCCGGTGCCACCCGACGCCACGATCAGCCAGGTGTAAGTAGCAAAAGGCTACCCGTCAGGAAGTCTGTCGTTTAGATGTGCAAATTTTGCCGCACCTGTTAACAAGCGGAAGCCCGCCGTTACTGCTTAAAATATTCTGTGACAGACGCCAAAAACTGACCTTTTCAGGGTTACATCTCGGGAATTCGAGAAAACGCAAAAGGAGATCCCCAGTGCGCTCGCAGTGCACACCATTCCCGCGGCATGATTTGCACAGCCGTCGCAGCATCTTGGGAACGCGAAGTACCCAGTCACTGTTTAGACTGATGCGAAAGAAATCAAAGAAAGACAAAGAACACGCACTGGCCGGTGTCCGCCGTGCGCAGAATCTCTTGTATCTCAATCAGCAATATAGCTTTAGGAGTTTTCTGTACTCCGCTAAGGAAACATGGTCTTGATACTTGGCCTTATACTAGGGTGCAGAACGCTCGCCCCTCTATGTACTTCATACCCCGACGAGAACCTCATCGATTACACAAACCCGTGCTTAGGACGTTCATAGCCGCTGAAACGGAGCCTCTAGGGATTCACGCGCAATGAAACTCTCCTTGCGTGTTTTTTTATTCAGTGCGCATTACATTAAAAAGTGCTGGGGGAGTTCGTTGAAGTTCCCTGCGAAGAAAATCCGGTGTCGCTGCTGTGAGCGAAAAATCATGAACATGCTCATGAAGCGGTCCCCAGAGAACAACTTAGGAGGTTGTTGTGGGCCACCTAAGTCACATGACCTTCCGGCGTCATCACAACATACCTTCCGTGGCAGGTGGCAGTTAAATTAATCATTGCACGCTCGGGAAGAGCAACCTGATCGCACAACCCCCACCGGTGACAGCACCTGCTTTCGCAGGACAGTGGCGAATCGCTTAACCACTGCACCACTGCGCCAGGAGTGCTATGAGGACTCCCAGGGATAGATGAATGTAGAGCATGACCTTCTGCATATAGGGGAATTAACACATTACGCTATCGCATCATACCGTCAAGGTTAAGCTGAAGTGTTCCCTCTAATTTTTTCAGTTCAATGTAGATTATGTCACACTGAGCAAGCTAAATGCCTCATTACATGCATTCTCTACATGCGTAGGATTCACCGGCATGCCCTGATTAGACTGCTCATAAATACGGCTACTCTCTATACATTATTTATGCAAGCAGGATATCAGGTCACGTTTGTGGAGGATTGCCTAATGACCGAATTATTGCACAGAACGCAAAAGCAGCCTAACTTCGAATGCAGCAGACGCTTACTCCGAGAAAACATCACGTGAAAGGAAACACCAGCTTTTTTGTGTTTATTTCTGCTCAACTTAGAACTTCCACTTCTTTCGATGTCACTCTCGGCTTATATACTCGCCGATGCCGCTAACCGTAAAAATGCAGGGCTTCTTAAACTAAAGGCGGCATGTGGTTGTTTTTTCTTCTACTATATAATCAACACTCTTTCAGGTAAACAGTTATTACACTATTATGGGATGATTTAAAATTGTTTTCCAAACTGAAGTGAATTAACCGTTCTAATGCCGCCCGCCGCGGTGGCTCAGTGGTTTCGGTGCTCGGCTGCTGGCCCAAAAAACGCGGGTTCGATTCTGGCCGCAGCGGTCGAATTTCGATGAAAGCAAAATTCTAGAGGCCCGTGTGCTGTGTGATGTAAGTGCATCTTTAAAGAACCCCAGGTGGTCGAAAATTCCGCAGCCCTTCACTACGGCGTCCCTCATAGCCTGAGTTTCTTTGCGACGTTAAACCCCCCTAAAGCAATAAACCGTTCTAATTCCCACTTAACATAACTACAAGAACATGAAATATATCAATTGTCACGTGCTGGTGATGGCAGTCTTGCAGTGAGTCAGGAAGGCAATGATCACTTCTGCCAAATACACTCGATTGAAGCATTCATTATACGCCCTCTAACATGGCAAGACGCACCGGAGAAAGTAATAATACGCTTCCAGAGTATCAAAAGTTGGCGGCAATACGCAATTTACTCAGGGCCGCTGTGGACTACCGGTGCCGCTCCGGAAGGGACGGCTGCAGTCGCTGTGTGCCGGATATGTATGACCGCGAGGTGCTCGAACCCAAGTGTCTGCCCCAAGACACTCCCGGGCGGACTCCCCTGTGCTGCCCCCGCATGATGAGTTCCGCAAATGGTAAGTTGCAGTTGCGCTCGGCTCCTGCTGCGGAAGTCCTTCCTTCGTCAACGCAAGCTAGGACCCCTTCATGTTCGACAAAGAACTGTGTGGCATGTTCACTACTGCATCTGGAGTATGTTAAGATGCACGTTTCGAATAAGCGGCTGATTCATTACTGCATTTGGAGTATGTTAAAATGCGCGTTTTGAATAACCGGCTGACACTGCGTGCAAAAAGCATGTGTGCTGGGTATTTTGCCGTCAACACAAGAGTGTGATTGGAGCTCGGCTTGAGATGCTCGAAAGCTCGCAGCCCATGAAAACGGGTGTAAAATAAAATGTCCCCGGAATATACGTCCTCGGAAAAAAAAGTCCCCCCCCCCCCCCCCCTAAAGAAAAAATAAAGTTCCTGAGGAAGCGCCCTCAAGAAAAAAGAAATTCTTCATGCGAAGAATTACACATAAAATTCTTCGGGAACCCACCTGGGAAAATATTTCCTCTTTATTGCACTCTTCCATGACTGTAAGAATGGGTAAGCAAGAAGTATTTTACAGTACCAGATCAAACTATGGCTATGTAGTGTAGGTCGTCATCATAACCATCAGCCTTACTACGCCCACTGCAGGGCAAAGGCCTCTCCCATGTCTCTCCAATTACCTGTGTGCTTTGCCATCTGCGGCCACCGTATGTCAGCAGACTTCTTAATCTCATCCGCCCACCTAGTTCCTGCCGTCCCCTTGTCCGCTTGCCTTCTCTTGGAATCCATTGCGTTACCTTTAAGGACCTGCGGTTATCTTGCCTTCTCATGCATTAAATGTCATGCACAAGTTACTTATTTTTCTTGATTTCGACTAGGATGTCATTAACCCCACTCTGCCAGCTTCCGGTCTCTTAACGTTACACCTATCATTTTCCTTTCCATAGCTCACTGCGTTGTCCTTAATTTAAGCTTAACCCTTTACGATGGCCAACACGTTTCTTCCCTCTAGGTGAATACCGTTAAGATACAGCTGTTGTATACTTTTCTCTTGAAAGATATTGGTAAACTGCCAGCCATGATTTTAGAGAACATGCCATATGCGCTTCACCCCATTCTTATTCTTCTAGTTATTTGCCTGTCATGATCCGGTTCAGCGAGCCCTATCATTCCAAAGTAGATATACTGCCTTACACTTCAACCATCTCGCTACCAATTGTGAACTGCTACCCAATGCGAGACTGTTGAAGGTTACTTTGCTTTTCTGCATGTCAATCTTTAACACACACTGTTCTGCTCTGCTCGTCTCATTTATCACGCTTTTCTGCTCATTTGCTGACTGATTTAGCAAGGCAATGTCATCAGCGAATCGCATATTACTTAGGTACTCTCCTATAACTCTTATCCCCAACTGTCCCCAATCCAGGCCTCGGAACACCTCCTGTAAACAGGCGGTGAAAAGCATTAGCGAGGTCGTGTCTCCCTCGCCGGCACCCTTCCTTATTGGAATTTGTTTGCTGACTTTATGAAGGACTAGGTTAGGTGCGCAGTCGTTATAGATAATTAGCAGTATTTTCACATAAGAGCTTCTATACCCTGGTAGTGCAGGTAATGCCTTTAAAAGCGACACTGCGAAGCGCTTACGCCGATGACTTCGCGTAAGTGCCGAACGATCCAGAGACGCCTATGCCTTCGGCCACTCCCTTTCCACCGCCATCATTTTTTTAATGGCCGCCCGGTGGCATGTGGACGGCGGCGGTGGTGTAAATGTAAACGCATGATAAGCCTTACAGTGGCCTGTCGAGAAATGCTTCGCCGGAGTCAGTGACTTAAATGTCTTTGGCTCTCCGACTATTTAATGAGGCCAGTGTCCACTAACAACTTCAAGAGTGATTGCGAGACTGATCGCCAGGCGGTTCGGGAGACCTGCAGGGTACACAAAGAGAGCCACTGCGTTTGGCAAAGCTACAGGGAGGGGGGGGGGGGGGGGATGGACGTCCGGAATCTCTTCGTTTTTTACTCACCTCCAAGCTGAACGATGCAACCGCTGCATCGCACAAACTTGCATAGTTCGTCCTCGGTCCGCCATCAATGGTGTCCGAATGGACACTCCACATCGCAGGGAGGTAGATAGAAGGCTTTTGCAAGAAAGTTACGACGTGTAAGCTTTTGTTGCACGCCTCTAGATACCGGAAACATATCATGTACTAAAGCAGTCCAGTATTTCCCGGTCAGCTTCTGACCTTAATCTCTTGTAGAACGGTCCCCAATTAACACACATCTGCCATTTCGTTCAGTACAGCACCAACAAAGAGAAGTGTCCAGTTTAGAACCCACTGCATACCGGTACTGCACGTGACGTAAGATAAGATGAGCACCAGGGCTGGGGAAAGCTTGTACCCATTAGAAAACCGGTGGATAACCGATAGCAGTGGGAATCGAACCCCCCACCTCCGGCACGCCAGGCAGATGTCGAAATCAGTGAGTAACGGGACGTTTAGTGCCACCCATTTCGGGACATCTTTTTCTACTTCGAAGACTGGGTCATTTTTTCGGGGTTATTTTTGCCGGGGGAATTTTTTCAAATTGAAATTCAAAATCAAATGCTTTACTTCTGCCTTGTAAAGATACAGACAGCGGAGGCGCAGAAAAAGCTGAGAGACAGCTTGACTAAGCCGCAGCCCCCTTTCGCTTGGCAGCAGCTTGACAGCAAGGTTTTTAATACAAAAGGCAGTTGCAAAGCATGATAACAAGTATACAATAATGAGCAGGTACAAGAGAAAACGAAAGAACATTATACAATATTGACACAATATTCACATTGGGTAGACACAGGTAATGGCAGCAAAGAAAAAAAAAAGGGAAAGAAGAAAAAAAAAGCACAAGACAAAAAATCCTACATGCTAGCATACAAAGCACGCAAAGACCTGTTTGACGAACTGAAAAGGTCAAAATTATTATATATATACGCGTTTAGCAGGGACGGAAGAGTGAACTGCAGGCGTTCTCTACCCGAGTTTAACCGTGGGGTCGGGACTATCCATGTCTCCGCATACCTTGTTGTGTAGCTTGCATCTCGGGTATGTAGTTCAGCAAGTTTACGTATGTGGTTTACATTTCTACGTGTTTCGAGTTTAAACCGGACACTCAAGCGATATTTATACAAGTTGTGTATTTTTAGCACACCACTTCGTAGAAAGAGATCTTTGCTTGGCGAGTCCCAGGGGACATTGTAAACATGACGAAGAAGTTTTTTCTGAAAAATGTAGATACGCTGAAGACAGGAATATTTAATCCGGGGACATTTCTCCCAGATCGTTCTTCCAAAACCTAATGCAAACCTCTCAAAATAATTTCAAATACCATATTTATGGTTACTCGAATCTCGGCCGGCTAGATTCTACGCCTACACCCAAAAGTTGAAGGCCAAAAAAAAAAAAACTTCCCTCGGATGTAATCTGGCCGAAAACAACAAATCGGAACGCCCTCAGGAGCAGCACCGAAACGGAATTTACTTCTACGAACCTGCTCTCGCTCACTCGTGCTCATCGCTGACCTCTTTATCAACGCAGTCCTCTTCGTACATTGCACAGTTTTTTCTGCCATCAAGCGCATTGGAAATGGTGCACTTTCGAAACGACCGCGCAACCAAGCTTTCCGGGATGTCATCCCAGGCTGCAGCGATCCAGCTAGCTGCAACTTCTAGCGACACGCACTTGATGCGACCTTTTGGAGTTAGGTCACACGTTTCACTGGTCACGCGGAATGTCTCGCTCTGTTTCCAGCTCCCTAGCTTTCGCCTGTGCCATTTCTTGGTTCACTAGGAGTGCATCTGATCACCACGATTTCACGAACTCTGCCAGTGATGATTCCACTTCTGGATGGTGGTCTTTCTCCGGGCCCGTCGAGGCCCTTTTCGTTGTGGTGCGCGCTAAAAGTTCATCACGCTGCACCCTCCAACGGCGACCATTGTTTTCGCCTACGCCGAAGCCCTGACCAGCTTGCAGGTTTCAAAACTGCTCTGCAGCGAGCACAATTTTTCGCTTTACGGCGTCACTATAATGACACCGTCTGCTTGGTGCCATGATGTCGGTGAATAACCAGGTGTGAAAAACCTGCACTGCCACGGAACGTGCCCATGTCACCACATGGAGAAAACCAGCTCAAAACGGCAGCCAATGCTCGTGTGTGCTCTTATCGGCATATGCCACAGATAGTAACAGCTAAAGTTCTGTCTTCTGTTGGCTTATCGCAGTGGCGCCACCTGCATGCTACTTTTTTTATTTCCTGAATACAACAAAATCCTCGAATATAAGCCTACCTAAGAGTTCATATCTCTTAGTTTCAAAAAACCTATCTGCCGAGATTCAAATAAATGCGGCGTACGTAGTCGAGACAAGCACGAGCTTGTACCTATGACGGGCATTTATCGCCACTAGATATATTTTAATACACGACACATTGCACTATAGGTTCGATTATAGGTTGAGTTTGAGGGCGGTGTCAAGTTCGATCTTGAGCAACGGGCTACGCTCCCCCAGGACGCTGTTCTCATCTGCAAGCGAAAACCAAACATGCATGCACATTGCGAGGCGGATCTTCTCATGTGTAACAAGCCGCTTGCGTTTTGTGTCAAGCAAAGAACAATCAGTCGCTTTTCCTCGAACACCTATCCCCAACACTCGACCTATCGGCCTCATGACCATTTTTTTGACGAAGGTTCGCGCTCGGCACGTGGGTATTTTCTCACGTAGCATTGCCTTCAAACATTCCATCAGATAATGCGCAAGCTGTTTCCAAATAGTAATTTTTGGGAAACGAAAATGGCGCCGTAACTATCTCTGTACTCGGTAGACACCTCAACCTCGCCATAAGGAAAGGTAAGAAGGTGGGAGTCATAGAATAGAGAGAGAAGGGGTGCCGTAGTGGAGAGCTCCGGAGTAATTTCTACCACCTGGTGATCTGGGCAAGCTACTGGAGCACATTATCCGTACTGGGCTCCAGAACTACACTGAAGACAAGGCACTCATCCCGGACACAATGATTATGTTCATGGCAAACTTTTCCACGCGAATATGATGATACTACTTAAAAGGGGCATCACCTACAGGGACAGCAACAACGAGAGCTGTCCTGGGCCTTGATTTAAACAATGCCTTTGACAACATCTCACACAAATAATCCTTGAGAATGTAAGTAGCAGTAACCTAGGCATCATAACGCACAATTGTAGCAGATCATTTCTGTTCAAACGCACAGCCGTCATAACACTACGAGACATTACATTCGCCCTAATAACATTGCGTACACAAGGCACTCCACAATACTCCATCCTCTCACCATCTCTCTTTAATTTAGCACTTATTCGTCTGCCGGGTATATCAGCCGAAATTTAAAATTTGTCGCTCACCTTCGACGCTGATGATATCACCCTCTGGACCAGTATAGTGAACGAGAGCGAAATCGAGGAAACTCTCCTATTGGCCGGTTAGAGTTCTTGAATGATCTGCTGATATATCTCCTCCTGGATGGGTTGTGTTGCGGGTGTGCTTTGAGTTTCAGAATTGGGTTGTAAAAATTTTCAATAGAGTTTTCAATCAATCATTCTTTAATTGCCAGTTGATCAGGTAGATATTTCTGCCCTTCAAGCAGGACTCACTTGGTCGGAGCCTAAATCTGAACTCCTTTTCATTCGAGGTAAGGCCCCAAGTAGGCGGACACACCAAGATCGCATACCCATCACAGCCAGTGTAAACGAACAATCCATACCGGAAGTCCAGACACTGAGGGTATCGGAACTCTTCATCCAGAGCAATGACAACAACGAAGAAACGACCAACAGACTTTCTGCCACTACTCATCAAACAATCCATCTAATTAAACGAATTGCAAACAGGACAAGGGGCATGAGGAATACGGACCTGTGAAGTTTATTGCAAGCCTTCGTTCTTAGCCGCTTCACCTACACAGTGGCCTACTGACAGGTCTATGCGGCATAGAAAACCAAGCTGGAGTGCATTGAGAGCAGCATTAGGGCTTCCTCACTATGCACCGCTCCGGGGGCAGGCAAGGATAGCCTAATCTCATTTCATGATCCAACCCACCACTACTGCCTTGGATGAAGGAAGTTACCGCTACTGCACAAGAGGTTTCATAAAGAGCAGGAAATCACCTCTAATAGACTCCGAACAAACTCCCTCCCTCGCCCGGTAATTTTTTTTTCATATGCTCCCAAATCAATTCTCCCGAGTGCACACTGTGCGATGGGATATCTGCCCTCAACCATATTATCTGGGGATGCAAGGAGGACTCACCACCTCCATAATCATGGGAAATCCTGCTACCAGACGACTGGGAGACACTACTGCCCAGCTCAGACCCGGGCATACAAGAACGGATCCTCAAACGCGCCTACGAGGTCACCAGTAGGCTTGAACTGCTGGTCACCTAGAAAAGCAGTGTATGCCGCCCTACAGGACTAAATAAAGGTTTCTTCTCTCTTGGGATCTATAACGTGCACTGATATCGAACAGCACACGGGCGCATTTGGCATTTTGCCTCCGTCGAAGCTGTTTCCAAAGCAGTCCATAAAAGAAGGCTAAGTGCAGATGCCGACACCAGCAACTACAACATGTGCAGAAGCCGGACCAGCTGCTTGAGTTCACTTAGCGCTTTCCTAAGCAGTGAAAGCGCTTGGGAGCTCTTCCTGACGCGTCATTTCTATGTGAGGCGATCTTCGCTACATACATGACGCCGATTAGATTTCCCTCTTATTTTCTATGGGAGCGGCCCGGAACAATGCCGCTCAGATCGTTATCTCATGCGCCGCCAAGGCATTGCGCATACGCAGATCGATCGCGCAAAAGGTGGATTTATGGTTGGAAACGCTTTTAAGTCTATAATAACTAAACACTCTTTCGGCAAATAATTTTAAAGCGAGAGCTCCACTAGCCTAGTGATGCCGATATCGCCGTGTCTGCACGAATAACCTTGAACAGGAGCGGAGCTTTGTAACCAACCACGCTACGTACCACGTGACTCGACTTCAGCGGCCACGGCGACTTCTCCGCAGTCGCCGTGGCCGCTGCGCGCAGCGTATCCCGCGTATCGCTATCGACGAAGCAGGATAGCCGGAACCGACATCTTCGAGAATGGGTACTCGCAGACGTCGGGCCGAGTCTTTCGGGTAGAAGTCGGGCTGAAGGCTTAAGAAATCGATAAGGAGCGTAAACGCGCTAAACGGGCAGCCAAAACCGATGAAGAGCAGGAGCTTCGAAAGCAAAGGAAAGGTGCTTAACTGGACCCCTGGGACAGTGGACACCTCAGTCGCGCTTTAAGCTGTGTGGCGGTAGTGGCAGATCTGCGTTGCATGCGTTGGCGTTGACGATGTCGTGGCAGAAACGCAGCACTGAATCTATAGGCCATCGGCGTTCATTTTGTCATTGATTGATTGATTAATTGATTGATTGATTGATTGATTGATTGATTGATTGATTGATTGATTGATTGATTGATTGATTGATTGATTGATTGATTGATTGATTGATTGATTGATTGATTGATTGAACAACTTTTATTTCATTTCCATCATACAAGGCGTTTGTCCCCGCCCCCGGACGCAGTCCTGGGAGACGGGGAG
This sequence comes from Amblyomma mixtum, assembly GCF_055824585.1. Lineage (NCBI taxonomy): Eukaryota > Metazoa > Arthropoda > Arachnida > Ixodida > Ixodidae > Amblyomma > Amblyomma mixtum. Next base: position 24,392,526 of record NC_143015.1, read on the forward strand.
TTTGCCGTCCGCGGCTAGAGGCTGGCTGGCAGTCCATGACTGGTAGCGGCCTCTTCCGCCAAATGGATGTGACGTTGGCATGGACAACGTTCTATAACCCGATGATTTTGATGGAAAAAAAGTGTGCGTAAATGGCTCCCTGGGTCAGAGGACTCCTGAATCGTTTTTTGAGGTACAGCCGGCCAAATCTTTAGCTGGCGTGCGTGACGGCCGCTTTTTGCTTGCTCCTGTTTTTTACGAAGAAGCAAACTTGCTCAAAGATGAATATAAAGCACCGGCTTGGGAGCCTTTGCCTAGATCCGATATTTTCGAAATTTTGATTCGTCATAAAGCTGAGGAGAAAGCAAAACATGGTCGTCACGCACGCCAGCTAAAGATTTGGCCGGCTGTACGTGAGGTGGTGAGAAAGAGATTTGGGCTGCATGCATTAGCGCTGGCAACATTGTGGCAGACACACGGCACTGCAGCAATAGGCCGCAGCGTGACTTCATGCTGGTTGTGCAAGTGTCGCTTTCGCTTGCATAACCAGGGTTGGCTGAGCTAAGTCGGAGCCATTTATTTTAGTGCGAGAGCACTATTAGCCTCCCCGTAAAATCCGTATGTGAGCGTGAACATCTGAGTAAGTCACGAAAGCAAAGGAAAGGCGCATAACTGGCTCCCTGGGTCAGTGTACACGACAGTCGCGCTTAGAGGTGCGTGGCGGTGGTGAGAGAGACGCGCTGCATGCGTTGGCGTTGAGAACGTCATACACTCTATTGATTTTGAGTGGACACCACAGTTGAGCTTTGTGGCACGTGGCAATGGTGACCAAATGCAAAAAACCGTGCTTTCGCTCATTATTTCGTGCCTAGCAACAAGCCATTTTTTTTCGCCAGATTTTGCTCTATACCTGTCCTTCAGATTAGTGTCCAGCCCCGCTCATCACACGGCCATCTAGTGCAGGACATCGAGTATGACTGAGAATTGTTGAAATTGGCGGCAACCAGATTGTATGCAACTGGCGCAAGGACAGATTCGTTTTCACAGATGTGTTCCTGCTGAATTTGGCTTTGCATATCAGTACAGATCGTTGTTTAAACTTCTAAAGAGCATCCTCGCTGAAATTGTTTCTTGTTGTTTTTTCCGTGTTGCAGGGTTGCTGACAAATTTTAAGTAATCTTTGTAAGCAGAACCGCGCAGTAGGCGGGTCTCTATTCTATCTCTTGGGCTGCTTGGGATATCACTGCGCATCTTGCAACTTGCTCTGAGGTTTGGAAAACGCAGCCGTTTAATGTAGATTATCGGAAACTGCTGTCCAATTGAGCGGCATGCAGGACTAGTCGCGCAAAAGCGCTTTCTCTAAACCACTGTTTCGTTACCTAGGCACGTATACCTTCTCTAACAAACTTAAGAAATTACCTGCGATTACCTCGCAGGAACCAAAGCGTGGAGCGCGGAAGTGGCACCACTGACTCTGAGGCGAAGACGTCCGACCTCCTTGGAGCGCCCAGAAGTAATGGGAGAGGACTGCGCGCTGTGAAAAGTGCTTCGGCCACTCTAACACGGCGATTTTATTATTATGCCGTAGTTTTCGCAAAACACGTCGGTTTCCGGCATTGGTGCGCCATGACTGACAGCTTTCGGTCACAGGCTACTCGCGTTTGAGTTATGAATTTCGTTTGATGGAGTAGCAAGACAAATACATTTGGATCTTTGAAACGAAAACTGTGCCTTGTTACTTTGTGAACTATGCACAATTCACGAGTTACTAAGAGGGCCCGCAAGCTCTAGGTGTGTACGGGGTGGTGTTGCGCTGTGTTGTGCTGCGATAAAATTTCCCTCTTGTGTGGTCATATAGGTGCTACTGCTCATGAAACTTCTCCTTAAGTCTGGTACAGACGCAGAACCAACCACTGCGAGAGGTACGAGCAACATCAAGAGCGCGGCATGTTGTAACTCCGCTACGAAAGAGCCCTCTCGGATGTTGACGAATTGCTGTGACCAAACTTAACGTTGAGTAAAACACAGACAACAAAGCTTTGTTTTTAGGTAGCAGGACGGATTCCTTAGACGCACCATCAAACCTTTCGTGGCGCTTTTTTGCATATACAACAGAACACTAATACAACCTTATGCCCTGCGATCGAGACTGCAGTCAGTTTAGGCGGGATAATGAGCTCCCCCGTAGGTTAGGCAGACCTTCCCTGATGAGTAGAAAAACATTACCGCAACTTGGCATTGTTATTGGCCAGGTAGACTGGCCAAGAACTTCGCAGCAAATTGTGAAAGTAAGGCGAACAAAAGGTAAGACTCGATGTCCTCTCACCCCACACTGACACAACTTTATGCCTGCATTTTCATTTCGACTGCTTGGTGCGCTGCCCTCAATTTATTCTCAAGCCTTGCCGTTAGCCTACAACTATTATGCAGTTATTATACAGTTCTAACAAGCTATTTTTGCTCTTGCAACATTGCTGTTCAGCCATAAATTACTTGTGTTTTCAATAATATTAATTTGCTGTGGAGACACTCCAACCGCTCCCTAAAAAATTTCACTTGCTGCACTTGTACGGAATATGCTGTTCGCTATACGAAATAGGGATAGCTAGGATTTACACTTTCTGCACTTGCACAGAATATGCTGTTGGATATACGAAATGCGGATAGCTAGGACTCTGCTTTTTTCTAGCGCTTTAATTCGGAATCTGGCAGCAAGTGTTCGGTTTGTTCGATTAATAGGCATATCGTCTGTGCCAGCTAGGCCGTCTAATTTTACTTAATCATGGCCTAGTGGCAACCTTGGTTTGATAGTAAGAATGTGGATCACTCAGGGCAATGAAACGCAAACGCTTCCGGTTGGATTCACTTCTTCCGATTGTTTCACCGGCAATATGCATTTCCGGAAAAGTTAAACTTCCAGGTAAAGCACTTAATGACAACCGACCGATGAAAGTTGAGATCACTTTTCAGACGAAGGTGAAAAAAAAATCAGCCCACTGTTTCTATTTCGCTTTTGCAAGAATGGGCCAAATGTGAGATAATGGCATTTCATAATATTCAAACCATCTAAATACACATTGCTGTCCAGAAACAACATATACTGCAATATTTTTAAGCATTCATGCCGCATGTATTCAGTAGCGTTGTTATTTTTACGCATAGTTTCTTCGCACATTGCTTCTCGGGTTCCAGTTGCAATTTGTCCTCCATCTTTCCAAGTAAATACCTTTTTAGGACCCTCCACATCACACAACAATGTCCCTGCAAAGAACTCTGCTGATATTACAGGTGTCTTTAAGACGTTCACTCCCGCCATACTGCGATCAATAAAGTGAGAACTGCATAAAAGGTGGCAGTTCGTACGTGTGCAATGTAAAGAAGGCATTCTTTGGTGCGCACACCTAGATAACATGATGAAAGAAGTCGTTGAATCTAGATTTCGCCCTCGAAGGCACTTTTTGAGGAGCTGTGGCTAAGCTAGGTACTCAAAACAATGTTTTGAGCCCATCTGCAACGAAGCCTGGCATTGACCAGCAGAAGTTGTCCCAAAAATCTCTGATGCAATTTCCATGATATTAAAGAAAAGATTTCCTCCGAAGGGGTAGTGAATTGAAAGAAATACTTTCAGATTAGGAGGCGAGCATGCATCCAATAGGCCACAAAACCGCGTCCCTTCTTGGAGAACAAACATGAACCTAGAATGCGCATTGCCTTACCCCTGTATTGCCGCGAAACTTTGTGGTTCACTCTTCAAAGCTGCCGGCATGCCGCTTTATCGCTTTGTTTTTGATGCAAGACGTCACCAGATTTATCTTTACTGATCCCACCGAGGCTTAGCCGATTCTACGTTGTTTCAGAATGTTGTAGTAACTTTGCACACGTATATCAAAAGTTCACTATCAGCTTTAAATGCAGCAGGCGGTCTGTTCGATGACCACCGAGCACGCCTGTTGCTAGGCCGCCGCTGAGCCTTTCTGTTCTTTGCGAGCGCAAGTCAGCCCAAATAAAGAGTTTTGTTTAGAGGCCATTCTCAGGGTCTTGCTGCTCGCCGGACTGCAGTCACCGCTACGAGACAGTATGCTAATGAGTGGGCGTAAAAATAGATATAAAAATGAAAAGAATGCTCTCGCATTCAATGCACATAACTAGGCTTAAGTGGCCTCCTAAATTTTATGACATGCAGAACTGATTTGGTCGCTTCTCTGCAAAAAGCCTTGTCCATCAACTGGTTCTTGAACTCACACCATGCGTCGGAGTCTTTCGTACGTAGCCTGTGACACAGGTGTCTGTCGGTAGGAAAAATCTGGAAATAGGCGGCCCAAACAGACCTACGCATGTTTTATTCTAAAACCAAGAGGAGAAGCAAAACGTGCAAAGTTACCGCACAGAATAAGAAAAATTCCGCGCTTTACTCGAGATGAAAAGGACCGAAGTGAGCAAAGCATGCCAGCGTTCACTGGAGCATACCATGTGCACCCCTTCTAAAAGTAAGCAGCCCAAGAGGTTTGCTTTCAAGCTGTTTAGCGTGGCTCGCTAGCACGTCAAGCAGTCCAAAACTTGGAAGGATTTAGGATGCGAAACCATTCCTCTTTAGAGAGATTATGGCCGCTGAGGATTCATAGCGAGGTATGCAGCAGCCCTCACAAGAAACCCCTTGGGCCGTACACTTCTCTCGATAAGCGGGCCCGCCCACTTACCAACACTGTGGCTCCACCGCCCCACCTTCACCCTCCTTTAGCGCCGCTCACCACCAACGCTCCATACGCCTATACCTACTAGAAATCCACATAGAAACAGAACGAAAAAAATTGGCGGGGGCTTAGCTTTGGTTAAGCCTGGTAGGTTGCGGAAGCAGGTGTTTTATACTGCATATGCAGCGCCTCTAGCGGATGGAGCGTGGCGCGCCGTGCCAAGCGGCCGCCGTTACCCGACGAGCCGAGTTGGCAGCCCGGCTCTCGCTCCTTGTATGACGTCACGCCATAACGTCACTAGCGCCTCTAGCGGAAGGAGCGCGGCGCGCCGTGCTAAGCGGCCGGCCTTACCCGACGAGCCGAGTTGGTAGCCCGCCTCTCGCTCCAGGCATGACGTCATACTGAGACGTCACTAGGCATGGTATGACGTCAGGGGTCATTCTAACAGTCAAACGCGCCAAGTGGCCGCCGCTACAGGAAAGGCCGTTCTTGGGAGTAGTATTCTCTTCGCAATAGAATCATGAGAACGCTGATATCACCTAAAGAGTGGAATGCGACCAAAAAAATTGGTTGGGTTCAACTACTCTTGAACCTAGTGTATCGAGCTTACGCTGTGTCTTGTTTGGTTTAGCACCATGTCTCCCACGGTTGCGTTCTCAGTGGCTAGCGAGACTGGCTTCCGGACGAGCTACATCCGCCGGATGATCGGATTCTGCCTGACGCTTGAGCTACTTGAGCCGAAGCGAGCGCGCGGACCGGCCAGGCACCGACGCAGCTTCCCTAGCGGCGGCGGCGAGAGCTCGAGACTGAGGATCCAGAGCCGCGAAGCAGCTGCTACAGCGTCAAGGCGGGTCACGTGACACCGTGACCTCAGGAACACACCGCCGCTCTGAGCCTGCTCGAGGTAGCCGGGCCGCAGACGAATGACCTTGGAGAGACAACGCGTAGTAGAGCTTACGCTCTAAATGTGATGGTTATCAGGAAATGAAAGTTGGGGTACTGTCTCACTTCTTGGTGGGCAGCTCCACCTCGCCGGGACCAACGTCTCCTGCCACATGTTTATGCGTTAGTTCTTTCTCACCATGCGCAATGCTCTCGCTGTCATTGTTTCTTTATTTGCACACACATAATCAGGCGCTGAGTCCCCCAAGAACTTCTATTAACCTGCTTGTATCTCCCTTTCCCGGTGGCGCGTTCCCATTTGTTTTTCACTTTTTATGCGACGCATACTACTTTAGCTACCACTTCAGCCCTTCACCGTGGTTATGCGCCTCCAAATCACGTGATACATGACGTCGCACCACGTGACACGATGACGTCACGACAGTACAGAAACGGGGGCCCACCTCGCGCCGTCGCTGTGGTTGTGCGCCTCCAAATCACGTGATACATGACGTCACACCACGTGACACGATGACGTCACGACAGTAGAGAAACGGGGGCCCACCTCGCGCCGTCGCTGTGGTTGTGCGCCTCCAAATCACGTGATACAAGACGTCACAACACGTGACACGATGACGTCACGACAGCGGAGAAACGGGGGCCCACCTCGCGCCGTCGCTGTGGTTGTGCGCATCCAAATTACGCGACACGATGATGCTTCGCATTCTCCAGGCTTAACCAAGTTAAGCCTCAGCCATTTTTTAATTTTTGCGCCACGGTGGGTCGCTCTGAATCGAATTTAACGTTATTGAATTAATTTAACTGCCATATAGTTTTTTGGGCGCTTGGGGGAAAAGGGAGACGCATGTGCTTCGAAGAGTTTGCAGCTCTCTACCCAATAGCAGTAAGAGGCCGTGCTGCTCAGCTCGGGCCCGGAGGTTCAACTCGGAGTCTTGGAGCGGACCAAAGAGGGCGCCGAACGACATCGTCGGTCGGCCGCCTGGCGTCCGGCCTAGAAGAGGAGCCCAGCGCAGGGAGGGGAATGCCACCCCAACCCGCGCCTAAGACCTTGTCTTGAATGAAGTTTACCTCCTCCTTAACTACCATATAGTGCATTGAACAGGTTGTGCTGACATCACAAAGTCACGCGAACATGTCACGTCATCGCCCTCTCGACCAATCGCGACTTTTGTGATTAAGGCGTGATCCGCAATCACATTGTGTGCAGTACAATGTTGGACAGTTGGCTGTTGTGTTGAATTTTTTTGAAATAATGTAGCACCTGTCCCGGTATACGGGTTGCTCACAGTCTCGTGGACAGGTTGTGATGACGTCACAAAATAATGTGGCCTCCTCCGACCTAACAGCGACTCTTGTGACAGACGCAGGGCGAAATCCCATGATGTGCAGTGTAACGCTGTCGCATTTTAAGAGGTGGCCAAATCGAATTCTCTTTGAATTCGATTGCGAAAACCAGCTGCCCTCCAGAAACACCTCAACTGGCCACCGCTCTAGAAGGGGCGGGGCGGCTGCCCGCCCGCACACCAACCATCCGCACAGACCCACTTTCACCCACTGTCTCCCTCCAGTTGAATTCTGTGGCGTGTATTAAGGCTTGGCTTAGAGTAAAACATCAAATTGATGTTTTACTCTAGAGTCGTGGTGCATCCCAACTACTTCCGCAGAATTCCCACACAATATATATATGATCGGGCACTTAAATTCTGAAATTAGTGCTCGAATAGTGAGCATTAAAGAACACCGGGATCTGCACTTAAATGACTTCTTTCCTTATAAAAGACGGGACAGCCAAAGACCAGCGCTTGCCCATTGCGGAGCTTGCCTGCAAGGCTTCACGTCTAGGTGTGTTCCGTTTCTTTAAGTAATATGTTCCTAGAAGTGTGTGGTATAAATGCGGAGGAGGCATAAAGTAAACTCGGAAAACATTCTTGGTGTATCCACGATTATCATTCGTTGAAAGTGAGCTCTAGCACGTTTAATTATTTGCCGCCTTCATTTCCCACTAACGCTTCTCGTTAGTTTCTTCATTCACGCTAATAAATTTTTAGGTGTAATTTTCACCGGCAAACTCAAGTTCGTCGTTGGCATAGAGTTTTGTTTAGATTGAGACATTATTCTGCCTCTGAGCCTCGTTGTAATTGTGCGCCCTCTCTTCTCTGCAGACAAGCCAGGCATTGTGGCCAGGTTTTGCGGGTTGAACCTATCCAACAACGATATCACCACAAAATGCATGGTGTTCGGTCGCCAGTGAAAACCTGTTGGCAGAATATCTTGACGAAGAATCGGAAGCTAAGAAATTTATCACTAAACTGCTAAGCCTTAGAACCACATACATGTGCTCATCGCAGCCACTACGCGCCCATTTGCAATTTAACATGCTGAAACCGTTTACAGCTGAAGAGAGTGATTTGTGTTTAATATATATGAATATATAAACCCATTCCTTATGTAATACCCTCTGAAGGGAATCTTTAGTTTGAATAAAGTGAAGTGAATAATGTTACTAAGTCTAAAAGTTAACATCTTAAAAACTCCTATATTTGAAGACAACGGATTATTAGTAACACCAAAAACATCTGATATTGAGTGCCTTTTTCCTGCACCAGCATCGGTTTCTCAGACCAGCACAGCATGCTCAAATACATTTGTCCTTTAGTCTTCAGAAAAAGACGGAGTGCTTCAGCACTTAGCAGAGACGAAAGCGTGCGCTTTATAAGCGATGTAATTTAGTTTTGAATCCAACGGAAGCTTCACGGCCTGTCATCGTGGAAGCGAGGTAGCCAAAGCCGTAGTTTTCGTAGCACGATTAAGCTCTGGAAGACGTGCTGCCGTTTCGCGCCTCGTTTCCATCATCTTGTGCAGCTCGCTCTAGCATGTAGTGATCACCTGTGCAACCGATGCAGACATCACCCCGAGTGGTTTCAAGCGAGGTGATACCATAGCGCTGCAAGTACACGAGACGCCTGCACGGTCTGGCGCAAGAAAAGGCAATATTTCAGTTATTTGAGAAAATTTTGCAGAGTCGCGAGAATGCAAGCCCGACTGAAGGGTTCACAGGCATATATGAGAGTCCGTTGAAGCATGTCACAAAAAAAAAAAAAAATACGGCATAACCACAAAACACAAAGCAATGGTCAATAGTTTCTCGCTGCTGACACCAGCGACATTTTACAGGTCGTCGCCAAAAAGTATCTTTTTCACGAAGCCACTTTTTCACAGGTAAAGTTGACGTGTGAAGGTTAAAAGAAAGTGTGCGGCCGCTTGAACACACATTCATTGACCCCTTTATTAATACACTGTAGTCTATAATGGAGAGGTAAGGCTGCAAATACATCAGTACAGAAAACAATCTCTCAGTCAGAACTTTTGTCATTTGTATTCTGGATAGACAGTATAGGAATTCTAAAGAAAACCGTACAGTGAAGAAATGGAATGCTTCTTGATGGAACAGCGCAAAACATCGGGACAAGAGACAAGCGCTGACTTACAACTGGTTTTTATTTCGAAGAAACATTGCTTCTTATGCCTTCTTCACCCTCTCAAAAAGCACATGCGTCGCAACCATATCGTTCAAGCGTCCACAAAAAAGCATAAGACAAAAATCACAGATATTTATAATCACATTTTTAACATGTGATTATAAATATAGACATTCCGCAGGCGTTTTGAAATGCAACAGCACCATGCGTATCTATGCATTCTTCTACAGACACCATCAGCTCGTCATGCGGTATGGAATAATACAAATCTTTTACATCAACTGTATTATTCCATACCGCATGACGAGCTGATGGTGTCTGTAGAAGAATGCATAGATACGCATGGTGCTGTTGCATTTCAAAACGCCTGCGGAATGTCTATTAGAGGGTTCCTGGAGCTATTAGCAGTGTACCTCAGGTCAACTTACGTCTGTTGGGAGGAAAAAGTGTATCTCCAGAAACGCGGTGTTTGCATTGGTTCATGTATCGCGCCTCTACTCAGTGATTTGTACTTGGCGCGAAAAGACAGGTTCCTGAACGTAACCCTTGCTGGTACTAGTGTTAAAAAGGTATTTAGGTACGTTGATGACTACCTAGTTCTTTGTGATGTCCAAAGGGCGAATACGCTAGAAGCAGTAATGGAGGAGGTGGGTCGCTTTGCGCAGGCTTTGCAGCCACTTATTATCACGCACGAGCTTCCTGCTCAAGGGTCACTCAGGTTTTTAGACCTGAGACTTGAGTTCACTAGAGAGCACGCCTGCTGGGCCTATGAGCCCAGAGCGGAGAAAGCGCCAATGCCCTTCCAATCAGCTCACTCTAAGCTGACCAAGAGGGCTATTGTGAACTTGTGCTTCACGAATGCCTTGAGGAAATCCTGTGTTCACAAAATGAATGTGAGCTTTCTTCGCCAGGCGGAACGGCTTGGCAACTCGGGTTACCCCTCGCACCTGCTGGTATCTGTTGCCAAGCAGTTGAAAAAGCACCTGATGCAGGCTAGGCCCGAGCAGCAAGATGATGCACAGAAACAGAAAGAAAGGAGGCCGGTAGTAGCAATTCCGTATCTTCACAATATTTCCCATCGCCTGAAAGGCATAGGTCGAAAAGCTGGCGTGAATGTAGTGATGACTGCTCCTAATAAACTCAAAAGTCTGTGCAGACGAGTCAACTCCGATCCGACCAAAAAGAAGCAGGGATGCACGATAAAGCATCGAACCCCCTTTGTGGAGTGCACCGAAGGCCTTGTTTATTCGTTGCCAGTGACTTGCGGTAAACAGTACATTGGGCAGACTGGCAGGTGCATGAATGAAAGGCTGCTAGAACACAAAAATAATTTCGAGCAAGCTTGCAGGAACCTGGGAATCCATTGCAGAGATTGCCCTTCAACTAGTTGTGCACCGGTTTTCCAAAAATGCAAAGCTTTGGCTAATCACAAAGACCAGTTAGTCCGGGAAATAATCGAGGCAGCTTCGATAGCGAGTCTGCGCGACGATTGTGTCAGCACGCCGTCTGTTGCTTTGACTAAGAAAGAATTTGACATGTTAAAAATGTGATTATAAATATCTGTGATTATTTGTCTTATGCTTTTTTGTGGACGCTTGAACGATATGGTTGCGACGCATGTGCTTTTTGAGAGGGTGAAGAAGGTATAAGAAGCAATGTTTCTTCGAAATAAAAACCAGTTGTAAGTCAGCGCTTGTCTCTTGTCCCGATGTTTTGCGCTGTTCCATCAAGAATGAATAACCAACATGCCCAAGCTGCTGTCTTGGCTGAAATGGAATGCGTCGGAAACTTCTTTAAGAAAACCCCGCGAGAGCCTCTTACTCCTATGACCAGTGGGCGCAAACAGAGTAGGCAAATGAGCACTTAATCGTCTGTTAAACACACCTGGGAGGAAGAGATGGTTTGCTTTTTTTAAAACAGAAAAACGTTGAAACAAGCTCGTGAACAAACAAGTGTTGAAGCCCAGCTCCACCATCCTCGAGAGGGAAACACAAGGCTAAACGGGACGGCAAGCTTATGCCGTCAAGCTTGCCGTCAAGCACGTGTAGGATTACGTGCATTTCCACTGCTCTTCTTGCTGAAGCTACCCCAGAAGCCCAGGTATTTAAAAAGGGCTGTATTATTCTTGTCCTCGGAAGCGCACCATAAGAAATCGTGCAGCCAATCCTGCTACCTCAGCAGCCATGATGTACAGTGTGCGCTTCGCGTGCACATAAATACAGCGAGGTCCAGAAAACGGCTCCCTATTTACCGAAATTAACATTTCATCTAAATGATTTAGAAAGAGACGTCTTTCAGGAGCCGTAGTTTTTCTAAAACACTGTATGCAAGCAGGAAGGCTATGACATCCTTGTCGAAATCCTGAAGGAGAAATGGGCATGGACCCGAAATTTATTGCAAAAACAAGATAACCGATGGTCGTTAACTCTAACGAATTGGATTTCAAAAGAAGACAAGTGCAGAAGGGTGTGACAGAAAGTTAGGTGGGCAGATGTCATAGGAAGTGCGCGTGTATATTCTGACCGCAGCTGTGACACGGCAGGGTTAATAGGTTAGAGGACTTTGTCTTGCCGCAGGCATAGTTAGGCTGACGCTGGCTTTTGCAACCATACACTGTCCTTTTCTTCTCGAACATACTGTTAATATTCCACTGATTCTGCGTATATTTGGTTCAACGGTCAAGTCTCACTATATCTCGCGGACTGGGCACACGAGCGAACGACGACGAAGACTGTTTCTTGGAAGCTCGCTCTGCGCGTGCAATGAACGTGCCGTCAGCGCTCGAGCGAATAAGTGTTCCATTCGTTTCCGAGTCTCCATGCTAGGCAGGCTGGCTGCTTTGTCTCATTTTCAAAGGGTAGCAAACGACGGGACGCCTGCTAATCCTGGAGTCACTGGCAATGGCTCCGTGCCCTGCCCCGATCACATCCAAGGTGCGCCTCCGCAGTGCGTGCAACTCTTCCTGCTTCGGCCTGCGATCTCAGCTGACCGAGCAGCAGCAGTTCCCAAGCTCCATAACCCGACTGCGAATGGTGCAGCAGCGACAACCCATTATCGAACAGGTAGGTACAGCTCTACTTTTTTTCTCAAAACTGCAGGAAGAGTCGCTGCCCTGGCAGGAGTGGTTACAAGAGCAGCGTCTTTTCTTAGAGCTCAAACATAGCGACATCAGCGCATTCAACAACAGATAAGGATGAATGCAGACAGTTCCATTGTCTGATGGTGTGTCGAAAAAATGATTAATGCATCAGTTTGGTCTTGCAAGATATGAGAGCCTTGTCTTGGAATGGTCGATGCGTAACAGTCTTTCCAGTTGGGAAAGCAAATGTTTGCCTCTCTCTAAACGTGTTATCTCGTGGCAAAATTAATATTAGGAATTCGATTTTTCTATACCCTGTCGTGGTTAGAGTTGGTCAGTCCGAGCTGCTTCAGCATGCTAGAAACCGATGAAGTGGGCCGATGAAACCGATGAAGTGGGCCGATAGTTGACAAGACAAGCCCACGATCCCTTCGAGAATTCAAAATTGGTTTTAAGCATGAAATGCTTTTAGCTCCCGTCGTCGGCAGAGTGGTGACGTCATGCCGAGACCGAGAGCAAACATCCGGGCATTGAATTCCACACAACCGGGAGCTGAAACGAGAGCATCCGGGCACCGTACGAGATTTAACGAGACTCTCTAAGCCCTCCCACAGGACCGGCACGCAAGCGCCGGTAGCTTCGCGCCGAACGGGTGGTGGCGTTCCTCCCTTCCTGTCCGGTGCGGTTCGGGTGTCCACCGAGATGACAGAGAATTACTGCCCATTGCCTTTCCTCAAAAAACCTTGCGTTCAAAGGGCAAGGCATCGCGCCGAACGGGTGGTGGCGTTGCTCCCTTCCTGTACGGTGCGGTTCGCGTGTCCACCCAGATGACAGAGAATTACAGCGCCATTTCCTATCCTCAGAAAGCGTAGCGTTCAAGGGCAAGGCGCGCCGAACGGGTGGTGGCGTTCCGTGGACTGCCTGGCAGCGCTACAATACGCTGTCGCGTTCCACTCCTAAAGGCGAAGCTTAAGCGTCATTAATTAGCAGTTAATTAGTATTTAGTCAATAAGTAATTAGTCACTAATTAGTAATTTCTCATCACTTCGTCATCAATTATGTGTGACGTAATCCAGTGGTGACGTCACCAGTGTCACGTAGGCAAAGTGCTACGGCAAACGCTTTCTCCTCTACACGCTTTAGACGGTTTTCAACGCTTGCATATACGTTCTTGTCAGGCCTGCGTTTCGTCGTGTCCGCGTACGCTTCCGCATCGTCCTGCATTTCAATGCCGCCACCGTCACAGCTGCTTATGCCGAGCAATGGAGCCTGATGAAAGGAGAGCTAGGAAGCTTCTTGCGGAAAGCGATCGCTTTGCGAGTGATACGCCACAGCAGAAGACTGCTCGCCCCTGCCGACAACGCCATGATTATGCGGCCGCTCCCGAAAGCGACAAGGCCGCCATGATTATCAATGTGTTATGCCCGTAAATATTTCATGCTTACTCTACTCTCGATTACGGAAGAGGCATAGTGTGTACTCTGTAGTCCCGCCACAAATGCGACTGAGCTCGTCTACGGACGCTGCCGCGAACGCTCCATGGCCGGCTGGGCCAGCGCCATCTTTGGCTGGGCCCCGCCCAGCAACTGCGTCGAGCTCTCACGCGTCTAACCCCACGCAGCGGCGTTCGGCGGGCGCTCCGCACCGTTCAGCGAAACATACCGGAAAGGGCAAAATTATATACCACCGTCCATCTTTTGTTTGCTTGTTTCAAAAAGGCGCCGAATTTCGTGACACTCTTGTACGTCTTTGCTAGTGTCTTAATTTTGCTTCATTTGAGGAAAGGAGATGGCGCAGTAACTGCCTCACCTCTCTGTAGACGCGGAATTTCTTGGAAGGAGAAATTCTAGAGACCCGTGTACTGTGTGATGTCAGTGCACGTTAAAGAACCGGAGCCCTTCACTACGGCGTTTCTCATAGCCTGAGTCACTTTGGGACGTTAAACCCCATAAACCAAACCAAACCAAACAGCCTGAGCCGCGCCGTAAGGGAAGGGATAAAGGACGGACTGAAAGCAGAAACGGAGATAGAAGTGCCACAGTGGAGGGCTCCGGAATAATTCCCACCACCACGGGATCCTTGACGTGCACTGTCATCGCCCGGCACACGGGGGCCTTTTGCGTTTCTTTTATTTTGATTTCTCGCTCCGCATAGCATACGTCTGTGAAGTTGGAGGCCTGCTCGTGACAGGTATTCGAACCTAGTGTCCGAGTGTTGCACCCGGACCTTCGTGGAATTAGCGTTCGGAGGCGCGCTTTGCTTTCATTTATCATGGTTTGGTTTATGGTTTATGGCGTTTAACGTCCCAAAGCGACTCAGGCTATGAGGGACGCCGTAGTGAAGGACTCCGGAAATTGCGACCACTTGGGGTTCTTTAGCGTGCACTAACAACGCACAGCACACGGGCCTCTAGAATTTCGCCACCACAGAAATTCAACCGCCGCAGCTGGGATCGAACCCGCGTCTTTCGGGTCAGCAGCCGAGCGCCGTAACCACTGAGCCACCGCGGCGGCTGCTTTCATTTCTGAGTACGCAACCTGCATCAAGGTAGAACGCTCACGATGGCACAATGATGCTTGTCTCTACAGCGCTTGAGCAATCCCAAGTGCCCTCTGAATTTTATCTGTCACTCCAGTGAAGCGTTTGTAAGCGCTCACCTCGGCGCCAGTGGCATTTGCAGGCAATTTCATTTTCCATCAGTCGTTCAGGTGCTTCCCTCTGTCAACGAAACCCCTTAGCACATAAATGTCAGGAGTGGTCGGTAGAGCGTTTTAAGCATGAAATGCTTTTAGCTCCCATCGTCGGCAGTGTGGTGACGTCATGCCGAGACCAAGAGCCAACATCCGGGAACTTAATCCCACTCTTCCGGGCACTGAAACGAGAACATTCGGACACCTTACGAGATTTAACGAGTGTCTCTAAGCCCTCCTACTGTACCGGCATACAAGCGCCGGTAGCTTCGCGTCGAACGGGTGGTGGCGTTCCTCCTTTTCTTTACGGTGCGGTTCGGGTGTCCACCGAGATGACAGAGAATTACTGCGCCATTTCCTTTCCTCAAAAAATTGGCTGTGGCTTAGCTAAGGTTACGCCTGGATATCTCGAAGCGAAAAGCTGCGGCAAGGCGGAGGAGGAGCCGCGCGTGTAGTGAATGCGGTGCTGTCTTAGAAGATTGCTTTAGAGACTTGTACTGTGGCGTGCATTCCTCTCGGGTGTACACCAAGATATGAGAGACAGGCATTTGCTGTCCTTAAAAGCAATTTTCATTTAATTTGAATTTTCTTAAGTGCCTTACGGCGCGGTTCGGGTGTCCACCGAGATACGAGAGGTTCCTCACGCACTGCTTGTCTTTTATTTATTTTTGTATTTGTGCAGCGCGTGACGTCACTCCTTTCGGGTGTACATCAAGATATGAGAGACAGGCATTTCCTTTCCTTCAAGCCAATTTTCATTTCATTTCATTTTCCTTAAGGCCCTTACGGTGCGGTTCAAGGTATCCACCGAGATATGAGAGAGACAGGCGTCGTTTCCTTTCCTTAAAACCAATTTTCTTTTCATTTTCCTTCCCTTACGGCGCGATTCGGTGTCCACCATGACGTCACGCAGTTCGCGCATGCGCACCTGTGGCTTTTTCTGACGACGGGGCCCAGGCTAGCCTCGATGTTGACTAGCCTAGTGAAGCTTTTCGCTTCAGAAGCCTTGCGTTCAGAGGGCAAGGCATCGCGCCGAACCGGTCGTGGTGTTCCTCCCTTCCTGTACGGTGCGGTTCGGGTGTCCATCGAGATGACAGAGAATTACTGCGTAATCTCCTTTCCTCAAAAAGCGTCGCGTTCAAAGGGCAAGGCATCGCGCCGAACGGGTGGTGGCGTTCCGTGGACTGACTGGCAGCGCTACAACACGCTGTCGCGTTCCACTCGTAAAGGCGAACCTTGAGCATCACTAATTAGCAGTTAATTATAATTGAGTCATTAATCAGTTATTAGTGACTAATTAGTAATTTGTCATTACTTCGCCATCAATTATGTGTGACGTAATCTAGTGGGGACGTCACCAGCGCGACATAGGCAAAGTGGTACAAATAACCGAGGAATCAAAACAACGATTACACAGATGAAAGGCAAATAGAAACCGGATACAGCTGACGAGGCAGGGCGGAAGAGATTGCCCAGGCACTCACAGGAAACGATTACGTCCACATGGACCAGTACACAGTATGTGTGGTGTGGTGTGTTGAACACTAGACCCATTTCAAGATTTTCACTAGTACCATCAACAACCAATGTGTTATGCCCGTAAACATTTCATGCTTATTCTACTATCGATTACGGGAGAAGAAATTTTTTCTGACGCACGCTTGTGTGTAAACTGAATGCGCACGGTGTAAAAGAAACACAATTGCATTACTAAAGGAGTTTGTTACCAGTTTCAAAGAGCGGTCACTGCTGTTGGTAAGAAACCGATTAGCGTCGAGAGAACTTAGTGTCCACGAGCTAAAAAAATTATGAGGAACTTTTGCGGCTCAAGTGGTGAAAGGCGAAATCCTGAAGGCTGCATTCTGATACGCGATTGTTCACTTCACATTCTGTTCGTGCGTTAACTGCCAATTAATGACGCTAAATCTTTGCCTTTAGAAGTGGAACGCGTTGAAGCACTGCCAGGGAGTCCACGAAACGCCACCACCCGTTCGGCGCGATGCGTGCGAAGATCTAACTCCACGTAACCTGATTTGGGCCCCCGGTCACCAAGGGCTCCAAGGAAACGATCAGGCCGATCAGGCCGCCCGTGCACTCTCTCCCCGGGCTATCTCCCTGTCCTTGGAAGCCTACTCCCAATCAGACAATCTGGCCCTTACATTCAAACACATCACCGATTACTACAAGGAGGAGCACCGGCGCTACCCGGCCCCTTGTAAGGGTCTGGATCGCGCTGACGAGCCTCCTCATCAAAATTTTTACTAACACTGTACTGTGCCCGGCGGTGCTTAAACATTTCAACAGATCCTTTGATGGCACGTGCCAGTTCTGTGGGGAGGTGGCTGACACCTTCCACATGGTTTGGGCGTGTCAATCAAACCCATCTATCCCCCCCCCCCCCCCCAACCCCAACCCCACCAGAGAAGACTGGGAGGCGGCCCTGCTCGGCTGTCAGGACCTAAAGACCCAAAAGGCCTTGGTTCACTGGACGCGGGCGGCGTTGCTTGCCAATTGGGCCCCCGAAATAGGGGCTCCACCTAGTATTGTTAGGGGAAAGGGCCAATAGGGCCTACCCCAATCACCTCTATGTAAAAATTTAATGCACGATAAATGTTTTTCAACACCACCACCTTTGAACGCAACGCTTTTTGAGGAAAGGAAATGGAGCTGTAATTCTGTCATCTCGGTGGACACTTGAACCGCACCGTACAGGAAAGGAGGAAGTGGAGTGAAAGAAAAAAGAGGGGCCGTAATGAAGAATAAATTTAGGGGGCACTT
Organism: Amblyomma mixtum; assembly: GCF_055824585.1. Lineage (NCBI taxonomy): Eukaryota > Metazoa > Arthropoda > Arachnida > Ixodida > Ixodidae > Amblyomma > Amblyomma mixtum. Next base: position 24,410,125 of record NC_143015.1, read on the forward strand.
TGGCTCTCTAAATGGCTGCAATGCGAAAGCGTTTCCTGGCGCACTGTTCGTTTTTATTGACTTTTATATTTTTCATATATGTTATTTTTGCTCATTTTCTCATTTTTAGTTCTTTATTTTTATTTTCATATGTTATTTCTATTTTTTTATTTTTGTTTATTTTCTTATTTTTATTTTTTATTTTCTTGACTTTATTCTTTGTTCCTTTTATTTTATTTATGAAACGCATGCATTCACTAGATGCGCCTTTATTCACGCCCGAACCATGAGCCTTCGTGACGGAGTGGTAGCGTCTCCGCTTCAAATGCCAAAGGTCCTGGTTCGTTTCCCGCCCTCGGCGCAGTTTCTTTTTAAGCAGTGACGCCGAAAGGCGGACAAATCTGCCGACACGGCTGCCGACGCGTCTGCTAACGACAGTATGAGGCATTAAAGGCTTTCGGCTTAAAATGAAAGTTGTATTTGAGGAAAGGAAATTGCGCAGTAACTGTCTCACATATTTCGGTGGACACCCGTCAAAATTTCGCGCACATTGACGTCACGACCATTTCGACCAATCTGAAACGCGGACAAATTTGCTAACACGTCTTGGTCACGACAGTATGAGCCATTAAAGGCTTTCACCTTAATACCGTCAATCTGTTTTGAAAAATGGTTTTGAGAAATGTTGCAGTATCTGTCTCGCATCTCGGTGTGCACCTTAATCTGGCGTAAGGGAAGGGATAAGGAAGGAAGTGATATTCTATGTTGAAATTGGTTTGGGTTTTTGTTTTGTTTTTGAGGAAAGGGAATGGCGCAGTAATTGTCTCACGTCTCATTGGACACCCGAACAGCGCCGCAAGGTAAAGGGGCCTTTGCCTTTCGTCTCCATCGAAATGCGGCCGCCGCGGGCGGGGTTGAACCCGGGAGCTCTGGCTCAGTAGCCGGGCGCTCCAACCACTGAGCCGCCCATTCCGCCCATTTCTGCGTTTCGCGGCTTCGCCGTTGTCCGTTGTAACCAGCAGTGGACACCTTAGTCGCGCTTTAAGCTGCCATACCAATGGAGCGGGAGCTTGTAAAGCAAAGGAAAGACGTATAACTGCTCTCTTGGAACAGTGGACACCTCAATCGTGCTTTTAAGCTACGTGGCGGTAGTGACAGATGTGTGCTGCGTGTCTTGGCATTGTGCCATTTTAAGGAAATGAAGTGCGCATAACTGGCTCCCTGGCTCAGTGAACGCCTGAATCGCGCTTCTAGGTACGTGGGGTGAGGAGTGAGAAATGTGGGCTGCATGCGTTAGCGCTGACAACGGTGAGCGAACTCTCGCGATCCTCCATTAGCAGTGCCAGGGTGGGGGGTATAAAGACAAGCGGGAATTTCTTACCACTTATGCGGGATAACATTCCGTTCCTCTCACTCGTAACGACTCCCGCAGTTGTGACAACCTCGCGAAATGCTAGCGCAGACCTCGTCTTTGATAACCAGACATTGGTGCAGCACGTCGAGCATATGTCCCTCTATTTCTCCGACCAAAAAGCTTCCTTCATGACAATCAGGAACTGTTAGTGGAGTGTTTCTTGAAGAAGGAAAAAGTGTGAAATATTACTCTGTAATTGTACATAAATGTCTTGCTCGAATTCATTGCCTCCATCTATCGGAAAGCTAAAACAGCTGATGAGCTGCACTCGAATGGTCTTGCGCTGACATCTGCCGGGGTTGTCTAGAATCTATTCTGATTTGAAGGAGAATATCCTGTATCGATAGCTTTTCTCTAACCCGCGTGTCCGGGAGAACATCGTTATTCCTCAGGAGTCTCTTCAGTCGGGTGTTCACGACACACTCGAACAGTTCACTCAAACACGACGCGAGGGGTATCGGTCCTAAATGATCAATAACGCATGGCTTTTGGAATTTGAGAATAAACGGTACTGTGGGCAGTTTCCAGGTGTCAAGAATCTGACCCTTGTTCCAGTATTGCGTGTCGAAGATTTCACTAGTTGTCTTAAAGAGGTGACGTCTATGTTGAAGGACATATTAGTGTTACTCTGGTCAAGTCCAGGGGCGATGTTCTTACGAATGACTTCAAGTTACGTCTTGATTTCCTCAACCGCTGTCTCTGACTGTCACCGAGAACCGGAGAGAATGGCCGGCAAGCGCATGCGCAGAAACAGCTGCCGGCAATACTTGCTGCGCATGCACCTTTGCAGCCAATTCCTGTCGGCTGATGGCGGCAGCGCTTTGCGAAGTAGTTCACGCGTTGCCGTGTTTGCTCTAAGTATGACCATTACTGTAATGTTGAGTCCCAGCGAAGAATCCGCTTAAAGCGCTCCTTTAATGCTATTATTTAATAACAATATTTTCAGAGAACATGGCTGTAAGAGAAAGCACTAGTTACAGAAAAAGAATACCATTAAGAGAGAAGCCACAGTCAGGAAATTGTGAAAACAATCTAATTCCTAGTTAATTCATGTCATCAAAGCTGCTTGTTCTTCAAGAGGTGTTGCCTATGCAACCTCAGCTGTTTTCTAGTAATGCCTGCGTCGCAGGTCATGAATGCTTCCTGTGTAATTGAAAATTTACAGCAGCTACTTTCGCTACATTAACATTACACGCGAAAAATATTCATTGCCCACTTTCGTTTTTACAGCCTTTTCTTTGCTCTGACACTTTAGTATATGGTGCTCAGAAATTCTCCACTCTGACTGCCTTTTGAACTGCTTGTCATATAGCGCCTTTAGGCGTCAATGACTTTCTTCTCCCAGCGTATGCGTACTGATGTTTCAGATCTCATTCTAAAATTCGCAGAAAAATGTTGGAAAACCGCGGAATCGTTGCATCACTTTACGGGCACTTACGCGTACACCATTGGCTAACAAAGACAATGCAGTAGAAAAAGGAGTGTGTATAATCGGTCTCCTCCAACCAACCCTCAGTCCTAACGAGGTGCGTTGCAGGTCTGTTTGCTTTTGTTTTTACATCTTAGGAGCGGCCGACTTGTTAGGAGCGGCCGAAACACGAGCAGTCGTCTTCAACCAGATAGGTTCTATCAAGGCGCCCCTTGTAAGCGATGAAAATTCTGACCACACGACGTTTAATGTCATTTGTGGTTCCAGTACTTTAATTATTGGTAACAACTGGCGAACCATTGACACAGCCGTGGTTGCTGCAGGCGAGGAGACGCGCATTCCTGGCCGGTCCTGTCCCGAAAGAACGGCTCCACGCCAGGAGAGCCGGACTTGCGGTCGCGAACCACTCGGACAGAGCTGGCTGCCGAAAGCTGCACCCCAACCGACTCATTTCATGGTGCCCCACGACGACGCCATCGGTCACGGGAAGTCCTCCAAGGACTGCACCTCAGGTAGTCTTCCGTTCATAAATGCCAGCCACTGAATTTCAAAGGGTATTGTTCTGGATGTAACGGCGGTGTGAAAGATGTTAAATATAAAACCGGCAGAGCCATGATCAGAATGCGAGAGTAACTGCACCAGAAGCACTCCCCAGGTTTTTGAAGGGCGCGCCATTTGTTGCTCCGTCACAGCGGGCTCGTCACAAAAGAATCAATGAATGAGCTATTTGTTTAGAAAGGGAGGCTCGAAGCCGTATGTTGGGGAACTGTGTATGAAGGAGGGGGAAAGTTTGGACCGATTAGATGCAGGGGGGTACGGCTTGGATGGTTGAACAGAACAACTGCCATATTATATGCCACCTTTGGCTGTCGAAATTTTCCCATGCTTTTTGCCACCGCTGAGAGACACACAAACAGATGCGCATTACCGCTGTGAGCTGGGTGCAAGATTACCGAATTGAATTCCTAAATAAGAACGCAATACAACCACATTTTTCTAGCGCAAGTAGTCATTTAAAAACATACAGCGCGTACGACAGCTAAAGGTAGTGCTTTTCAGTTTTTCACCGTGTCACACAATCTGGGAAAAATAATTTCTTAGCATAAGGCAGTCTACTGATTTTGATGGGGCCATGCAAATGCGAAAATGTTGAACCTTTAGGCTTAAGTTTGAACCGTGAGGAGAGTTGGAATTTTCTCATCTTGCTTTCAACGTAAGCAGATTTAGCTGCTCGAGTTTTCATCATCATCATCAGCCTCGCTACGCCCGCTCTAGAGCAATCCAGTTCAGAAGCATTCAAAACACTTTCTTTTTTTTTCCAACTACAATCGCACTAATAGCGTCACTTTATGAAAACTGTTTCCCTCTTTAACTCTTCTGGAATTCCACAGGAAAAAGTATTAGTCTTTTTCTTTTTTGCGTTCGGGTTGATACCTGACGCCATGTTTTTTTCGCCATTTAACCTTATTTACAGTTTGTTGTGCTCTATATGCAATGCACGTTTTCTCCGCTTTGACACTGCCTTTTGTTTTCATACACGCTTCTACTGTGTACACGCCATCTGCATCTTTGTGCGTATCCATGTATCTAATAAATTTAAAATTCCGCCAGAAATTCCTACCAACACTGTGATAAAATACGAGCGCGATTATATTCAGACTGGAAAAGGGAAAATACGCAACAAGACAAGTCCTTCAATTGTGCCCTGAGCGAACACTTTTTTGGACTGGACCCGAAAGACGAGTGTTCGACCCTGGCCGCGGCGTTATAGTCTCAATAGCGGCAGAATGCTAGAGGCCGTGTACAGTGCGATGTCAGTGCACGTTAGAGAACGCCAGGTGGTCGAAATTTGCGGAGCCGTCCACTACGGCGTCTCTCATAGCCTGAGTCGCTTTAAGACGTTAAACTCGCATAAACCTAAACCTAAACCGGCATAGAAGCGTGGCTGCACTTAGCTTTAAAAAAGCAGGACTGGAAAGCACAGAATAATCCGCCATATTTTCACCGGGCCGCCTCGACCGACTGAGCGGCGCGGCGAAAAATTGGCAAGGATTGGAACCTCGTCGCTCTGGCCGCTGGAGCCGAGGGGCTGCAGAAATCACGAGGGTTCCCGCTTGCTTGCGAAACAGGCTTAAGTTGTAGCGTAAACAGGAAGGCCTCAATTCGCACCACTGCTGTGTCGCAGGGCCCCTGTTAGGCAGTGGAAATCGCTAATACACCGCGTCAAATATATGCTCCCAGTGAATGAAATATTCGCGTTAACTTGCAAACCGTTCACGGCCGCAGCGGACGCAGACGAGCAGCCTATGTGTCTGAGTCGGTTCTGCTCGAGGAGGATCCGCTTCAGAACGTTGGGAACTGGCAGTGGGGCCGCGAAGCACTCCGATCCAGCCATCTGCCCAATGCTTCGGCCCACGGACCCCATTTTCGGTGCCACACTGTAAAGCAAAATGCCCCGCTGTACAGAAAAACCCGCTGTTAATGCATTGCCGGAGGGTTTTCCGCAATATGAGCTACGGACTAAATCTCAGAAACGACGATTCCGTATGGCGACTGTCACATTATCGGTGACAGAAAGTTTCGCCATGCTAACTGGGTCGCTCGGCCAGAAAGAAGAACGACTGCAAGCAGCGGCTACCTGCGTGGAAGAATATGTCAGTGCACGAGGCCTCGCCTGCTCCACCGAAAAATCAGAACTCCTGCGAGTCCACAAAGGGAAACACAAGGAAGGGTCCCTCAATGTCTCCCTCGAAGGACAGCTAATTCCCGAACGAGACAAGATACGAGTCTTGGGAATGTGGCTGCAGAGCAACCAGCGATGCGGCCATACGCTCGGCCTTCTCAAGCAATCGACCACTCAGGTCGCCAGAATGATCACGCGCGTGTCGCAGAAGCGGAGCGGCATGCGAGAGGGGGATACCCTGCGCCTGGTTCAGAGCCTGGTGGTCAGTCGCGTGGGTTACGTACGCTCTCCCGTACTTCAACCTCAACAAAGGAGAAGTGGATAGTGCAGATACCATACTACGCAAAGCTTACAAGACAGCCCTGCATCTACCAATGAACACCTCCAACGAAAAACTACTGGCTCTTGGAATTCACAACACCTTCGAAGAGATCAAAGAAGCCCAACTGGTCACGCTAGGCTCCAGCAGACTCCTACGGGGCGCTCGCTACTTAGGCGATTGGGGCTAGGCGGAACTGCGGAATTCGAGAATCGTACTGCGAGCATACCGGACGCAATCCGCCAGACGCTAAAGGTTCGCTCCCTTCCCCGGAACATGGACCCCAACTTGCATGCGGCCCGTACGGCAGCCCGGGCGAGGTATGTACAACAAAATCTAGCTACAAAATCCACAACGGTATACACGGACGCGGCTCCGTATACAGGAAACTCACATAACAGCACAGTGTCGGTAGTTATTGATTCGAACTTAAAGGAATTAGCTAGCGCCTCAGTGAGGGATTGTACGGTAACCGAAAGGGAGGAGCTGGCCGTAGCTCTAGCGTCGGTAGCCGGTTATCGAAGCAACATGTCCCTTACCATCCTTACAGATTCGAGAGAAGCGTGCCGTAACTACATGAACGGCCGCATAGGTCGCGCCGCGCTCCGGCTCCTCCAGAGCGCGACCCCACCAAAAGTCACACACAGCATTTACTGGGTGCCAGGACACACCGACATAGCGGGGAACGAACGCGCCGACGAGGTAGCTCGAGGGTATACGAGCCGAGCTTCCTCCCAATCGGACGATCTACCCGACCGAGTCAGCCCTACGTACTCAGACATTCTCAACTACTATAAGGGGGTACGGATCCGCTATCCGCCGCCTCATCCTGATCTAAATCAACTGGAGGCCGTGTATTGGCGGAGATTGCAGACAGGAACATTCCCAAACCTGCATATCCTTAGCAAGATTTACCGACGCAATATCGGGACACTTGCCCGTGGTGTGGCAGCAAACCATCGTTGTACCACATCACGTGGGAATGCAGTAAAAACGACAGCTTTCGCAAAGACCCTAGTGCAGAACAGTGGGAGAGCCGGCTCTCCAGCGGCGATCTGGGTTGCCAACAAGGTCTGATCCAGCACGCCCAACGAGCAGCGAAGCTCAGCGAAGCCATGGAATAGGGCACCGACCCTGTGAGAAGAAGGAAGATGGACCTCTTCTTTCTCGTCTGCTACTAGCACCTTTCTAGAGCAATAAAAGTCTTTCCTACCTACCTACCTGCACGAGAACGAAATCGATCTTTCGCAGCGGATGCTTCTGTGGTGTTCTTATTAAAGGTTCCGTAATGTGTATGCATACTTCCTCCGTTCACTTGAAAGTCATTTGATCTAGAACGGAAATACCCCTAATCTGTAATTATGCACTTTCAGTAGTACATGCACAAGCGTCTGTATATAGCTTTTGCCTAGAATATTCACTATAGATATAGCAGTCCAGAGGCCGAAGAAATAAGTATTATGTACAAGACTTTCCTGTACGCATCTTACGTATTGCATACTTACAAAGAATGCAGCTTAGAATGAAAGTGTGATGAGTTTTTGGGTGAGTACAAGTACATAAGTTTAACTTTCATGACAAACTGCACACATTGTACCTCCGAACATTGCTGCCGGATTCATCTGAAAAGCATAAAAAAAAATCCTCATTTAGTAGCCGCACAACACCAATTATTAATTTCAAACATACATTTGAATCATCCGCAATTGAACAATCGGCTTTCGTATAAGCTTGCAAAAGCCATTTACTGAGAACCAAGCCATTATGATTCATTCTTCAAAATTCATTTCTCATAACAGAAAAGAGCAAAAACCACAGGACCAGGAAGAAGCAGACAAAATGCGCTTACTCGGACGCCACTGTGTGCATGAATGTCTTTGCGGTTGTCTATTTTTTGCACAAATACAAAGTAGCTCAAGATTGATGCCAAATACAATTCGATGTTCATTGCATAGTACTCAATACACTACTTAGCGGGCAAGGAACACTGGTAACATCTGGAAAAGGCCGGACACTTGCCCACAAGCATGATGATGATTGTGATTTTTTATGGCGCAAGTGCATCTGAGGCCAGAGAGCGCCATAGCACAAGGTATTTTCTTCATCGTAAGGTGGGGCCAAAAAACCATTTTGCAAGCGTTTCACCCTATAGAAGACGAGCACTAGGCGAGGGGAAAGCTTGTACCCATTGGACCACCGGCGGGTACCCGGCATTTGCCCGCATGCATTCAGGAAGCATACTTCCCTTAAACCTTATGCTCTCGCTCATAGTTTCCATTATCTCAACATGTGCAATAAACTGTACTAATCTGTGATGCCAGTGAAAAAGCAGTCACAGGTACAGGTCGCAGCTCACTAAGGTATTCAAATATATCTGCAGTGTGCCTCACGAGGAACGGATACTAAAGTTTCCAGAAAGGGCTCTGTGCAGAAATTTAACCGAAGGCTGTTGCCATTTGTTAACCTTTCCAAAATGATTACCCAGAAAGTCGAAGTGTCCTCATGTGACTGATGCAGAAAAAGGATGAAGGCATGAGTCTTTCTGCTTTCTCCACAGCTGTGATGCGTTTGTTACTGGTAGTGCTTCGGACAGCTTTATTCTCCCTTTTTACATTTTTTGAAATCATTCTATATCTGCGAAGGATCACGCCCGCAAATATTTTGGTACAAATGAAGAAGCAAAAGACCCTTGTGCTAGGCCTTTTTTGTGGCACTAAAGGAAGACGCGCGCTGTAGGGTCACCATTACGAAGAAGTCCATGTGGCAACAAACTTTGAGACAATTTCTGCAAGGGCTCAGTGTTCTGAAGCTTAAGAATTTCTCATAAGGTGCCCTGTAGATGTATCAGAACACCTCAGTGAGCTGTTACGGGGTCCTGTGAGTGCACTGTCACTTGACATCAAGGTAATGTACTTTTCCTTGCAACATGCTTCAATGAATTATGTCGAGCGAAAGCATAAAAAACTTCTGAGAAGTGCGCTTCCAGATTGCTTGCGGAGGAAAGCACAAGAGTATGGCTATGCTCAGTTGTTACCTTTGTTTCTTGCTTGTTCAGTTCTGTATTGACTACTACGTAATGACAGAAGGTGTCTGCATCGACTCGTGTTTAACACCCGTCCTGTGCGACCTCCGTCTTGCATAACATGACAGGCAACTACATAATGCCGTTCATGCAAAGTCTCACGGTATTCTCAGCTTCCTGGTCCTGTGGTTTGTGCTGTGTTTTCTATTCTTAACTTAAGCTTAACCCTTTTCGCTAGCCTCCACATTGTGCCCTATAGGTGAGTACCTGTAAGATACTGTTCTCTTGAGGGATAATGGTAAACTGCCATTCATGATCTGAGAGAACCTGCCATATGCGCTCCACCCCATTCTTATTCTTCTGGTTACTTTCCCCTCATGATCCGGACCAGCAGCCAGTACCTGCCCTGAGTACGCGCATTCCCATCCCTATTCCAGCATCTCGCTTCCAAATGTGTAACTGCTGTTCCCATGCGAGACTGTTGAGCATTACTTTGGCTTTCTACATGTTAATTTTTAGACCATCCGTTCTACTCCGCCTTTCTAATTCATTGATCTTGCTTTGCAGTTCATCATGCAGACATAGCAACGCAATTTCATCAGCGAATAACAGATTACTTCGCTATTCTCCATTAACACTTATCGCGAACTGTTCTCAATCTAGGCCTCGGTACACCTCTTGTAAACATGCAGTGAAGGCCGTAAGGGCCTTAAGGGAAATGAAATGAAATGAAAATTGGTTTTAAGGAAAGGCAATGCCTGTCTCTCATATCTTGGTGTACACCCAAAAGGAATAGAACCACGGTCCATGTCTCTAAAGCAACCTTCTAAGAGACCACCGCATTCACTACACGCGCTTCTCCTCTTCCACCTCCGTACAGGCAGTGTGTGGACAGCTGAACGCCTCCACCGTTATCGTTGTGCTCGCAGTGCATTGTGCGCGAACTGCGACAGCCATGACGTCAAACCAAGCGTAACTGAACCTTTTCGCTTGTATATCCAGGCTTAACCACAGCTAAGCCACTGCCAAATTTTATGCTGACTTTATGGACGACTATGGTAGCGGTGTAGTCGTTAAAGATATCTTCCACTATTTTTAAATAACATTCTACACCCTGATTTCGCAATGCCTGCGTCTTCAATCTGCCTTGAGCCATAGCAACCATGAGCAACTTATAGCGGAAGTAAGACATCTGCACCCCCAGGCAATCAGCGTCAAGCAATCATCTTCCTGTGGGTACCGGGGCATAGCGGCATTGTTGCAATGCCTTAGCTGACGAAGGTACTCGATGGACTCACGATACAACCAACACTGTCCGCGTACCACTGACAAGAGCTGACGCAGCAAGGCGCTTTCAACTGCTCGGCCGAAACGTGACTGTACAGTCATGGTTACCCCTGGAGGCTGGACAGCCCCCTCGCACCACTTCGACCCCTTGCTTCAACTTCATATACTATTCGGTCTCCCCCGCTGTGATACTACGCTTTTGTGCCGCCTGTGGCTGGGAGTGGCTTTCACAAGCGCCTATTCCAATTTGATCGCAATGGCAGAGTCTCCGGCGTGTGCACAGCGTGGTTGCAATGAAACGATCGGGCACCTCCTCTGTGTATGCCCTCGTTTTGAGCGAGCGCGCCTTCCTTCCTGGCTGCTACTCTGCACCGCTTGGACTCATGTCCTTTAACAGAATCCAAGATTCTGGGGCCTTGGCGACAACATTCCTCAAAAAGGAAAGCGGGAAAAGCGCTCATGAGATTCTTAAAGGACTCGGGGTTGGGTTCGCGCGTATAAACTATGCTTTAAGTGCTCTCCGTCTGTCCCCTTGACAAAGTGGTCGATGGACACTTAGGAAACTCATTTCGGTGTCGCACGTTTTCCTCTTTTCCCCCTTTGTTCCCCTCCCCACGTGTAGGGTAGCCTACTCGGTATCGCCTGGTTAACCTTGCTGCCTTTCCGTCCTTCTGTTTCTCTCTCTCCCTTTCGTTACTGGCGGGACGTCCCATTGCTGTGCGCCACTGCCTCTCTCACTAACGCTATAGAGTAGTGCAGAACTCCTTGACTACTTTAAATATCTTATCCATATTGCCGCCGCGGTGGCTCAGTGGTTACGGTGCTCGGCTGCTGACCCAAAAGACGCGGGTTCGATCCCGGCCGCGGCGGCAGAATTTCTTTGGAGGAGAAATTCTAGAGGCCCGTGTACTGTGCGATGTCAGTGCACGTTAAAGAACCCCTGGTGGTCGAAATTTCCGGAGCCCTTCACTACGGCGTCTCTCATAGCCTTAGTTGCTTTGGGACGTTAAACCCCATAAACCAAACCAAACCACTTATCCATATTGTTAATCCCAAAGTGTACAACGGAAGGAAAGCCTCAGGGTGCTCGCCAACGTTTCGACAAGAGGACCTGCCTTCGTAAGCCCAGACGAAGACGAATCCTCTTAACGAAACGTTTGCAAACATCCTGAGGTTTTCTCTCTCTCTTGTTCACTTTGTGATTGTCAAGAACCATCTGACCAACCACTCTCTACCATGGACTCCATTATGCTAATGACATTGCCCTCCTTGTCTCCTATTGCATATATCTGGTTTTTAGCTATGCCTAGTTTCCTGTTCACCGCTTTTCTTCACATTAATAAACTTCCTTACGTCGGCTACCGTGCGCTTATTTATTAATCGTGATAGCTCTGCCAGTTCTATTGTCTGTAGGGTTAAGCGCCTTCACGTTTTGGCGTTTCTTAATTAGACATTTCGTCTCCTGAAATAGCTTGCCGGTATCCCGCGTCCTACCGCCTACTTCTACTACGCTCATCGTAGTGATAGCTGAGATTATCGTTCATAGTTCAAGCATTATTATCGCTTTCCTTAGTTAAAATCGGATATCTCTTCTGCAGCGATATACTGAATTCCTCTACTTCCCCTCTTAAAGCTAACTCGTTAATGGTCAAAATCGTTAATGACAACTATATGAACCTATAATTTTATTCATTTTAAATATGCATAACCGCACTGCATGCATGCCTACTCGCCTGCGTCCTAGTTCTGGGACGCAGTTTAGAATTTGTTTAGAACTTTTTATAGGATTACCTCGCAGGAGCCACAGCGCCAGAGCGGAAGCATCATCGCTGACTGGGCGGCGAACGCATCCGGCCCCGTGGAAGCGGAGAAGTGAAGATCGAGGAGTCGTCGTGTAGAAAAAGCGTTTCCGCCATGTTTGAGCAGCACTTTTCCTGCTCGGCGGCTTTATTTAGAGAACACTACGCTGTATAGCGTTAGTATGCTACGACGCAGAGGCTCCTGCCATTGGAGACTCGCGTTTGAGTTATGAATTGCGGACAACGCAGCGGCAGGAAAAATGTTGCAGAGTCCTACAGAATAGATTTGATATTGGAAACGAATGCTGGTCTTGTTATTCTGTGAACTACTTCATTCAAAATGTTCATAAGGCCGCCAACCTCCAGGCGTCTCTACCGGACGGCGATGCTGTTTACGAATTTCAATTTCCAACTATTCACAGACGTTGTTCTCGTAGTATCTCCTCCTCACAATAATAATACGTGCTTATTAAACCATCATGTCGTACATGATGACAGGGGCCCGGATTGAAAGCTGCCCATTCACAGCTTGACAAGGGCCTGGGCCCCCTATATTAATAGTTTTTATCACAGGATGTCGAGATAAACACTGTTTGTTACCGTAAAAAACACAAAAGGCAACAGAACTAAGCATAAATAGCACTTCAGAATGAAAACTACATCTAAAAAAACTATAAAAACAGAGTGTAGCCAGTCATTGACATGTTTTAGATCAAAAGGCCGGTGAGAAAACAAAGAGCAGAAACAATACCACTATTTAACAAATTATTCGTTTAAAGAGAAAGAAAGTAAGCTAAAAGAAACAAAGGAGAAACTTGCCAATTTTTTTACAGGGACCAAGCAGACATTGCCAAGGTGAAAGTGTCGAAGTGCAGAGAACTTCTGTTCTGTCATTAAAGAGCCATTCAATAGTGAGATGGATTCGTGTGACAGGGGTTTCAATGAATTCTATCCTACACCTTTACAATCCTCCCAGCAACATGCAATATTTAGCCAATATTACTAGAATGCACAAGTATAGCCGGAAAGAATCCCTTAATTGTTATGAGGGCTAAGCGTTGTATACATGACATGGGGCTACCACACGGACACCCTGAAGGGAACCAACCTGTTGGAAGCAGCTGAGTACTTCCACCTCTGCCTAATGACTGACACTATGTATCGTGACGTTGACCGGAATGACGAACGGCACAGTCAGGGAACAACAACTGGCGGGGTTTATTACGGTCCGTGCATATATAGGGCCGTGGGGAGAGAAGGCAGGGTTAAGAAGAGAGGAGGGAGTGCAGCACGTTGCACATGAGCTGGTGATAACAAGGCACCGGCACTGATATGATAGACATGTCCCCCACTATAATAGGGAACAGTGTTAGCAGAAACACCTGCCAAGGCTATAGCTTTCACGAAAAACATAAGACACTGCACATGGGCCAATTCTGAAGAACTCTGGGCAGCGATCACAAAATTCTTAGCTCATCCTTAACGAGAGCCCGCATGAGGCGAAGTATTAAGAAGTATTATTATTGACTGGCTTTACAAAAATAAGGAACTGAGATATATTCAGGGATATTGAACCGCCAGAAGGCGGCATCACAACAATTGAAGATTGGGTTAAAAATATAAAAGATGCTCGCGCAAAAACAACCCATTTCATCAAAAGGACAACAAACACCCGAAATAGACATCTAATTCAATTATGGGAAGCCTGGAAATGTCTAGTAAAACGGTGGAAAAGCGAATATTAAATAGAAAGCTAGAATAAAAAATAGGGCACGTTACGGCAGAAGCCCAAAGGTCAGTTTAAAGCTCAGCAAGCAAAACTGGGTAGGGTTTTGTGACTCGCGGAAGTACGACCAAAACATGGGCGACCTTATGCTGCCTAGTAGACCCATCCAAAATGAAATCGGGCTCAAGGAGGACATTCTATTCCATGGACATAAATTCCTGGTCATGGATGCAGATTCAATAACAGCCAAGAACAAAAAATACATAGGAGACCCCTCCCCGGCTTGCCAAACTGCATATGAGGGCCCTTGACTCCCCCATAACACTGGCAGAGGTCTACGCAGCAGCTCGCATGTTCACAAGAAACTGTGCCCTGGGAGGTGACAGGGTTACAAATTGCATAATCAGGACCGCTAGCAACGACCACCTGACAGATCTAACCAGTACATCAAAGAACTGTTGGAGAAGGGCCAGCATCCTTGGAAACACGCGGACATCATCACTATACCCAAGGGAGGAAAGCCTCCGGCTTTAGGGAGTCCCCATCCAATCTCCCTCTCTTCTTGCCTGGGAAAGCTCTATCAACGAGTAATCCACCTGAGGCTTCAAAATTACGTAGAAGAAAACAACCTATTTTCTTCATTCATGCTGGACTTCCCTCAAGGGACTCCGCACGTAAGATCCCTTCCTCCGTGTAAAAGAAGTAATAAATACTATCCATAAACACGGCGAAAATTTCCTCTTCGCACTAGACCCGAAAGGAGCATTCGACAATATCGGCTACCGCACCATATCAGAATTAAACAATATCAACTACGGAGATAAAATCTTCAACTGCGTGAAGGCCTTCCTCTCAAATCGCGCAACCAGCAGAGGAATTGGAGAGCTGCAGTCAGCCGCGGTATCCATGCCCAACAAAGGCACGCCGCAGGGCTTTTTAGCTCTCCAGTGCTGTTCAACATAGGAATGCTCAACTTAGCCAAAAAAGTCTAAAAGGTTGCGAATGATCTAGCCCGAGCTCTCACAGACAGGGCGGATCAGCATCCCTACCCCACCCCCTTCCTAGGACCGTATGGTGACAGGCTAGAAATCCTCCTCGGTGCCATTGACCGGAGGAGAATACAAACAAACACATATCCATTCACACTTTACGCAAGATCAGACCCACACAATACCCAACTTACTGTCCTTGGTACGGAGCAAGCCCCACACTCTACCATACATCTTGGGAATGCTAGGACAAATTGGCTTCCCGATTATGAAGGAACCCCGAACGAGGCCCAGGACGCGGCCATTACGGTAGCCGAGGTAAGGGCTGAAATAGTCAGACTCAAAACCAAATCGGCTCCTGGTCCAGACGAGATTACGAACACAATGTTAAGGAACCTCGACGACAACTCCATAAAGGCCCTCACAGGTTACATGCAGGAGTGCTGGGAGAAGGGCGAGATTTCCCCGCAATGGAAAACGGCCACCGTGGTCCTAATACCTAAGCCTGGGAAGCAGCCGCAGATAGGGAACCTCCGACCTATATCCCCCATATCGTGCGTAGGAAAACTAATGGAGCATGTCGTCCAAACCAGAACATCGAATTACATGGAAAAGAATAGGAAGTGGCCAGATGAGATGTATGGATTCCGACCACATCTCAGCACACAAGATGTCATGCTGCGATTAAAACATGATATCATTGACTCCAGAACCAAGGATGCAAAGGTTATCCTAGGTCTCGATCTCAAAAAGGCATTTGATAACGTCAAACATGAGGCAATATTGAAAGGACTCAGCCACGCCGGAGTAGGCCACAAAACCTATCGCTACATAAGTGACTTCCTCACAGATAGAACTGCGAGCATAAGCTTCCAGGAGATTAAATCCGGGGAAATAAAGCTGGGAAGCAAGGGAACCCCTCAAGGGTCGGTGCTATCACCCATTCTCTTTAACATGGCCATGAGAGAACTCCCGGGCGAACTTGAGAAAATTGGCAATCCAAACTTAGAATATAGCCTGTATGCGGACGACATTAATCTATGGATCAACCGAGGAAGTGATGCAGAGATTAGCCAAACCCTACAGGCAGCTGCCAATATAATTTCGATGTATGCAGAAGAAAGGGGCTTAGAATGTTCGCCCGAAAAATCTGAAATATTCATATATAACGATAAGGCTCTGAGGAACAAACCACCCTCGGAAATTCAGATTTCTGTAGGAGGAAAGGAGGTGCCCAAAGTGGACACAATCAGAATCCTAGGCCTTTATATGCAATCAAATGGAAAAACATGACAACCATCAAAAAGCTTGAGAGCCACGTGTTGCAGACCCTCAATCTCATCAAACGTGTCTCGAGCAAAAGAGGCGGTCTTAAAGAAAAAAACCTACTTAGGCTCATACAAGCTTTCATAATAAGTAGAGTCAGCTACGCTACGCCGTACCTAAATCTCAAAGCAGCAGAGAGGAACAAGATCGACGCTCTCATAAGGAAGTGCGTCAAGAAAGCTCTAGGCCTGCCCATGTGCACATCCTCGGAAAAACTCCTATCACTGGGCATACATAACACGCTTACAGAGCTCGCAGAAGCAGTCCATACATCACAGCTAGAGAGACTCAGCATAACACATGCCGGAAGAGCCACACTAGCCAAAGTCGGACTCAAAAGAGATAGGGGAGCTAGACAGAGGGAGGATATCGACATGGAGATTAGGAGCAATCTCAGGATTCCCCCCTTACCCAAGAACATGCACCCAGAAATAAACAAGGAAAGAAGACAAAAACGGGCACAGGTGATAGACCGCATCTACGGTGACAAGCCTGAGGAGGAGGTCGCCTACGTAGACGCGGCGGGTGATATACATAGTCAGTACACGACCGTCGCGGTAGTGAACGGAGCGGGTAGCCTCATTACGGCCGCAACCGTCTTAGGAACAAACACTGAGACGGCGGAGGAGGTCGCAATAGCACTAGCTTGTGTCGGTTCCAAAGCTAAATACGTCATAAGCGACAGCAAAGCTGCTGTCCAAAATTTTAGTAGAGGGAGAGTCTCTCCCCTCGCTGCCAAAATTTTAAGACAAGCGACATTGAATAGAACAATCAATATAATCTGGACCCCCGCGCACGAATCTGTCCGTGGCAACGAGGCGGCCCACGAGGTGGCTCGAGATCTCTACCACCGAGCTGCACACGACGGTCCACCGCTCGTAGATCACGGGAGAGAAGGGCGACTAATTTCCTGTCAGGAAGTTACAGAATATTATAGACAACATCGCAGGTACTTTCCCCCGCCTAGCATAACACTCAACAATCAACAGGCGGTGGCGTGGAGGCGTCTACAAACAGATGTCTACCCACACCCAATTCTATGCAAACATAGAATTCCTGAAATAGAAGACGATAAGTGCAAGAAGTGCGGAGCGAGAGGGTCCCTCGACCACGTAATATGGGAGTGTAGCCAATCCCCAGGCAGGGCGAAGAACATTAATAGTAGAGACGCCTGGGAGACCTTGCTCCGGAGTTCGGACCCTGAGCTCCAGCTCACCGCCGTCCGACTGGCTGAAGAGGCCGCCGGGATACAAGAGATCCCGGCCAGCATCTGACGCGACTACCCCATGCGGCCGGATCTCTCCTGATCCTCCTCCCTCAACTGAGGGTATGGGACAGGGGAGGTCTGGGTGAGGTAGTCTCATTCTGTTGGACAAAAAATGTTTTTCACTCACTCACTGTCGTGATTTCTCTAAAAATATGTGTAATAAGACATTGTACATAGGACTTTTTACACAGGTTTTATTCACTGAAAAATGTATGCAAGGGTACATATCTTCAAAAACTCCACACGTATTACACGAAAAGTATAAAATCTAATAACACTGCTCTGAAACAAACAAAACAGCTGCCGAACAAACGCACTTCGTGAAGTGCATCACACGAAAACAAAGTGACAAAAGCGATCACAGCAACTGTCGATAATAAAAATACCGAGCCACACACTTGTTCACTTCAACCAGAACCAGTGATGAGAAGGTAGCGTATATTACGCAATCACACCTAGCGCTATAACTACCTAAGGCCAACGCATGCAGCGCACATCTGTCACTACCGCCACGTAGGTTAAAGCACGACTGAGGTGTCCACTGTTCTCAGAGGGCAGTTATGGCCTTGCCTCTGGTTCAGGTGTCCACCGAGATGTGTGAGACAGATATTGAGTCATTTCCTTTCCTCAAAAACCAATTTACCAGTTTTACCCTATGCTTTCCAAGCTGCCGCTCCAGAGCACCTTAAAGCGCGACTAAGTTGTCCCCTGCTGGTTACAACGAACAACGGCGACGCCGAGAAACGCAGAAACGGGCGTCTGCGGTCTAAAAAAAAATGGCTGAGGCTTAGCTAAGGTTAAGCCTAGTCAGATGCGAAGCATATTGATGGCTAGGCTTGGTAAAGTTCCTCGCTTTGTTCTTCAGTTGTTGTAGAACGTTGTCGCCGAGCCGCATATTGAGCACGCCGCTTAGCCAGACGTTCATCCCGCTCTTCATCGGTCTCTGTGGCACGCTGAAGCTTTCGCTTCTTGTTCAAATCAGCCCTGCTTCAAGGCGGCATCCCAACACCTGGCCGCCTCGTAAGTGCCCGAAGAGCGAGGCAAGTTCAGCTTTATACCGCTGCTGTAGCGTCACGTGGTCAGCTGCAGCGCCTCTGATGTGGAGCCTCCACCGCCGCGGCCGACCGCGCGAGCCGTCAGCCCATATCTCCTCTGCTGTGACGACATGTTGTCACGTGGTCAGCCGCCGCGCCTCTGATGTCGAGCCTCCACCGCCCATCTCTCCTCTGCTGTGACGTCATGTTGTCACGTGGTGTCACGTGGTCACGCTAAAGGTCAATGGTAGCTCCACCGCCGCGCTCGACGGGCTGTAGTGTAGCTCTAGTAATATGCTTCGCATAAAACCAACATGCCAGCCTCACCGCCCACATGCATCCAACTTCTAGCTTTTGCACAGGCCCCAGATCCTCTACCACGTTGTCTGGGTGTGTGCGAGAATCCCCCCACCGCCCATCCGCCACTCCAGTGGAGCCTCGTGGAAGCACTGGCTGCGCCTTTCCTTCCCGGGCCATCACCTTCTGCTGGTTCGCCTTGCGCGGAGATAGCAGCGAGTGCTTGGCTTTTGGAATAAGAGGCCCATCCTCGAAGGCACACGTGCAAAAGGTTTCGCCCTCTCTCTATATATATCTCTAGCCTCAACTGCTGGCCCAGCACACCATACTAGATCCCTGTTTCTTTCGGTCATCGCACTTCAACCTATCTTCATCAACCCCCACGAGTCTACTCACATGGAGCGCTTCATTTGGTCTGCATCTTCAGTAAGAACAACGGTCCCCGATGCACCAGTCTCTGGATATCATCAATTAAGGAATTTAATATATCCTTACCAAATATGGCAACTCCATCCTGCGATTTCACGTCCTTGTTCATCAAATACCCTCTAAATAATTTCCATTCCATTCTATACCGCCCATTTGCTCAGACAGGGAGCCTTGCGCGTGTCCAGTGGCGTGCCTATTCACTGCTCTTCTTCGTACGAAAGCCCAAGCAGTAGCAAAGTATTTAATCAGGGCCGTATATTTCTTCTTGTTGATGCTCTTTAAAGTCAACCAGAATAAATGGCAAAAAGAATAGGTTGTGGCAACCTAAAAGGAAATAAAAATAATAAGCCCCTGCCTGCACCAAAAACAAGTGGGGCAGTCTAAACCGCTACCTACGTTGTCATATATGTTCTGTACTTTACGCATAGCTTTGTACAAACTGCATGACCATGGAGAAGGTTGGCCTCTCTATTGCAGGCCGACCTACGACTCCTGGTCAAAAACCGCTAATGCCGAAGTCGGACGCATCCTTGAATTATTACAACAGGAATGATGAGAAGCAGGCTAGTGACGCAGAAGGTTTATCTTTAAACAAGGTACCGTGACCTCTGTGCAGAGATAAAATAACCGTAGTCATCGCAAGCATTGAAGCGTTTCCACTGCCGATAGCGTCATATATTTTTAGGCGTGAATGAGAAGCTTACCCCGATAACCAAGAATCAACTCGAAACAAAGCATCAAACACGAAAAGCCCGTCAAGCACACGAAAGTTAAAAAGAACGCTGATAATTTAAACATTTGGGAAATTTTCTCTCCATTTCGTTTCTCTCTTCTATGCTCGCTATCTGCTGACTCGGGAGCACAGCGCGCCAACTTGCTATTGTATGGACGCAGCGCTGTTTCAAACAATCTCTGCAGGAGTTGGTCGTAAGCCTTGGACAACCGATAGCTCTTTCTCACGGGAGTCGAAGCAAAAGCGAGGTTTAACGGTTCTCGTGACTGGACGTATTGCCTAGCGGCTGCCTGGGCGGGGCAGTAGTCTAGGCCGCACAAAATGCACAAGAAACCAGGCCTGCGTGCGCACTGGAGGCAATCGTCGGTGTTTGCAGATGGGAGAGCGACACCGCCTAGTTTCCGTCCGAATGCGTCTCTCAACTTGACATACAGTGTATTGTTACTATACGGCATAGATTTCAGCGTACCGTCGATCTCAGCGTGCACGCAGCCTCCTGCAATCACGCAGATCTTAATCTCTCTCTTGTCTAGCGCCGTCTCAAGCTCTTCAAGTGTATCGACAAGATTTGGTGCAACCGCCACAGCCAGTCGCGATATGAATTCACCTTGCAAATAAACTGACAACGGCATAATGCCCAGGCTCCACGTACTCAACGTAACTATACGCGCTAGCCTACCTGGGCCGGTTCTGCGTTCTGTGCAAGTTGTCTCCATTGGTGCTGAAGATGCGAGGAAAGAAGCGATGAGGAACAACGCCGTGTCCATCAGTGAGTCTGCTTCAAAACGACGCCGGTCAACGTAGTCACCAACACTCAGTGCCAGCCACACGGCTAGCGTAGCGAACATGAGAGCCAGACAGGCCACCTCGGAATGTCTCAGTACCTCGAAGAAGGTTATTTCTGCTTTGCGGTCCCCTTTCCAGACGTAGAAGGTCTCGTATGTGAACCGCACCGGACGAGGAAGAAGGATGTAGGCCGAACTTTCTCCGTCCGCCTTAGCGAGCGCCTGGTACACGTCCACGGTGCCGGCGATGAGAGCACGGAAAGCTGCGTCCCTATCTGTGTACTTCTTCACCTCTATCGTTGCGTTCACGGCGACAAGCGCATCCTCTATAGCTTTAAACACGCTGGGCGCACCGCTCTGGTGCGCCGAACTTTTCTGTAGTGCTTCAGGCATGCTGGCGAACACAATCTGCTGCCCTGCGAACGCTGCCGCAAAAGTCTTGCCACGAAGAATATCCAGAAAACCATACTTCTTATAAAACGCTGTCGCACCATCCAGTGACAAGCGGACGTTTCCATCTTTCGACGAGGAAGCGAACGTAATGTGCCTTCTCAATGGCGAGTCTGCCATGGACACGACGGCGTTTCTGGATTTCGGGGCGATGTCGCCGATGGGCAACACGATCCAGTCGGTAAGGTACACCCAGAAGGGATGCTTACGGATGTCCTTCGCACACAAGGCTTCCTTTCCAGGGGCGCTCAGGAGAAAAACCGCCGTTCTCACATTGTTAGCCGTGTTTTCCTTCAGGAGGTTGTAGAAGCGTTTACTAGGAGAAGTCCACAGCGTGGTCGCCATTGGAATAACTCGAGATATCGGGTGCTCGAATTTTTTGGGCTGTTTAGCGCAAACCAGAAACACCAAGTCGTCACGAAGTGACATCCAATATTCCATCGAAGTTAAAGCGCGTTGATCAGGATGACTCCGAACTGTCACGGAGGTTGCACACAGTCCGTGGGTCGCTGTTGCTACCAGCGATAACATGGCCGAAATAGGAAGATGCATAGTGCGCGTCACTATGAGGTGAAAAATGTTAGCTAGAAAGAATAGTTTGCTGCACACGACGGGTCTCTTCAAAGAACTTGCACTTGAATAAAACAGGAGTTCGAGCTCAAAAAGTGCGAGCTGGTAAGAGTGTTTTCCTGCATCTGACGGGTGCCTTCACAGAATTCGCGCCCGAAGAGTACAGCAGCCAGTCTCCACTTTACCTATTATAATTATGCCCTGATGTCATCATAATTGTGCTCTGATGTTCTCTGACATCTGACGGGTGCCTTCACAGAATTCGCGCCCGAAGAGTACAGCAGCCAGTCTCCACTTTACCTATTATAATTATGCCCTGATGTCATCATAATTGTGCTCTGATGTTCTCTGACACAAAAATGAATGAAAATGTAAGAACAGCCAGCCCCATTGCTTACAACAACGGTGCGCGCACAAAGGACTGTAGTTCGCTTTGTCTGGGTTTCGCTGAAGAAAATGAAAGGCTTTCAAAGCCGAATTAGTGGAGAAACGAAGCCCGAATATAAAACGTTGTTCATTGATTGGCGAGTAATTATGAGTGTTTCACCACAGGTGCTGTGAGCTTGGCGCACGCTGTTTAATGCAGCTTTTCAGCTCAGGTTGGATCCATAGTGGGCTACGTAGACGACAGCATACAGGTCAGCAAATCTACTCTGTCGAAGGCCTGGTTATGGTCAGGCTTCATGTAGCGTTTAAAAGAAGAAATTCAGGGTTCGATAAGTGTCACCCACGTGCATAGCATTTGGTGCAGTACGTAACAACCAGTAATTTCAACGTATTTCTTGATTTGAGTCCAAAAGTTAATATGCGCTTATCTTTCTTCATAAACTGGTGACAGGTACTGCATCACATCGTGTCGAGCTTTAAACACCTGTACCAATTCTGCATCGGCGCACACTTGTCGACATAGTTGCTTCTTTGCAAATGCCTGTGCGCGCGAAGCCACCTGAAACTACACAATCTTCTTGCACAGGAAGAATGGTAGGCTCTCTAGAAGTACTTTCGGTTTGGGCGAGTTGGTTCGTAGCCATGTTTGAAACAGTAAGGCGCAAATGGAACGAGGACAAGAAGGAACGCGAAGCAACAGGACAGGCGCCGACTATCAACTGAGGTTTATTGCACCACTCCCTGCATTTAATCGCAACACCCAGCCGTATCACAGAAGCCAAACACTGGGAAATAACTGAAGAATAAAATTAACGTCCACCATAAGCATACAGACTACACGCGAGCGCGGTTACTGGCTCGAAAGCACCTCAGAACAGTAGACACGTCACCTAAGAAACCAAAGAGCACCTAACGTGAAAGCTACCTCACAAAGAAGAAGCGCACGCTTCTAAAGACGTTTAAATTCAAATTCAAATTCAAATTTTATTTGCCACCATGGTACAGATGATGGCGGGGACCCGTAGTAAAAGCTGCCGTTTGACAGCTTGACAAGGCCACGGGCCCCCACTTTGACAGCAATGCAGTGTTTTTTTTTTCACACACACACACAAAAAAAAGAAAATACAGGAAATACAGATAACAAAGGAAAAAAAATACATATAGCAGAGCTGTTATCAGGTTACAGTAGTCAGCATAAAATCAACAGCATTGTCCTGGCTGGAAAGAAAACTTACAATGATGGTGAAAGAAAGAATTAGGTAAACAAATCACAGAAAAAAAAAGGTTAGGTATAGTGTAAAAAATATTCGAACAGTTTGTGGCGTGTTGTGTTTTGGAGATCAATATCGTTTTGTGCGAGTTTGTTAAGAAGTCGTGGTAGTTTATTTTCTAATGTTTGATTACCATACGCACGAAGTTCAGAAATTTAACGCAAAACTGTGTGCCGTGTTTTCTTTTGATGCTTGCGCTTCTACTTTGTGAGGTAGCTATCACGTCAGGTGATTTTTGGTTTCTTAGCTGACGTGTCTATTATCCTGAGGTAATTTGCTGCCAGTCCCCTCGCTCGCCTCTAAAACTGTATGCTGACGGTGGAGGTTAATTTTGTTCTTTAGTTCGTTCCTGGTGTTTGGCTTCTGTGATACGGCTGGGTATCGCGTATAAATGCAGGGAGTGATGCAATAAACCTCCGTTGATAGTTGGCGCCTGTCCTGTTGCTTCCCGTTCGCTCTTGTCCTCGTTTCATTTGCGCCTTTCTGTTTCAAACATGGTAGGCTCTCCTAGTGCCTTAGGAACTGGACACCCAACTTCCCAGTGTGATCCGGGGTTCCAGTGTCATAGCCCTACGCAGCCTGGACACATGCGCGTAATGTGAGGGCTGTTCGGTGACCCAGAGCCCTTCAAGGGTCCAAACTCGCTCGCTCAAAAAATTTTTTCCATGCATCCATTCATGATACCTGTGAATAAGCCATCCTTCTCAGTCCATACGGCCGCCGCGGTGGCTATGCGGTTATGGTGCTCGGCTGCTGACCCAAAAGACGCGGGTTCGATCCCGGCCGCGGCGGCTAGAATTTCTTTGGAGGAGAAATTCTAGAGGCCCGTGTACTGTGCGATGTCAGTGCACGTTAAAGAACCCCAGGTGGTCGAAATTTCCGGAGCCCTTCACTACGGCGTCTCTCATAGCCTTAGTCGCTTTGGGACGTTAAACCCCATAAACCAAACCAAACCATCAGTCCATACGTTGGAATTACTCTTTTAGTAGAATGGTAGAAGAGGTCAGCATAGCATTTTTATTGAACGCTGAGGACTTCGAAAGACTTCAGTGAGTCATTTGTTTTTGGTAAGAGAGAGAGAAATAAGTTTATTTGTTCAAATCAAACGTTGTTGCCGGTGTCTACAGTGCTCGGATCCCTAGTCCAGGGTTCCGGTGGCCTTTGCTGCCCGGCAAGCGCTGTTACTTGTTCTTCTGTAACTGTTATTGCGGAAAGCGACTGCTGACGCTCCACTTTTGCTGCACCGCCGGCGCCCTCTGAGGCCGGGGCCTACAGTCAGGAAGGCATGTTCCCGCCTTTCTCCTCTTTATTTACGGGTGCCCATACAATCCGATGTTTTGCTTGCGATGGGCGCCCCGTTGTGATATTGGTGGCCCTTTTTCCTAATAAATTCATGAAACTCCGGCACGCGTCCAAGGTGTCTTTGATGATTTTCAGGGAATTTCCTGTTCTGTTCCCCAAAGAGGCGGCTAGAATAACTGCGGTCTCCTCAGCGTTTCTAACCGCGCGACCCCGCAGCGATGCGCCGACAGTTCCGTGTACCTGAGGTAGATTAAGACAACCGCTGCAT
Organism: Amblyomma mixtum; assembly: GCF_055824585.1. Lineage (NCBI taxonomy): Eukaryota > Metazoa > Arthropoda > Arachnida > Ixodida > Ixodidae > Amblyomma > Amblyomma mixtum. The sequence continues at coordinate 24,434,891 of NC_143015.1, forward strand.
TCCGGTCATTTTTGTGCATTGCTGCATCCACGTACACAGCATTTTCGCAATTTCCATGTACTCGATTAATCGTCCTGGCCTTCCATGCCTGATTCATATGTTGTGGGTCGAGTGCATGTGCCTGGGTACTGGCACAACCTTAAACGTGGTCCCGACCTCATTCGGTACGTCTACCATCTGCTCAATCTCCCTTACTCCGTTTTGATTGCCCAGTCGTCTCAAGAGGGCTCTCCCAGTTGTTGTGACTAGCTTCCCTAAGTTCCTCATACGTGTCGCCAATTGGTTGAGAATGTGATCAGGAAGACTGCACGTGGCTCTAAAGGCCCTAACCATCTTAAGCGTGTCCTCTACCCCATCCGTGTCCTCCGGCTGGCGACTCTTCTAATGATTTTCATTACTTGCGCAGTTGACGCGCAGTTGACGCGGTGCGATCTGCCCTCCGATTGTGCTGTATCCGCTTTTCAGTTTTCTGAGCAGGGGGACCTCCGGAGTTAGAGTTGCCGCAAGCGTGACCTGAAAGTCGACTTTATTGTACCGAGGTCTGTGTACCTGGAGAATTTCGTACTCAGGGAAGCCAATCAGTCCGCAGTATATGTCATAGCCATTCACACAGTTGGTCGTAAGCTGTAAACTTTCCTTTTTGAGCCCGATCAATCCTTCGGTCGTCCAGGTCGTGGTAACATCTGCACACATTGCACGCCTGACACCATAAATCGCGTGTGTTCAAAAATTGGAGGCTTATCAAGGTTAAGCCCAGTGGATGCGAAGCATGTCCTTAGCGTTTGGAGGCATCTTGACCGCATACACGCCCGGCGCAAAGACGCTGGCGCGGTTGCGGGCACAGAGACTGACGCGACGGTGGGCGCGCGCCGCCTCATCCCTGGCGTGACGTCACATATCACGTGATGCAGCGATGGTGGCGCCGCCGCCGCGTCGCGCGCGACGGCGCGAACCGAAGTGTGGAGGCATGGACGAAAAAAAACTAAGGAGGGAGCGTCCGGCGACAGCCTTGAAGCCTAGTCTAAACAAGTAAATTTGATATAGCAAAAAAAGAGAGTGTGCCCCCCCGTGATCACACCACGTGATAGCGTGCGGTAAAGTCTAGCCCCGCTGAGCGCGCGCATGCGCCGATTGGCGCGGCAGACTAACTGTAGATCAACTTCCTTGCTGTAGACGCCCGCGCCGCGGGCCGCGCATACGCGCGCACTAAAACATACCAGAATCAAAACATAAAGGACTGCCTCGGAGAGCGAAAAACTGAGGGAGAAAACGACTTCAAAACAACTCGGCTTGCGAACGCTGGCCGCGTGACGTCACGCTCCCTCCTTAGTTTTTTTTCCTCCATGCGTGGAGGCCTCCGCCGGGCTACGTCCGACGGCGCGATATGAGGCCCCATCTGCAGCCGGTGTGACGTCATCACGTCACGTCACATCATGTGATCTCACTTCAAGGTCCATGGTGGCCACCGCCTGGAGGCGACCGACGGCGCGATATGAGGCCCCATCTGCAGCCGGTGTGACGTCATCACGTGACGTCATGTCACGTGACCTACTTGGTAACTTGAAGGTCAATGGTGGCCACCGCCGGGCGTCGCGCGAAGGCCCGAAACCTACGTTAATATGCTTCGCATAAAAGGAGCGATGAGATAACCTACCTCTGAGGCGTGCCTTTATAGTGCATATGAAAAGTGCTCATCCCCAGGTCCCCCACTCCAATCGTCTCTGTCCTGTGCGTCAAGAAGGCCTTGACGTATGCGTGAATTTTGTGCCAGTGTTTCGCGTCTAGAGCTCAGACAGAATGACTCCGTGGCTCACGTTGGCGAAAGTCCCCTTCAAATCGACACCCATGGTGACGTTTTCGCCGTACTTCGGAACTTGGGTTAACACTTCTTCCTTGAGCAGCAGCCGCACATCTAGCGTCGATAACTGTGCGGAAACCAAAAACATGCTATGCGGCGTGAAGCCACTGTCCTCTAGATAATTTTGGAGCCGATTCGTGACCACTCTTCCGTATATTTTGTCTAGGCAAGAAGTCAGCGAGCTGGGCCGCAGATTTTCCAAGTCAGGAGTTTTGCCCGGCTTGGGGACCATGATTATCTTTGCGTGCCTCCATTCTGCAGGCACGCTGCCCGCTTCCCACTGTTCATTCAGATGTTTCGTTATAGTGTCTACTTGCTTGGCCCCTAGATTTCTGATGATGGCGTTCCAGTCTTGTCCACTCCGGCCGCTGTTTTTTTTTTTACCGCCACACTGATTGCTGCATACCTCTCTTCTTCGCGTATAGGTCGATCGGACTTCTCATTTTCTAGCGTCGAGCAGGGCATCGTCTTTCAAGCCCCTGCTTCTGCTGTGTCCTAAGGGATTCCGGCCGACGGCTAGGGGCGAAGAGGGATATGGACTTCTCTCCTGGCGTTCATTGAATGGTGTTTCAACAAAGTTGGTTCTCTCTCTGTCTCTTTCTCGCCATCGTAAGCGCACGGGTCGGTGCCCCCTGGCACGTCAGCCTTCCAGACACACTCCAAGAACCTTGTCCAACAACTTATAGTTGCTGCTTGGAAAGGTATGAGCTATTCTCTGGAGCGTCTTGCTGTTCTAACTTTTCGTTTTGGTCGCATCTATCAGACTTCGTAGCATTGCCCTGGTCTTGGTCATTCCCAGCGTGCCCCGAAGCGAGTCGCGCACTTCCCCCCCCGCCGTTTTGCCTGGAGAGTTCCTGCACGTGCATCTCTGCCTCGGCAGTAATTGCTGCAATTTTAAGTTTTAGCTTTCGAGTGTGCTTTTGTCTCTTCCAGGGCTTAGTCATGCTTCTACAAGCTTCCTAAAGATGTAACAGCGCTTGTCCACCTCTGGAGCCGCACATGTGCGTTCTATTGCCTTAGTCGCCTTCCCATACGTCTCCCTGAGTTTCTTGCTCCATGCCTCTACAGCTTGGATAGGATCTCGGTCACAGTTGGCACTGAAAGCGTCTCAGTCCATGATGTTACACTTCCCTAGCGTTCTTTTCACCCTCATGGTAGCCACTGTCGTGATGAGGATATAGCGGTAACTTCCGAGGTTTATTTATTTATTTATTTATTTATTTATTTATTTATTTATTTATTATTGATACCCTCAGTTCCAAAGGCATTTCAGAGAGGAGTGGTTACAAATTATAGAAAGAGAACAAAAAAAAAACACAAGCGTCATGTTCCTGGTTATACAATTCAGTAAAAGAAGTAAGCATGAGTTGTAAGTGCAAGGTAAGAAACCAAACAAAGGTAACTAAAGTAAACAAAGAAAATGGAGAATAATAAGTACATTTGTTGTGAGCCTTAGTATACAATGTTAGCTAAACTGTTACGGAAGCGAAGGTTGTCTTGAATGCAGGCTGTCGATTCGGGAAGGTGGTTCCAATCTGCTGATGTACGGGGAATGAACGACTGAGAACAAGCTTTTGTTTCGTGCGACGTTATACCGACTTTGCGAACGTGATCTAGCCGTGGAGAGATGAAAGACAGAGGAGATATCAATTCATCGCGTAGATTGGGACAGTTGTAAAAAAATTTATGAAATAAACATAACCGTGAAAATTTTCGACGGGAGGCTAAAGGCGGGAGGTTGAGCGTATTTTTCATGGAGGTGACACTTGCAGTACGATTGAAGTTAAGTCGGATGAAACGGGCGGCGTTATTTTGTACAAGCTCGAGTGCATTAATTGAATGTTCACCGTAATGTGTTTGAGTTTCGCTTTTCGTTCTGTTTATTCCGATGTTTTTAATTTTTTTTGTTTTTTTTTGCGTCTTGTTGTTTTGCCACATTTCGATTGTTGCTGACTACCAGTTATTGCTCTTTTCTTGCTTCTTTTTTGCCCTGTTACTCATGTTAAATGTTTTTATGTATACAATTTGTAATTTTTACCACCCCCTATGTAATACCCTCGTGAAAGAGGGCCTTTAGGGGTATCTTGAAATAAATAAATTTGCGTAGCTGGGGTCCCAAATTGCAGATGCGTATTCTAGTTTACTACGGACAAGGGTTTTATATAACGTGAGCTTTAGGCAGGCAGGGGAATTGGAGAAATTCCGACGTAGGCACCCTAGCATGCTGTTAGCGTTGTCAATTATGGCGTTAATATGGAGCGACTAATTTAGAGAGGAAGATATATGAACTCCGAGGTAGCGATATGACGTGACGGCCTCCAGTATGGTATTATTTACATAATCGTTTCATCCTTCTTTCCAAGCTACATAGATACGGAGTCCACGGCATTGCTCACACACTGCTTAAGTCATACCTTGAAAATAGAACTCAGTACGTTGACATAAATGTCAGTAAATCTTCCGTGCTGGCTGTATCAACTGGAGTCCCGCAAGGAAGCATACTTGGGCCACTGTTATTCATCATCTATGTCAATGACATTGTTCGATGCACAGACAGCGCTCAGTTTGTCTCGTACGCAGATGATACGACGCTTTTTGTTAAGGGCAAGACAGAAGCAGACATTGAATTGCTGTCGAATAAAGCGCTTGGCGATTTACATCAATGTGTTAACGCAAACTGTTTAAGGATAAACCCGTCTAAAACAAGCAATTTTATATTCACCAAAAGGAAAACATCAGCTGACTTCATTGAGTCTACGTCTAGGTACAGATCGCATTCAAATAGTCGATACAGTGAAAATACTTGGTGTTCATTTCTCAAAGCATTTAACTTGGAACAAACACGTTGAGTACCTTCAATCGAAAATATCCAGTGCTGTTGGTGTTATTGCGAGACTGAGAGAAATTTTGCCTACCAAGGTTAAAAGTATTCTCTATAATTCCCTAGTATTATCTCTTCTTCAGTACTGTATTATTGTCTGGGGAACGACTGGTATGACTGACTTAAAAAAACTGCACTTACTTCAAAAAAAAGCAGTTCGGTATATCGCTAATGTGTCTTTTTTGCATCACTCGGCCCCCCTTTTTGAGAAATATAATGTTCTCCCAGTGTTTTGCCTATATAACTATAGGTTAATGCTAATATATAAATCTTTTCTGAAAGAAAAAAGTAATTTTTTAATATCTTTAGCCCAACTACAAGAAAACGCCCGACCTCGACTTACGAGGCACAAGGAAAAATGGCTTGTACCTACACCTCGCACCTCATACCATACGCAATCTTTGAAATATATTACTCCCACATTACTCAATAGTTTCGAGTCGTCGAATTTCGATCCAGCATACGAACCTAAACATACGATTAGTCTGTTCTGTCGGCAGAAATTATTATAGTTGTCTTAGATCTTGTAATGTGAGGCGTTTTCTGTGCTGTAATTATTGTACACATGTCCCTTGTAGAAATTTACTGTCGCTTCAATTCGTTACGTACTGTGTCCAGAATGTCCAACACATTGTACTTCATCTGTTTTTTTTTCTTTGTTTTCTTTGTTTTCTGCGTCTGAAGCGTTACGAACGGTTGTTTGCCTTGCAATGTTGAATTTGTATTTATTTGTTGCGCTTGAACTATATTGCCTCTGTAATATGTATCTGTATTTATTTTTCCTTTGTTATGGTGATGATGTTTCCGACACGCTGCAGTGCCACCATGTAGGGGGCCGGGGCCCCTGTCAAGCTGTTTTTACAGCTTTTAGCCCCGGCTCCTACCTTTTCGGAAGGAAAGGAAATAAAGAGGAAATGAAATATGCACCTGTAGTAGATGATGTGCTGGAGACACGTAAAACTTTTCATTTAGAAGAATTAAGTTCCATTAACCATAAGTTGCACCATGCTGATGGGTGTTTCACCTAAGACTTTCTGCAATTTTTGAAAATAAGCTATTTGAATTAGATGCCCGCTTTTTCTGGCATTGCATTGTCAGTGGTGTAGTACATCATAATGCAGCTAAGACGTGCTAACTAGCAGGCTTGTTAACCAATATTTAATAGTTAACTTTTAAACTATTACCCTTGGGCTCCTTAATTATTTAGAGGCATGTAGCCCGCCATAAGTAATGTCCATATTCGTTTTTAGAATTTCGAGAACACGATTATCCTCGGCGCTGTGGCCCAACAAATTTTGGCTATTTCGACGAGTTAGGTTCACTGGAGAGGTTGCTTTGACTGCAAGCTTCTCAAACCGCATGCATTTTGGCGCGATGTAGGCGAAATATGTTGGGCCACAGCGCCGAGGATAATCGCGTTCTGGAAATTCTAAAAACGGATATGGACATTACTTACGGTGGGCTACATGCCTCTAAATAATTAAGGAGCCCAAGGGTAATAGTTTAAAAGTTAACTATTAAATATTGGTTAACAAGCCTGCTAGTTAGCACGTCTTAGCTGCATTATGATGTACTACACCACTGACAATGCTATGCCAGAAAAAGCGCGCATCTAATTCAAATAGCTTATTTTTAAAAATTGCAGAAAGTCTTAGATGAAACACCCTGTAGAAGATAGATCATTCTGTAGAGCGCACACGTCGTTAGTGTCTTTAATTTCGCGAAAAATTACGCAGTCATCAGTGAATAAGTGTATGTTCGAGGTTACGCAAGTAGGTAAGTCGTTAATATAAATAAGAAATAAAAGAGGGCCTAAAACGGATCCCTGTGGCACTCCAGAATGGACGGGGGTTGATGGAGAGGTGGCATTGTTAGCAGTTACGAATTGAGAGCGGTTGCAAAGGAAATATTGGAACCAGGAAAGAAGCCTGGGATCAAGGTTTAGTAAGCTTAGCTTAAAAAGTAGTAATTTGTGGCAAACCTTTTCGAAGGCTTTTGCGAAATCGAGAAAGACGCAGTTAGCTATTGAGCGGCGATCAAGGATGAGATTAAGTTTGTGCGTAAATGATGCTAACTGAGTTTCGCAAGGCAGTCGCTTACGAAAACCGTGCTGCATGTCTGTAATTTGATTCCAGGGAGTTCGCGATACCTGTGTATAATATGTTCTCCAATACTTTACATGGAATGCTTGTCAAAGATATGGGAAGATAATTAAGCGGTGAATTCTTGTTACCTGATTTGTGGATTTGGACCACCTTCCGACTGTCCTGTCAGTAGACAGAGCACCGGTGTCGAGGGACAGTTGAAATATCTTGCAAAGCAGCAGTGAACAGTAAGTTTGAGAGCCCTTAAGAAATTGCGCGTTGATTAAGTCAGTACCTGGACTAGAGCATGGTTTAAGAGATTATATAATCTTCACAATAGCACGAGCTTCGATGCAAATGGGATCCATAGTTACGTAGTTGTAAGTCTGCGCTTGTGGAAGAATGGCGTTAGTACAATGAACAAAGTTATTACAAAATGTGGAGGTCAATACCGCGGGGCTTTCTGCATCTGCGATGGAAAGGTCATTCTCGTCTAATAAGTAAATAGCATCACTGTTTCTGGGGTTGACAATGCGCCAGAACGTTTTAGGATCAGTGGAAAGAATGCTAGGAAGTGTGTTGTGAAGAAAATTATTTTTGGTGCTTTTAATTGCAGTTACGTAAATGTCGTTAGCTTCGCGGTACGCCTCCCATCTTGCTTTACTGACAGACCTATTCGCAACTCGGTAAAAACGCTTTTTTCGATTGGACAATCGTTCAAGATAGGAGTTGTACCACGGGGCTCTCGAGTGAGAACAGAAACAGCCACAATGACGTACTCGGATATATTTCAAAATATCCGAGACCAAAAACCTACTGCCAAAATAACGAAGCTGGACAAATGGGTCCTCAGTCTAAACCTAGACGTACAAGTGGCCGCTAAGCAAACAGGTGGCATAGAAATCATGCTGCGAAAAGATAGCCGTTTTCCCAACCTTTGGCAGGCACACCGAAGTTTAGAAAACCGTTGGCGCAAGCAAGAGCATAATAGCAGGTTCAAACAACGCATGACTCAACTGGCGAACGAAACCGAACAACGTACTCAGGTCCTGGCCTCGCAGCAGGGGTCGCAAATTTGCAACCGTAAGGGTGGTAATCTCGGGTTGAAAAACACCTGGCACTTTCTTCAACACCTGCTCAATCCGGACTCTTCCAAAGCTGGCGCCACGAAGGCTGTCATCAAATTATTGCGCAATTCGAGGGTACTGACGACTCAAAAACAAATATATCGCTAACACTCCCCCAGCCCCCGCTCTTGAATAATGAGGTAGTACGAAACCTCAACTAGACGAGGAAGTTTTCGAGGCAAACGTCTGGGCAGCCCTGCAGCAGCTAAGACCACCTCCGCCCCAGGGACAGATGGCATAACCAATAAAACACTCCGGTACCTCGATGGGAAACCTATTACCACCCGCACAGAGTACATGAACAGCTGCTGCAAAGAGGGCGGCCGCATTCCATAACAGCGGAAACACTCCAAAAGTCCTTCTATACCGAAACCTGGCAAACCAGTCAGCCTGAAAAATCTCCTACCTATATCGCTCACCACCTGGGCCAGTAAACTGATGGAGCATGCCACCCTCAACAGGCTAAGCCGGTACACGGATAACCAACAACTGTATCCGCACACCATACTCGCCTTCCGGCAATACCTGTCCACGCAGGACGTCTTGTTCGAACTCAGAAATGAAATCCTAGACCCAGACCTCTCCCACCGGCCGAGAGCGATGCTTCCAATAGACTTATCTAAAGCTTTTCATAATGTTATGCATTCGGCAATGCTCATGGCCTTTAGAAACCTGAATACAGCTATGTTAGAGCCTTCCTGAAGGACAGGACAGCACAAATATAGTTTTGATCCACCAAATTTCACACCTTCCATCTAGGCGTAATTGGCACCCCACAAGGCACGGTTCCTTTTCAACGTGACCCTCATTCCGCTAGCTCATAAGCTCGGAGAAATTCCTCACCTAGAACATTCTCTGTACTCGGGTGATATTACCATATGGACTACCACAGGAAATTATGGCAAAATTCAGGAGACACTTCAAACCGCTACAGATGTCGTCCAGTCTCATGACGGGAGCATAGGCTTAACCTGCTCCCTGAGTAAATCGGAGCTTTTGGTCTTTCGTGAAAAACCCCGAGACTCAAACCAACTAGGTGGTAATCACCCTCAATGATGCCCAGATACCCAATATCCAAACAAACAGGGAGGCAGACGCACGGCGATTATGCTACAACAGATCTATCCCTACTACAACAGTGTCTCTAGACATTATGATTCGCGCGGCATATAAACCAGTCCTCCACCTCCCCAAAAATAACCCCACTGAAAAACTGCTCAAACTAGGGGTACATAACACGGTCGATGAACTAACTGGCTCAGGCGCATATTGCACCTCACTACGAACGCCTTTGCCATACGACCACAGGAAGGGCTATCCTCAGAAAACTTAAAATCAGGTACACCAGCATGGCTAGTCCCAATTTTCGCTCCCTAATGAAATTGCTAACCACATATTAATTCTTCCTCTTACCAAAAACACGCACCCAGTACATAACCAAGGCCGGCGCGCCGCCTGAGCCGAGGCACTACATAAGCACTACTTCTCCTTGCCGGAAACGGTTCACGTGGATGCGGCAGAATACCCCGACAAGGAAGCATTTGCGCCCACGGTCGTAGTCAGCCACGGTCAGCCCCTGGTGACGGCCACCTCCGTCAACACCCGCCTATCGATACAGACTGAGGAGGCGGCCATAGTTCTCGCCATAGCCGGCACCAGGGCACGATACATCCTCAGTAATTCAAAGGAAGCAGTCAGGAACTTCGGTAAAAGAAGGCTTCAGGCCCCAGCTCTCTCCATCCTGCCAAGTGCCAAATTATGCACCGAACGGTTCCAGCTCATGTGGGTTCCAGCATATACCTCCCACTCAGGAAATACGGCAGCTCATGAATGTGCTGGAGGATTCATGAACCGGGCACAGAGCGACCAGAGCCCCTGGTTCAAGACGGAGTACCTGTAACCTACCATGAAATCACCCTCCACTATCGAGACGATCGGCTCAAATACCCACCTCCGTACAAATCCCTCACCAAATCAGATGATGGCACTTCAAACGAGTACATTCCCAAATCCCTATTACTCCCTGACGTATCCGCCAGAATACAATTCCGGCTGCACTCTCTGCAATCATTTCAAAAGCAAACCATAGTCACGTAATATTGTAGTGTCCAGAGGACCAACGACCTCTGGGCTTTCAGGTCTCAAACCAGAGTCAGTGGGAGACTGCGCTGCTCAGCTCTGACCCTGAGGTACAAGTCTGGATAGTGGGAAATGACTCTAAAGGACCTTGGCTCTAACCCCTGCCTTCTTTAAATGACGGAAGCCAACAGCCATCGAAACCAAGTAGCGTAGGGGAAGTTTTTTAGAGTTTTTATCAAGGGCAGATTAATAAGAGCAGAAGAAAAAACAACCACACGCCACCGGAGGGATCCAAACCTACGTCCTCCGAATTCCGCGTCGAGATTCTCTACCAACTGAGCTACGGCGACGGCTATCAAAACTTCCGCTTTCGGAGGTATTTATGAGTAGTGTGCGCGAACCTTGAGATTGTCCCTCGTCCACAGCGGCGGCGGACGTAGAACGTCCTATATTAGCGCGAGTGCCACATAGGAACGCGGTCTAACGAGAAGAGCGGAAGCTGTGCGAGAACCCTCCTATGCAATCTACGGTATCAAGACTGCCAGATTCGAGGCCGTCGATCAACTATTCCCAAGACAAGGGAATAGAAAGAGGTGCTCTTTATCACATAAGTGATGGAAGCCAACAGAAACCGAAACCAAGAAGCAAATGATGATAGTTATACAAAACAAGTTTTATGATGACAGAAAACACAGTTTTCTTGAAGTTCTCAACATCGGTAATGGCAGCGATGGAGGGAGGAAAGTTCGTTCCAGTCAACGCTGGTTTTAGGAATAAAAGAATCATGACACACTTTTGTTATCAAAAATGGAACACCGACTTTAAATATATGATCGGAACGGGATAAAATGTATGAAGGGCTTGAAAAAAGATGATCTTTTAACAGAGGGTTATGGTGATACAGTCTGTGTGAAAGACACAGTCGAAAACACTTTCGGCGCGAAGAAAGGACTGGTAAGGCAAGTGTGTTTTTTTATAGAAGTAACGCTGGCGTAACAGGAGTAGTTAGATAAGATGAAACGTGCTGCACGATTTTGAATGGATTCTAGCGTGTTTATCAGTGTGATTATATTAGGATCGTAAACTGCAGATGCATATTCTAACTTTGGTCGTATTAATCTTTTAGAAAGGGTTAGTTTTATCGGCAGAGGCGCGGTAGAGAAATTTCGGCGCAAGTATCCAAGAGTCCTGTTGGCGTTATTTTCGACATGTTCGACGTGTCTATGCCATGATAAGTTACGTGAGATATGAACACCTAGTTATTTGTAGGAGTTAGCTGATTCAAGGGGAATGCCGTGAAGAACATAAGTACGCTTGTTATCAGTGATGTTAGTGCGACGTGACACATGCATCGTTTTACATTTATTAATGTTAATCGCATGCCCCACTTATCACACCAGTTAGATACGCTTGTGAGATCATCCTGAAAATAAATATAATCAGTTTGGTTAGATATTTTGTGATAGATGACGCAGTCGTCTGCGAAAAGCCTGATAGAAGAATGAGAAATGCATTCAGGAATATCGTTAATGTAAATTAGGAAGAGAAGAGTTCCCAGTGCCGACCCTTGTGGTACACCGGATGTCACAGAGGTGTGAGAGGAGGAACAGCCGTTATCAGAGACATATTGGGTTCGATTGGATAAGAAGCTTTTAATCCAGTTCAGTACGTTAGGGTCAATGTTAAGCATGCTAAGCTTAAGAATTAGGAGACCGTGGGAAACAGTAACGAAAGCTTTCGCGAAGACCAAAAACACAGTCTACATCAATGTTCAAGTCAGTGTAAGCAAAAAGGTCATTAGTAAAGCATACAAGCTGTGTTTCACATGAAAATGTCTTCCTGAAACCGTGTTGTTCTGCTGAAAAGAAGGAATTAGACTCAAGGAACTCAATCACATGAGAGTATATGATATGCTCCAAAATTTTACATAGAATACTTGTGAGTGATATAGGACGATAGTTATCGGTAGAATGAGTGTTACTTGATTTTGTACTGGAACAACCTTGCCAAACCTCCTATCGCCTGGAAGTACTGAGGAACATAGTGACTGGGAAAAAAACATTGAAAGCGTAATAGAAGAGTAGGGTTCAGTGAGTTTCAGCATTTTAGAGCTGATTGCATCGTCACCGGGTGAAGAAGACATTTTCAAGTTTCCAACCAACTTTTGCACGCCGACCCAGTCAATACTGATAGGGTCCATTGGAAAATAAGAGAAAGTAGCTACAGACGGTACAATATTAGCCCTTTTCTGGAAAACGGAAGCAAACACATCATTTAAAACGGAACAACACTGGTTCGGAGGAATGGAAATATTGTCAGAACGGGTTAGTTTAATTACCTTATCTTCTTTGCCCCCAACAATATTCCAGAATTTACGCCGATTAGATTGCAGAAGTGATGGGAGGGTGTTGTCCAAAAAGTTCTGTTTTGCATCTTTAACAGCCACTAGATACTCCGCATGAATGCGATGATATGCTGCCCAACGTTCAGGCAGGTTACATGCTTTAGCGCGACGAAAAATACGCTTCTTTTTGTTGCATAAGCGGCGTAGGGTTTCGGTAAACCACGGAGAGGTAGGATTTGAGGCAATCCTAGCTTTAGGTACGTATCTATCTATTAATTCTATCCGTTTATTTTTGTACAATGACCAGTTTTCTTCAATAGTAAGTTCGGAAAAGTTTTGAGTGTAGTCGGCAATGAATGATTCTAGTTGAGCTGTGATCGACGTGGTATCAGCGGCATTGTAATCACATATGGTCTTAACTCTTTTCTTAGGACGACCATTCTTCCTAATTGTGAAGTGAAGCAGTGAGTGGTCACTCAGTCCTTCTGGGTACGTTGGCGGAGAGACCAAATCTGGAGCTGTTGTAAAACAGAGGTCTAAAATATTAGACGATGTGCTGGTGGTTCGCGTGGGTTTGTTAATTGGCTGGGTTAGATTAAAATCGGCGCAGGTGTTTAAAAAATTAGTGCACTCGGAGGATGGCTGCTTAAGGGAGGGAATACCGTTCCCCCACACTATGTTTGGGAAATTAAAATCACCCAGTCGGAATAAGTGTGATTTCGGGTGTCGAACAGTCAATTTATTCAGGGCGTCATGAAGTTCGGTGCAAAAAGTAGTAGGTGAGGATGGGGATCTATAACAAGCGCAAAAGATAAGGTCACCCGTTGGAAAGTTAGCATGGATGCAAACGATTTCTAGTGGTGAATCGATAGAGATAGCAAAGGAACTGATAGCAGAGCTCACGGCAATCAGTACACCTCCGCCTGTTCGGAAATCGCGGTCGTATCTGTAAAACTTGTATGTTTTTTCGCAGTCTAGTATTTCGCTATTCTTTATTTTTGCTGACAGCCAAGTTTCGGTGAGCACAACAATATCAGCCGAGCATGCATCGATATGTGACGATAGTGACGTACGTTTGTTGATGACACTTCGGACATTAGTGAAAAGAAGCGATATGCAGTCTGTTTGCGTTCGATCATGAGATAGCTATGCTGAGCTTGAACGTGCGGTGGGAGAACCCGGTGGTGTGATGTCTCTTTTTGGGGTAATTGCACTCCTTGCTGGTTCGATTTCGCATACTTCGTCAGTAGCTGCGCAATAGACGTAGCATTCTTTACCTATGATCAGTTTGTTGTGGCGTAAAGAATAGAATTGGCCGCTAGCCATGCCGAAATCACTAAGGGCTTTCCGCGATTTACGGGTAGCTTTACAAAAATCTTCGCCGATAGAAACGCCTTCTTTAAACTTTGATTTTTGTGAAAGTATATATTCTCGCGTTTTATAGGACGCAAACTTAGCAATAACAGGTCGTGTTTTGCTATTTGCAAAGCTGCCTAACCTATCAGCCCTATGAATCGCGACTTTCGAGGAATTCAAATTAAGACACTCGGAAAGAAAGTGTTGGATTAGGGCTTCCGATTGTGCCCACATTTCTGACGAATGGTCAGAGATGGCATAGAATGTTAAGTTGTCGCGTCTAGACAGGTCCTCCAGCTCGTCCAGTCTGGACGCGAGCGCAACGCTGTCATTTGAAACAGCCTCTTGGACTGCTGCAGTAAGAACGATACTAGAAGGCATGTTTTCGAGACACTCAACCGCAGCTTACACAGCAGTCATCCTATTAGAAAGGTCTGAAACAGTGTCAGACAGCGCTTCCTGGTTAACCTTTAGTTCAGCTATGGCATTCATCATTTCTTCATGGCGTGTATCAAACTTGGACGAGAAAGCAGCTGTCGCGGCCATAATTTCACAATGCTGACGGTCCACATCCTTGTTAGGACCAGGATTTAGTTCCACATCGCCGGAAAGTAACAGTAACATTGCAGTGTATACACAATCATTCAAGGTGGCAGCAAGCACTTGTGGACAAGGGAAGCGCAGCAAACATGCATTGCTTGTACGTTTGCAAAATAGCGATTCAGATTGACTAACCTGCACAAGAAAGCAGAATGGAGAACTTAGCGACCGCATGGTAGCCGCTCTCCCATGCCCACTGGAAGCGCCTCGTAGATGCCAGCTGCTTAAATAGGGGCGGTGCAGTGCTGCAGCAGACGGATGCGTCGATGTTCCGCGAGACTAGGGCGTGAAGGTGATGGCGTCTACTGTGCTCAGATAAGGCCCGTTGTCGGCTGTTGGTAGTCGCAGATCCAGGCCAAATTCCCAAGCAAATATCGATGCATAACACGTGTCAGTCGGTGAGAACGGGAAGCCATAGACAGCAAGCTGCAAAATAAAGCAGAATGGAGAACGTAGCGACCGCATGGTAGCCGCTCTCCCATGCCCACTCAATAGGATAGGATAGGATAGGATAGGATAGGATAGGATAGGATAGGATAGGATAGGATAGGATAGGATAGGATAGGATAGGATAGGATAGGATAGGATAAAGTTCATTTAGCTGTACCGCAAGTGCTTCTCTCCGGTGCTTTTATCTCCGCAACGGTCCGTTGCCCCTATTCCAGGGTTCCCCTGGATGCTGCCGTCAGTTGAGCTCACCGTATCAGACCGATCTGGTCATCGCAGCAGTAGCTGGAGAGCAGACCCTCCCATTGCTCCTTACTTGGGTATGGTAAAATAAGAACAACGTCGAATTTTTGACATGCCCATGTTATGTGATACAGTTTAGGTTTTTCATGGCACCATGGACTATTGTGTTCGTAAAGAGTGGGGTGAATTTCACGTAGTGTGCTTGGGTTCGAATATGACCTCGGTTGTTGTTGTCTCCATGTGACATCCTCTTCTTTGTTTAAGGGTATGAGTGGCGGTGGTTACCGCATCCTGCTGCCTTTGTAATTATTTAGTATGGCCAAGTATTCCTGAGGTATTGGCAGGGATTCCTGAAGTTCGTTGACATTGTATGCTGGGTAGTTAGTATATCCTCGAGTTATCCTGTCCGTCTCTTGGTTTCCTGCCACCCCCGTGTGCCCCAGTACCCAGATGATCTTATGTTTGATCGGCTTGTGTGGTTCTTCATCTGTTTGTTGTGTCTTGTAGTCTACAGAGCGGAGTATGCGGAGCGCTCTGTGACCAACTTTCCCGCAAAGATAGTTGCGGCAGGCTGCTTATGAATCAGTAAGAATTGTCAGTGACCGCCCAGTCCGATAGCCCTCCGCTGCCACTAGAGCGACGGCCGCTTCTTCAGTCTCGGCTATCGTGCAGTCTTGCAATGAGGCGCTGGTAATGTCGTGTAATTCTGAGTTGACTACTGATGCGACTGCGTTGTTGGTGTCTTGTCTCCTTGTCATGCCTTATGTGTCAGCGTCCACGTACGCTGTTGTATCCTGGAATGTGTGTTCCACGTTGACTGTGCTGCGGTACTCATCGGAGATCGTTTCGGTTCTCAATATTTCCCGAATTTGCTCGGTCTAGCACAATTTCATTAAAAGAACTCTACCTGTGGGGGTCTGCTGTAGCCTGCACATTTGGGTGACATGCTGCGCTTCCCGCAGTTCTTCGATCGTTGTGAGCAGTCCCAAGGATGAGAGCTTTTCAGTTGATGTGTTATGGGGTAGTCAAAGCGCGGTTTTATGCGCTTTGTGTAAAATCGCGTCCGCCTGTTGTATTTCACTCTTATGGTTGTAGTACGGGAGACTGTACGTCGCCCGGCTGACCACTAGGCTCCTGGCCAGCTTGAGTGTGTCTTCTCGCATATCATGACGTCTATGTGAGATGCGCGTAATCATGCGGGCCACATGGACTCTAGACGCCTTTAATTGCACAAGAGTATGAGTGCAGCGTTCATTTCACTGCATCCACATCTCGAGGACTCGCATGAGTGTCTTCTACGGTATTGGTTCTCCTTCGAGGCAGACTTGTAGTCCAAGCTCTTTACTGGTAGGGATTATGTGGCTCTGTTTTCCTCTCCAAACCTGTAGGAGCTCAGATTTTTCGGTCGAGCACGCTAGCCCTCTTGCTTTGACGTAGTTTTCCACGCAGGTGGCTGCTTCTTGTAAGTTATCCTCTTCCTTGCCGAGTGAGCTAGTATTAGTTCAAATGGTGATGTCATCGGCATAAATGGCATATAGTATGTCTTCGATTTCTTTTCGTTGCTTCACCAGTCCGATCATGGCCACGTCGAATAGCGTGGGTGAGATGACCGACCCTTGAGGGTGTTCTCTTGTTAGGCGTTCAAAACATCTCTAACCGAAGTTCTTACCGATGGTTGCAGTTTCGTTTGATCGGAAGGCTTTGACTAGCTGTGAATCCTTCGCCCGGAGTTCAGGTGGTCCAGGTCCGTAAGAATTACTTTGTGGCTCACATTGTCAAAAGCCTCTTTGATGTCTAGGGCCATTATTACGTTTTCTCCATCCCTAGGAATGTTCCGAAGTACTTCTTCATATAATTGAAGGAGTACGTCTTGAGCTGATAATTTTGCTCTGAAGCCGAACATGCTGTGAGGGATCAGTTCGTTGTCTTCCATGTAGTTTTGAAGTCTCTGCGTTACCACTAACTCGTATAGTTTTCCCAGGCATGACGTAAGCAAGATCCGTCTGCGGTTTTCTATCTGCAGTTTCTTGCCTTTCTTGAGTATCATCACCAGTTCGGCATGTTTCCACTCCTCGGGAACTGTTTCAGCTTCCCAATGTTTGTTGACGAAGTCGGTCAGTTCGGCGCCCAGCGCACCGCTGACGTTGTGGAAGAGTGCCTTATCTTATCCGCAACCGCGGCCGTATTTCTGGTGGCGTTTCGTATGGCCGCGTAGACCTCTTCTCGTGTGATGGGTCTGTCGAGATTAGCGTTATCCTCCCACCGGTACTTCCTGTATATGTCGGCGGGTTCGTGCTACTAAAGCATTTGGCGTGCACTCTGTCGAGGGGTTCCGAGTCAGTGCCCTCGAATTGGTGAATGAACCGGTACGTGGCTTTATTGTTTTCTTCTTTTGTATTAGTCGGATCAAGGAGCGCTCTAAGGATATGCCAATTCCGTGTCGTGCTTAGCGTCCCACTAAGAAAATCGCTGAATTGTTGCCAGCTGTGTGGCGTATTCTTCTGCTTTCGCTGTAATTTTGTCCGATTTTAAGCTTGAGTTTCCTGTTATGCTTTTGTTTTGCAGCGAGAGCTACATTCGCCGTATTCTCGCCATTTCGCTGTGGCCGGTGGACACACCGCGAGCTCAGCCGTTGCCTAGCAACCGCTGCAGCTGGCAGCGCCGCTCGCCGCGCCATCTGGCATGGCGTCAGAGGAGGAGCCGGTGAAACCGTGTTGCAACAACAGAGGAGGAGCCGGCGTTGCATCTTATATATAGAAGGGGCGGCTCGGTGGAAATCGTCGGCAGATATGGAAAGCGAGTCGGAGAGACTGAAAGCAGCCAGGCTTCGTCGTCGGAACGAAACGAAGAGGTTGCAGCGAGCCGAGGAGACGGAGGAAGAACGAGCCGCACGTCTCGAGAAGCGTCGTAAGTACGATGCGGCCAGGCGAGTGGACTCAAATGAGGACGGTTCGTCGTCTAGTGCGCCATGTCGCGCCAGGGCCGACGCCAGTACTGTGTCGGAGCCATTGAGACGGCTGCTTGCTACTTCACCGTCTTTGTGGCAATTGAGAAACAACAAGATGAAGACAGAAAATAAATGCGTTACCCTTTAAAAATGTGTAGTCTTTAATGTATCTATATCTTAACGATAGCAACAACAAAACCTAAGCACTGAGACGTATCCAGCTAAACAATAAAGATCTAACCGTAGAGATAACCAAGCTAAACAGTAAGATTAACCGTACCTTTCCCGGCACATCCAGGCATAAATGAGTTAAGCGAGAGCCAATTTTATTTGCATCAAATACAACACACAGGATGCTGGAGGCCTGCACATAAACCCCTCATTCAGACTGCTTGACGAGGCCTCGTTTTACACCTCCGCAAAAACGGAAGTGAAGACAAAAGAGTTTATCAGTGATATCATAGAAAAAGAAACTATACCCCGTTTCATGCATAGAGGGCCCGGATTAGTTTGTCTTGCTGTGTACTTGTAAAGGGGCAGTAAGGGATATAGTATAAATATTTTTTCAGGGCCAGCGTTTGAGCAAAGGCGGCTGGCATGTGTCTCGGAGAGGCCGGCATGTTTTAAGACTACGCGGCGGAGTAAGTGTGTGATTGAGTGTCATGTGTGTATGGACTGATTGATGGCAGAGGTGAAAGTGTTGGAGGTCAGTGGCATACCCAGGATGCGACAAGAGTCGACACGGGGGATGCGTTGACCGGCTAGGGTGAGGGAGATGGAGGGGTTCATCGTACGTTGATATTTACTGCGTGTTATGAGTAGAAGTTCAGATTTCTCCGGAGCGGGTTGCAGGCCCGCTTGGGAGAGTTGTGAGGAAATGGTGTTACGTGCCTGCTGGAGTGTAGTTTGGCCCTCTCCCGGTGAGCCAGTGGTGACCCACAAGGTGAGATCGTCTGCATAGAAGAGGAAATGAAGGTCGAGAATATCGGCAAGGGCCCGGGCGAGTGGGTCCATGCCTAGGTTAAATAGAATGGGAGAGAGGACAGCACCCTGTGGAGTGCCACGAGTGAGTGGAATGGGGTGAGACAGTCTGTCGAGATAGCGGATACGAGCGGAGCGGTGGGAGAGGAAAGCTCTCATGTAGTTGTACATGTTGTGTCCGCATTGCGTGTCAGCTGTTCCACGCCACATGTCCGCCCACACACACGCAGGCCGCCGCCAGGCATACGCATACAACCACGAGCCACCCTTGGACGCTGCGGTGGTGGCCTACACAGACGCCTGTCTCACGGCAACCGCGGGCTCCACAGCAGCCTTCTTCCTCCATCCTTGCCTCTCTACAACCAGCACTCACACAACCGGTCCATACACCTCCCCACCCTCCACGCTCGCCCTGGAGATACACAGGATCGCCGATGCCATCACACACTTTGCAGCCCTACCCCCCGCCCCCCAATACGTTGTCTATAGACTCGCAGGCAGCTCTGCGTGCCTTCCATGAAAGAGCCCTCCCTTTCCCTACCCGATCGGCCTTAGATGCCGCCCTCTTAGCATTAAGCCCATGACCGGTGACCCTTCGGTGGATCCCTGGTCACATGGGCATCCCCGGCAATGAGCTGGCTCACCAGCTTGCCTGCGAAACTATACACCGGGCGCCGGGGATACCATGGACGAGCCCACCGACGTAGCAGTCGGTCAGGGCTTACAGACACACTGTCGATGAGTACTACACGCAGCAAAAATTGGACTTAGCTGATTTACCACCACCACACCCATCCTTATCGATCCGTGAACCTCGCATTCTTCGCCGAATACAGTTTAATCTCCTACGTACACCAGCCAAACTTTATCTGTACCGGCACACTTCCACACCTCAGTGCCCAAACTGTCCACACACATATGCAGACATAGAACACTGCCTTACACGTAGCCTTCCAGTCCCCCGCCTATCCTTTCCCGCCACCCCCACCGTGGCCCATCTGGCTTGCCTCCCGGGACCTGAACCTGCAACGCGCCCTCGTCACCTTGGCCCAGGACCTACTGAACGCCTAACATAAAGGCTGTTAATAAAAAGTGTCACACCACCACCGTTTCATGCATAGCAGTCAACGCTGCGGAGGTTGCTGAGGTAGTGCGTCCGCGAAACTATATTACTCCGCCACGTATCATTCGTTCTTCTCGAAATTCCGGTGACTGCTTCGACGAATACAAAGAGCGGTATAAAGCGATGTGGTCGCATTGAAACTCACGGTCGAAGCTGTGAGGCGCTCAGTGATCGGGCTCTCCGGCCATAATTTTCACGGAGTGTGAACTACTTTTTCGGCGCGGATTTAGTAGAAGCGATTCGCCCCAGCAACCGCGTATCATACCGCCACGTGTACAGTCGCGGGTAAAAAAGATTAGCACACATGACGGAACACCAGAGCGCCGGAATGACATCGCGTGGCGCTGCGGGTGGCGAAGAGGTTGATAACGAGAGTGCCGGGCCGCTCCCATTCTACAGTATTAGGGGGGTTCAGCGGACTGCCACGGACAGCAAAATTACTGGCTAAAAGCAGCGGTATCGTCTATTGTTCCCGCTAGTTCCTTTTTACAAACCATCGCGGGCATAAAAAAACAGTAATAAAAAGAAGCCATCTTTGCTCATGATAACCGAGCCAAAGTAAATGCCGCAAGCATAGTCACGTAGGGCCGGCACTTCAACGCTCGGGCGGTGCACGCTTGATAAAGCTTACTTCCTGCCCCGTCCCCCTAAGCTGCGAAGATGGAAACGGCCCGTTAGGCAGGTCTGCGTACCGCAGCGTCGCGTGGTGAGATATACGAATTCTGATCGCCAGTGATCTGTGCTAATCTTTTTTACCCGCGACTGTACTTGATGCTTCTCGAAATCTCGACGAGTCGCAGGATGAAAGTGTGGCAAGAGGTAAAACGAAGTTCAGGAGGTGCCAGTCACGGCACTTAAGATTTGTCGCTACGAAATATGTTTGTGTTCGCTTTGGTTGTATGGCGAAGTACTTTTTACGTGTGGCAAGAAGTAAAACGAAGTTCAGGAGGTGCCAATCACGGCACTTAAGATTTGTCGCTACGAAATATGTTTGTGCTCGCTTTGGTTGTATGGCGAAGTACTTTTTACGTGCGGACTTAGCCTGCGCGAACAGGCGCGCTAGCTTTGGCATCGTTGCCTGCTATGTATGAAACGGAGAATAGTTAACAGAAGCAGTAAACTGCACAGCACGGCATTGATTATATGAGGACTAAGGCCACAGAATAAATTGCAAAAACAAATCCGGAGAGCAAAAATGTAAACACAAGGCACTACCGTATAGTACAACGCATACTGATTCTTTCTTTTGATTTCGCACAAGCCCCCCGGGGGGGGTGGGCTGACCCTGGCGATAGTGCAATGCCAGGGCAACCCGTGGCGCTGTGGAAGCAAGCCTCGCAACAACGCCATGTCACAAAAATAAGTTCAATATCCAAGACCCGAAAAGGGCCATATCAGATATCAATCTGATAAGAACAGACACAAATATACGATCTAAGCCATGAGGCCGAGAAGCGATGGCGACCTTCGGTCGCGACATCTGACCCCATCCAGAACGTACCGACAACAAATGCAGGTTGCAGCTGGCGAAAAGTCAACATTTATGAAAACAATGACTTAATCAAATTGATATTTGAAAGCTTTGATAAATACTACGCTCCGGCACGCCACGACTGTTTATTTGAAAGCTGCATTGTGTTCATTTATAAATAGCACAATACAATATAAACTTACATTTTTATAATGACGGTTGCTTATGAAACAGTGCTGATGCTGCTACCTGTCGGCGCACAGGCGCGTCCTGCTTGTATTGTTTGCTTGTTGCCATCACAAAAGTATTCAAGATACTTGTGCTCTCGTCTGTGGACCCGCCATCGCAGCTTGCTGTGGTGCTTCGGGGTGCCGACGTCATGAACACCACATGAACGTTCCGACGTAGAGTGGGACCGTTCGGTGGTCCAGGGACCCAAGGGGAGTCTAAACACACTTGCCATAATAAACTTTTTCTCTCTCTCTATAGACTTCTTAGAGACTGCCTTCCTATAGGTATTTAATTTTGTCTGTTGATAGCTGTAGGAATAGTGTAGTAAAAATTCAGGGGGCACTTTGACTGTCCAAAGTGCGTAGAGTCGAAAGCGTTTGAGCACCACTTTGACTGCCTTTGCGGCACTGGTGAGGTCACCACTCGATGACGTCACACCTAATTAACGACTAATTACGGAAACCTCTCCCGAAAAAACCGAGTATGTGGTTGTCTTAAATGGTTCGCGGGTACGGGCCGAGGCCGAACGCAAACTTATCTCTCTTCATTTAGGGCACTCAGTTATCTGCCGGAAACAAACAATCCATATACTCGGCATGCTTATTGACGAGGATGGAGGAGCCAAAAGCTGGCTTCATAACACGATGCATAGCTGTCATCAGGCTTTACACCTTATGCGCCGCGTCTCTGCGCGTGGATGGGGAATCAAGGAGGTGGGGCTCCGTCAGATTACCATGGCACTCATAAGATCAAAAATCCTGTACGCATATTCGTACATGCGGCTTAACGCAACCCAACGCCTTCAGCTTGAGCAAATCAATCGCAAGGCGATGCGTCTGGTTACTGGTCTGCCGCAGTATTGCCCAGTAGTGAGCCTACACGCATGCAGCAAAATCTATGCCCTACAGGATCTGGCAGAGCCCAGCGAGTCCGTCTCTCCACAACGGCGGCTGGCCGACAGATCCTGCGGGCATTAGGCTACAACGTTGACAACTTAGAGCCACTTTCGTCCGCTGCCCCGCCATGGGAACTGATCGACTTAGTAGATGGTATGCCATTACCAAAGAATATGAGTTCGGCTAATCCTCAAAGGCGCAAAGCTGCCGCCAAACGGCACGAGAAGACATCATACAAGTTAGCCCAGGAAGGACCCATCCAACTATACACAGACGCCGCTCAGTTTCAATATTGCGCCGCTATAGCTTGTCACGATTCTGTGTCAGATACCTCTGTAGTTCAACGGCTTTCCGAGGAACACACCGTAACCAATCTCGAACTCATTGCCATACGACTTGCCATTACTCGAATAGTAGAAAGACAAGATCCGGCTCCTTGCACCTACCATGTTTACACAGATTCACAAGCAGCGTACACCGCCTGCCGCGCAGGGGGAGCTGACTATGCCGTTCTCAACACTATTCGAACAGAAGCCCGTCGCCTGCGAGAGGAGCGCTACACTGTCATTATCAAATGGATTCCTGCGCACGAAGGAATCACTGGAAACGAAAAGGCACACCAGGCAGCGCGCGCAGCAGCTCTTTCCGCACCTTTGCCTGGATCCACATTCGTTTCCGCTTCTTGGCCCCCTGATGACGTTGCGGACCCGTCGTCGCCCCATATGGATAGGGCGGAGACATGGCATCGCGCACAACGCTATCGTCGCAGCATACTCCAGCACTTGGCCAACCCTGAGCAACTATATCGCCGTCCACATAGCGCATTCCGGAGAGTGGAGGCAGTGCTCCTTCGCCGAGCCCAGACCGGCCAGCTTCTATCACCAGCGAAGTTGCACCTCATAAACCCGCGCTCATACCCGAGTCCTCAGTGCCCGACGTGCCCTGCCAGAGGCACGGCCGAACATCTCCTGTGGAGCTGCCCTACCTTTGACGCAGTACGGGAGAGAGCACTCAAGTCCCTGGGCGGGCTTCGACCTGGAACCCTGCAGGAATGGGTCGATCCGCCATCGCACATCAGGCCATCAGACGCACTCCGGCTCTGGCGAACTTTTCTTTCCTACTTCAAGGAAGATGAAGGGCCAGGCCATCACTTCGCGGAGCCGACCTCGGGACAACACTACCTCGAGGAAGAAGCGGACACCGGTCCCCCACCCGCACTCCGACCTTCACCCCCACCCCCATCCTCACCCCCACCCCCACCCTTAACCACTCCCCCACCCCAACCTCCATGAAGCACCTTAGTTATGCCGCAAGGTATCGGCCTACTAAATGCAGAAATAAAGACGTTTAAAAAAAACGACTAATTACTAGGTAATGACTAATAATTAACCAATGACTAATTAATTACTAACTAATTAATTATGCTTAAGCTGCGTCTTTAGGAGTGGAACGCGACATCGTGTTGCAGCGCTGCTAGGGAGGGTGGTGGTGTAAACTTTATTGGCCATGACAAATTACAGGTGGGGGCAGAGCCCCCCTCATGGCCTGCGGGAGGGGCCCACACAGTGGGTTCCTCCCTTACAAATGGTGTGCCAGACCCTGGAGGGCCAGCCTGTTAGAGGCACTGGTGATGGCGAGTCGTTGGTCTTGGAGTGCTGAACTGGACATCAGCTGTTCCACCTCTGTGGGAAGGGGGGGGGGGGGGGTTCGGATAAGTGGAACAGTTGACCAGTACATGCAGAAAGTAGCCTGGTTTGCTCCATAGTCGACAAGAGGAGGAGAATAGGTCAGGGAAACGTCCGTGCATGACTATCGGGTATGGGATTGTGCGAGTTTGAAGCCTGCACCAGAAAGTTGATTGCGTGGTTGATAGCGATGGGTGAGGAGGTGTGTATATCTGTCTGTTGGAGCGATAGTGTTGTAGGATGTCACTGAAATTTAACAGGCACTCCCCTTCGATGAAGGAGGCGGTGTGCTCTCCTGCCCGGAGGGTAAGATCTCGGGCGAGGGCATGCGCCTCCTCGTGTCCCGGTAGTCCGGCATGTGCTGGCGCCCAGATGAGCTTTGCGGTTCTGGCGGGATTCCGGCGTCGGAGTATGGTGCTGGCTTGCCGAGAGATACGACCAGTGCTATGATTTAGGATTGCTGTTTGCGAATCGGATATAATTTTGCTGGTGGCTGAAGAGGATATGGCTAGAGCGATAGCCGCTTCCTCAGCCGTGGTTATGGATGAGGTAAGAATAATTACTGGCGTGATGGGGTGGCCGTCACTGCAAACAGCCATTATGGCTGCCTGTGCGCCTGATGCGTAGAGCGAGGCTTCAGTGTATGCCACATTGGGATCCTCTCCGTAAGCTGTGTGTAGTGCTAAGGCCCGGGCCTCTCTGCGCTTTTGATCGCGCTCCGGGTGCATGTGTTTAGGGAGGGGTGGTATCTGAACTGCAGCTCTTACGGGAGTGGAGATTGTGTCAGTGCCGGGTATAACGCCGACAGTCGATATGCGAAGAGACTGCAGCAGAGCTCGTCCTGCAGGGGTGCGTGTGAGTCTGGCTAGTTGTGTCGTTTTGGTGGCTTCACAGAGTTCCTCGAAAGTGTTATGTATTCCTAGTCGAAGAAGGCGCTCTGTGGAACCACATGGGGGAAGGCGTAAAGCTGTGCGCGTACTGCTCCTAATGAGGCCGTCTGAGCGTTCTCTATCTTCCGCTAAGAGGGAGAGATACGGTCGTGTGAATGTTATTCTACTGGCGATGTAAGCCTGTGTTAGTCGAAGCGTGTTTGGTTCCCGTAGGCCCGATTTTCTGTGTGCCACACCTTTGATGAGCCTGGTTGCCTGTTGTGTGTGCGTTTGGAGTGCTTGGATCTTGTCAGTGTGAGAGCCAAAAGTCGTGAGAAACATTCCCAGTATGCGAATCTTTGGAACTGTGGGAATTGGTTCCTTGCCCAAAACGAGCTTAATAATGAGTGGTGTGCCAAACGTTCGGTGGGGCTTGTATATGAAAAGTTGCGATTTCGTGGGGGAGCATGAGAGCCATCTATCATTGACGCACGTGCTAATGATATTTAGTGCTGTTTGTAAGCAGTGTTCCATCTGCGCGTCGCTACCTCGGCATGTCCGGAGTGTAATGTCATCGGCATAGAACCTTAAGTGTAGGTTTCTTATCGAATTGAGTAATTTAGGTAATCTCATTATGGCTATGTTAAAGACAGTCGGGGAGAGGACCGCTCCCTGTGGGGTGCCTCATGTACCGATGGTGATGTCGCTTAAGGATGCGGGCAGAATGAGAGATGGGCTGTACAATTACTGAGGAAATCGCGAATGTAGTTGTAGTACATGCGTTGTCCAAATTCGAGGGATTACAGGTTCGTTAAGATAGCCGCGTAGGTAACGTAATTAAAGGCCTTATTGAGGTCTACTCCTAATATGGCTTTCGTATCCATTGTTTTGGGTTCCAGTATCCGATGTTGGAGTTGGAGGAATATATCCTGCGCTGCCAATCCTGGTCTAAAACCAAACATGCTGTTAGGGAGTAGCTCATTATCCTCCAAGTAGTGCACGGAATCCATCGCCCGTTCGGCGCGATGTCTTGCCCGTTGGAAACAATTTCAAACGCAGCGCATTTTTGAGGAATGCAAATGACGCAGTATTCTCTGTCATCTCGGCCTTACATATCGGAGCGCGGAGCGATCGGACGCGTGGCACATCGGCTCCGTCGCTTTTCGACTGGAACCACGGCAATCTGATGTAACAGCCATCAAACCTGTGCGTCTGCATCTGTGAAGCCAACAGGATCCTGGAGACACCGATCTGACCAAGGTACGCCCAATTTTCGGCCACCTCGAGCAACCCTCCGCATCACCATGTAGCGGTCGAGCTGAGCCTAACGGCTCCGGCTCCCCCGCCGCTGGCTGCGGAGACGCCCGCTGGTCAACCTCTCAACATGGCTCTGCCTGAACAACGCGGATACGACCCCACGACTCTGTCGTGGTCGTGTGTCCCTGCAAGCCAGCCAGAGGATGGCCCATCCACCATTTCAGCGCAGCAAGCTGCCCTTTTTCAAGTCGTTGAGAGCCGGCGCCGCCGCCGGCAGAACGCACGAGGAGCTGCAATACCCAAGACTCCTGTCGACAAATCAGCAACGGAAGACGCTCGCGCTCCGTCTCCTAAATGTCCACAAAAGACATTTTCACCAGTCTCCAAGTGGACGCCCAAGCCAACGGTCAGGATGAAACCTGACGATTACCTGATCGTGCTGCGGCCACGCAGTACGGTCGCCCTCAAGACAGCATTCCAGCAAGGTGAGCTCGGCGCTGCCATTTCGCAACTCATCGGCAGACAGCATATGAATGCGATTACAATTTCTCCCAATTGGGAACAAAATATTACCGTCTGTGGCACGCAGAACACCGAGGTAGCTCAAAAGCTTGTGAAGAACATCCAAATTACCACCAGCAAAGGATCGCTCCCGCTTCACGGACACCTCAAGCTCACCGGTGATGTGTGTCGTGGTGTGATTTCTGTCCATAACCTTGAAACCAGCGAATCCTTGAAACATAGTGTGCAGTGGCGCGGTGGTGAATTAGTCCATGTGCGCAAGCTGGGAACATCGAATGTAGCTGTGCTAACTTTCGAGGGACGCAGCGTTCAGCGTTACGTCCACTACAATGCAGAACTGACTCCCGTCAAGTAGTATAAGAAAACGGTGCCAGCGTGCTACCGTTGCGGCACGCTGGGGCACCGGGTGGACAACTGTCCCACCCCGGTCAAAGAAAGATGCGGCCTTTGTGGCCAGAACGTGGGGTTGGTACTGAGGGGATGGCCCCCGACGTTTGCAATCCCATGTGCATAATATGCGGGGGCCCGCACCTCACCAGCTCCCGCGAATGCACCAGCAAATTCCTCCGGCTTCCGCAGCCAGGGCCCAGGCCGCCAATCAAGCCACCCAAGGGAGCCAATTCCGGCGCGACACGGGCAAGTCACGCCGCCGGCCGGCAGCAAAACAACCAGAAGACGCCACGGCCTCCCCCTGGCAAGACAGCAACGGTACCGCCACCACCCGGAGCAGCGGAGTTCCCAGCTCTCAGCACTTCATCTGGCGGCGCCGCCTGCAACCAACCCAAGGTAGGGAGCTGGGCGAGGGTCGCCTCCTCTCCTACTCCTCCTCCCTCCTCCCCCACCAGCATCGCCGAGACGCAGGAACTCAAGCGCGAGCTCGCCCTCTTGCGAGCTCAAAACGAAAAACTAGCCAGCGAGCTTAACTCGCTCAAAGCCCAATTCCCTACTCCGTCCGCGTCGAGCGGCGAGGAAGAAAACATCACAGACAGGGAGATTCCTACTCCTGTGAAGAGTCGCGCCGCGGCCCTGGAGACCCGGGTGACCGCGATTGAAACACAACTGGCTGACCTCCCCAAAATTATCCACGATACCATTGCGCGTCAGGTGGAGAGTGTAATCTCACAGGTGACACAAGCCGTAACTCACATTATCCAAAAATTAATAAAAGACAATCCGCGCGTCATTAAACGCGTAGGGCCCATCAGGGACGCTAACCGCCCCTCCAAATTCAACAGAGTTATTCCCGATGAGTTTGACTTCTCGGAAGACTCCTGCCACCGCCTCCTCTATACTTTCTGTGCCTGGGAGAACGAGAGGCGAACAATGGGAGCCCGCCGTCGGGGCTAGTACGGCCTTTCGCCGCCACGCGCCGCCACCGGAGTAGGATCACCGCCGCGCCGTCGCTCCGTCGCTCATAGAAACGCAGACCGTTCGCAGTTGTTCTGTCGTTGAGTTTTCGGCTGCATTCATGTTGTTTCAAGTACAATCAAAACGTTTTTTAAAAGGGAGCTCAGAAGCACTTGTCGCTAAGGGTAACCGGACCATTTTAGTCGTGTCTTTCGCGGCTACTACTGTGCAATGCGCTCGCGCGTCGTCTGCTGCGCTGATATGACAGCGCGCGCCTGCTTAAATCCACTGCGTGGAAAATTGTTCTGTCACCTTTAAGTTCGCTTGTCTTAGGGTCGTTATTTGACAGCAGTGCTTGGCAGCAGCTAATACTGAAAGCTTGGGCTCTGAAAGAGCTCCGTCGGGTGCTGTTGTTTACTCATGTAAGTATAGCACGTAAAGCTATTAGACTGCTTCCAAAGTGGCACCTCATCCCGCGTTTCCTTCGTAAAGTTTTTTAGAGTTACCATTGTCGCCACCGAAGCCAGAGTTGGCGCCAGAAAATGTGGAGCTTTGTAAACTGGTTTCATCATTTGACCTGCCGCGCACTTCCTGCAAGACTGCATGGTGTTTCGAGTCGCATCGTTGACGCTCAACTTGAGCGTGTATGGTACGCGCGAAAAATGCGCCCTGCTGTAAGTGCCACCAGATATATGTAACGTGAGACGCTGCATCATCTGCCTGCACATAACGCTGCGCAGATATAGAGGTTCATATATTAAATATCAGTGCGTTGTGAGTCAACACTTATTCAAACTCGAAAAAAAAAGTACTTATTGTGGAGGCTAACTTCTACACGGCAGTAAAACATACGCCATCCTCAGAGCCTCGCGTACTTTCGCGAAAGGGGCTTTTTTGTGAAATGTTTAACTACGTCGTGCTTGTCACTGACATTGAATGCGTAGTTGCAGAGAAGCGGCCTCATGAAACGAACCGATATAAAGTTCATAAGCTCGTTGATGCCATCGCTCTTGGACTTCAGCAACTTTGAAGCACAAAGGGCTGGGACAGCGTGCTCTACTAATGTAATGATATGATTTTTCAAGGTCTGATCGTCCTGCAGGGCGCGGTCAGCAAAAGCTCTTAATGTGTCGAGAATTAAGAGAAGTTGATCTGACGGGTAGAGCAGCCCACCTCGGTCTTGGCTGCGGGTGAACTGAAGGAGTGGCTGGTTGCTAACCGGCTTCGTACACAAAGTAAGGCAGTTCTCGCAATCCATATGCTCGCCAACAACTCGTGCAATGCAACCGCCCACATAAGCGGTAGCCGAGATCTGAAGCGACGGCAGGTGCTGTGGCAAAATTGTGGTAGTAAGCCTCAGAAGCACCAATCTTGCTCTCGACAGCTTCGGCGCTGCTTGCACAGTCGACGTCAGGGGAGGCTTTGGAGCTAAAGTAGAAGTTGGTTGGGCAGAAGAAAGGACGTCAGCGAGTAGGAGTCTTGGCATCGAAGCACATTCTTTGTGGGCAATATTGGATACTGAATTAGACGCAGCGATCCCGGTCTTCAGTAGCTTTTCGAGACCTGACCGAACATTCAACATGTCGCTACACCCGGATGACATTCGCAAACTACCAAACAGGGATTCAATAGGATCGCTGCTGAATTTTCGGGTGGGGACGAAAAAGAGCTCTTCAGTCAGCATATATTTGACACACGCCACTGTAGAATAGGTAGTGATCAGAATTGCCTGATAGGTTTCGTCTGTGAGAAATTCGCGGGTATGCCCAGATCTTTTATCTTCTAAATACATATGGAAAGTGACTTCAAGCAATTCAAGCCGCGGATCAGCACTGTCGTCGAATAGGCGAGCATCCGGAAAATGTTGGTGTATGTGCTGCGTCGTGCTGCTGATATCGTGAAGCACGAACCACCAATAAACGTTCTTCATGACCGTAATGGTTGGCCCTGCAACTGAAAATGACACGGCAGAAGTGCGCCCAGCCTGATCCTTGAAAAAGAAACAAGAATCGTACTCCGCGCGGCCGATCAGTAGTAGCCGAGCTTCTCGTATCCTCGAGGAGCGCGGGCATCGAGGTACCCGCCTACCCGCCCAGCGCGACGTATTCTTATACTTTACGTGGATGGATGGATGGATGGATGGATAGGAGCGCCCCCTTTGAAACGGGGTGGTGGCAATTGCCACCATGCTCAGCTTTTCTTTATTTATTATTTTTTTTTTGTTTACTGTGTTGGCAATTCTCATTAAGATTCTCCATCAACTTTTCCTACGGTTTCCTACTATTCTTACCTTATGCCACATCTCTGCTTTTCAGCCACCAATCCTCCAATCGCTTTTTGCTGACTTCCACTGCAGATTTATTTACATGACCATTGTTATCTTTAAACCCTAGGGCCTCAGAAAGAGTGACTGTGCCTGCATCGACATCCGGATGGATACCATCACATTTGATTATGAGGTGTTCAATTGTTTCCACAGATCTACCACACACTGCACATGTGTCATCTTCTTCGTTAAATTTCTTTTTGTAGCTGCGCGTTCTAAGACAACCTGATCTAGCTTCAAAAAGTAGGGCACTGCCTCTTGAGTTATCATAGAAAAATTCTTTCCTGATCTGCTTTTTCCAGAATCGATATAGTTCTACACTATGTTTCTTTTCCATTGAATTCATCCAATTTTTAACTTCCGCGTTTTTAACCTCTCGTTTAATGCTCTTTCTTTCTCCGTCCTCATGACCGGCATACTTACTGGTTAGTTTTCTAGTTCTTTTCCGCCACTGTGAGTCAACGTTCTTTCAACGTATTCTACTCACACAGCGCCTCCTTGCGGCAGCCGCGAGCGGCGGCGGAGCCAGCGCCCGACGGCCTGAGGAGAGCGTTTGCCCAGGTACAGAAAGTATAAAGGAGGCGCAGACGTCGGGCACTAGCGGACTGGGGAGTCTTAACAACGTAACCCCACCCTCCGCCTCCGACCATGGCCCCCAACCCTAAGTCGCGAGCAAGAACAACTCAGCCGCTTACACTAACGCAGTGGAACTGCCGAGGTCTCAAGAACCGCACGAAGCGGACTCATCTCCGCCTCTATCTTGAGACCTTTGAGTTCCTCGTCGCCGTGGTTGCCCTTCAGGAACCCGGCGCCGGGGCCAAACAAACAAACTACACTACATTTCAACACAACCCGCAGACATGTATACTTGTTCACAGGCAGTATACTGCGCAGGAGGTCACGCTCCCCACAACACCGCCTTTCCTATACACGATGGTGTCAGTGCTGCCCCTAAAGCGGTCTGACCCACCAGTACACATTCTAAACATTTACTTCCCATCTAAACTTAAGAACGTCACGTTCAATGAAATTTTCACCCAAGCTATGCAGGTGGCTGGAAGGGATCCCCTTCTGATCGTCGGCGACTTCAACGCCCCGAGCAGGCTATGGGGGTACCCCCGGGAGGACAGACGTGGAAGGAAGCTTGCGGAACTTCTTTCCACACTTGGACTCACTTTACACACTGACCCCGCCAACCCAACACGTGTCGGCAATTCGATTCAACGAGATACTTGCCCGGGCCTCACATTTACACGCAACATACGCCATGCCGACTGGCTGAATACAGAGGACACTCTGGGTAGTGATCACTGTATAATCAACACAACCATTTACATGCGTCCCCTGAAACGCCCACAAACACAAGCTCGTGTCCCGGACTGGACGACTTTCCGCACCTCTCTACCCATCGTAGACCCCCTCCAGTCGGGATACGACGCACGGTCCAAATCGCTCACGTCTACACTCACACAACATGAAAAGCAGATACAGCTCACAGAAACACAAACAGACGTGGACAACCACTTGCTCCACCTTTGGGAGGCCAGCCGCAGCCTCACCAAACGATGGAAGAAACAGAAACGTAACAGACGCCTAAAGAAACGCATCCTCGAACTCACGCAACAGGCAGCGGAATATGCTACTCAGCTAGCCGACACTAACTGGGTGGAGCGGTGCAACGCGGCTGCGCGCCAGATGTCTGGCCGCAACACGTAGCGCCTATTCCGCGCTCTCATCGATCCAATACAAACACGCACGGAAACCCAACGCCACTTACATAGGGCATTGCACAACTTTACAGGAACTACAACACAGCTAGCGCACACGCTCAGGGATCGATACCTGTGCACCACTAAGGACCCCCGGCCGGCGGCGTACTCCTATGCAGGCGAAGAGAACACGGAGCTGGTTATTCCGTTCCAGCTCCACGACCTCCGGGTGGCCTTAAGCCAGATGAAGCGGCGCAGTGCACCTGGGCGCGACAAGGTTACGTTCAAGCTCTTGGCCAACCTTCCCGACGCAGCCTACGCCGCGCTCCTCAAATACATCAATAGCATTTGGGACGGAGAGACTCCTCTCCCTCTCGATTGGAAATCGGCTCTCGTGACCTTCATCCCGAAGGCCGGCAAACCTATTGATGTGGAGAACCTTCGCCCCATCTCCCTCACGTCTTGTGTCGGCAAGCTGATGGAGACGATGGTGCGTGACAGACTCTCCGATTATCTCGAAACACAGCACATTTTCGCGGACACTATGTTCGGTTTTCGTCCTCACAAGTCAGCACAGGATATACTTCTGCAGCTCCACCACGACATTTTAGATCCTGTATAATGTCCCCACAACGACAAGGTGGTCCTGGCCTTGGATCTTAAAGGCGCATTCGACAACGTCAAACATGAAGTAATCCTGGACCACCTCAGTAACACCAACTGTGGCCACAAAACATTCCATTACATAAGACAATTTCTTACAGACCGTCAAGCCTATATACGCATACAAGATGCGGAACACGGGACATACACTATCGGCTCGAGGGGAACACCTCAAGGCGCGGTCCTGTCTCCCCTGCTCTTCAATTTGACAATGCTTCGTCTTCCCTCCAAATTGTCTTCTCTGCCCGGGATACATCACGCTCTTTATGCCGATGACATCACAATCTGGGCCACGCAAGGTAACCTGGGCCACATGGAGTCCTGCCTGCAAGCAGCGGCGACCCTAGTCGACGACTACACGGCCTACTGCGGACTCCAGTGTGCCCCAGCTAAATCAGAATTTGTGCACTTACGTCCCTCCCCTCGGGACACAACACCGCTTCGCATCAGTCTCCCCTCGGGACCGATCCGGGAGGCCAAGGAGATCCGCGTCCTTGGCCTCTTCATACACCACCAACGCAGAGTCGACACCACCCTAGCCAAACTTCGCACGGTGGGAGACCAGGTGGGCCGCAAGGTCCGCCGGGTCTCCAACAAGCGGGGCGGATTACGAAGCAAGGATGCACTGCGGCTTGCCCATGCTTTCGTAACGAGTAGAATCCTCTACTCAACTCCCTACTTGCACCTGCGCAAACACGATGATGACCAACTGGAGGTCATCCTGCGGAAAGTCATCAAGCGGTCTCTCGATCTCCCGGTCACCACGTCCAACCAGAGGCTTCTGGCCTTGGGCGTGGTGAACACATTCCGGGAGCTTCGAGAAGCCCACTTAGTCAACCAATACACGCGTCTTGCACAGACTACGTCCGGTCGCCGCCTCTTGGACCGGCTACACATCAAACATGACTACCATACTGAGGAAAGGAAGAGAGTGCTAGAAGCCTGGAGGCGCGCCCTCCGGGTCCGACCCCTTCTCCGCAACATGTCCAGAGAAGACCATAGCGGTCGTCGCCAGGCGCGCGCGGAAGCGTTGGCGCGATACTATGGTAACCAAGAACACGTGTATTACGTGGACGTTGCCGGCCCACACCACGGGGGGTGGTACACGGCCGCAGTCGTACACAACACAAACACAGTTGACGGGCTCACTTTCAAAGCCTACAGCGCGGCACACGCGGAGGAGATTGCCATTGCTCTGGCTCTCACGAATCCCAAGTCAAAACACATCATCACCGACTCGCGAGGGGCCGGTCGGAACTACGAGTTGGGCTGGGTTCCCCCGCTTGCCTGGCGCATACTGGAATATAGTTGTCGATGCGAAGATCCAACTCCACGCAACCTGATTTGGGCCCCTGGTCACCAGGGCCTCCAGGGAAACGAACAGGCCGATCAGGCCGCCCGCGCACTCTCTCCCCGGGCTATCTCCCTGTCCTTGGAAGGGTATTCCCAATCAGACAATCTGGCCCTTACATTCAAACAAATCACCGATTACTACAAGGAGGAGCACCGGCGCTACCCGGCCCCTTGTAAGGGTCTGGATCGCGCTGACGAGCGCCTCCTCATCAAAATTCTTACTAACACTGTACTGTGCCCGGCGG
Source organism: Amblyomma mixtum (assembly GCF_055824585.1). NCBI lineage: Eukaryota > Metazoa > Arthropoda > Arachnida > Ixodida > Ixodidae > Amblyomma > Amblyomma mixtum. The sequence goes on from NC_143015.1 coordinate 24,469,535, forward strand.
TGCTTAAACATTTCAATACATCCTTTGATGGCGCGTGCCAGTTCTGTGGGGAGGTGGCTGACACCTTCCACATGGTTTGGGCGTGTCAATCAAACCCATCTATCCCCCCCAACCCCACCAGAGAGGACTGGGAGGTGGCCCTGCTCGGCTGTCAAGACTAAAGAGCCAAAAGGCTTTGGTTCAACGGACGCGGGCGGCGTTGCTTGCCAATGAGGCCCCGGAATAGGGGCTCCACCTAGTATTGTAAGGGGAAAGGGCCAATAGGATCCTACCCCAATCACCTTTCTGTAAAAAACTTAATTTCCCATAAATGTTTTTCACCATAACCACCACCTCTCATCTCGCTGAGAACCCGAACCGAACTGTAAAGGAAGGGAGGAAGTGGGAGTGAAGGAAGAGAAAGAGGTGCCGTAATGAAGAAAATGAAAATTGTATTTGAAAAAAAATTTGGCATGCGTCGCGACACCTTACTATTTCTCTATAAGGCTTATATGAGACCACTTCTGGAATTCGGCTGCGTCTTGTTCTCTGGAAGCGCAAACTATAAGCTGCAGCCTTTAGCCTTACTGGAAAGGCGTGCCCTACGGCTTTGCCTAGGGCTCCCAAGATCGGCTTCCAATGCTCTCCTTTATCTGGAAGCCCGTATTCCCGATCTATATTCCCGCTTCCAGCTACTCACGGTGCGTACTTTCCTCAGGTCCTTTGACCCGGCCCTCGGTGTTAATACTCTCATTTTCCTATCCCACCGACACCTGTTTTTCTCTTCTCATTGGCCACGTTATCAGCTCTCGCAAGTTAGGTTTACGCAGAACCTGTTGGCCCCGCTTCAGGTCGATCTTACCTCCTTGCAACGAGTTGCTGACACGCAGACTGATTCCCTCTTCTATTACGACCATATCTTTCCGTCCCATGCAAAACACATGCCCGCAAATATCCTAAATGGTCTTCTGGCTGAGCACTTACAGCATTTTCCTCATCATGCTGTTCTCTCCACTGATGCTTCCGGGAGCTGTGAGAAGGCGGCAATTGGGATATATTCACAGGATCTGGCTTTCAGCTATTCCGTTCGTATCCCGGATTACACTTCTGTATTCTTTGCAGAGTTTTTGGCACTTGGTTTGGCTCTTTTTAAAATTCTGTCGCATGTAGCATGTAGCACTGCCTTTCAGTTTTAATCTCTCTCCAAACTTCCGGCACCTCTCTATTGATGCGTTCCCTTAGGTTTTTTGTTCCGCGCACAGTAAAGGAGGTCCGCTTTGTCTGGGTACCTGGTCATTCGGGAATCTATTTCAACGAGGTGGCTGATTTATTGGCAAGGTGAGCTCTCACTGCCCCTGTAATATATCCTGTACCGCACCTTATTATGTTGGAGACCTCCCGTTTCCAGCGTTTCCAAGATATATCAGCATGCTTGGGTGATCCGTTGCTGAATACCGTGGACTTTCAACATTTAAAGTTCCCATGGAATGTCCGTTCATATAAGACAAGGCGGTGTGAAGTGTCCATGACGCTTTTGCGATGCAGAATCCCCCACCTCAACTTGTACTTATGCAGATGCGGGTTCGCTACGACAAACCTTTGTAACATATGCAGAGAAGTTGAAACAATTGACCATTATCTCCTCTTTTGCCGGCGGTTCGCATTTTAGATAAAACAGTATTTGGAAATCCCTCTTTCGAGGTGAGGACTCCCTTTGTCTCTACCCGTTCTGCTCTCGTTTGGTGCGAGCGCCACGGGATTCTCGGTAAGCTCTATTTGCGGCTACCTTCATGATTACATCATTGCAACTGGTCGCTTACCCTGCTAAATCCAGATAAAATTCCACCGAATGTCCAAAAAGCGTATTTTAATTTATTCCTGAAATATCTAATTTGTTTATTTATTACAATTATTTAACAATTCATACATAGTTTCTAATTTCAATCATTCTACTATTTTACTTAGCTTTTTTTCCAGCTTTTTTTTCCTTGGCATTCACCACCGTACCTTGGCCAATCCCCCGCGTGGGTATGTGCCATTTTCATATGGTGAAGAAGAAGAAGAAACGAAGCACTGTCTCGCACATCTCGGTCTTACAATCTCCGTGGACACCCGTCATCCGTTTTATTCACAGCTTGCGCTAGATGCAACGCCGGACGGACGGGAGAATGAGCCATTATAGGATTTCGCCTTAAAACTGCATGCCCATAAATCCATAGATTCGCTGTACACTTTCTGTAATATCTGTACACTGCTCTTTCGAATTTGTCCATATAATGTTTGTAGGTGCTAGACAAGGCCCCACAATTATTGCAGATATCTTGAGACCCGATGAGCAGTGACGGCCAGAGAATAAAAACGACCGCTCTGCCACCCTGCCTTCAACGTTCCATTCGACACGTGCCCGACAACTCGCCATTTCGCTTGGGCATCGGCGCCACTTGTGCGCATGCACGAGGAGCCTAGTGACGTCACAGCCGCGCAGCTGGTGCGCCGCGCGCCGCGCCGCTCGCCTCCGACCGAGAGAGAACACTGTCATGGCGGCCAAGGAGAGCGAGGTCGACGCTATGCGGCGTAGCCATGACGATAAGCAAACCCAAGCAGCACATGACAGTGGTCCAATGTAGGAATTTAGTTGGCAAACTACGGTCCTATGAAGGTCCCGCGTTGCCAATGTTCTCCCCGCCTTGGCTCAGCCATTTTCAAAAGTTGGCAGTATTGGACCTGTTTCTCGGGCGTTTTCCCCGCCTTGGCTCAGCCATTTTTAGAAGTTGGCAGTATTGGACCAATTTTTCGGGCGTTTTCCCTGCCTTGGCTCAGCCATTTTTAGAAGTTGGCAGTATTGGACCAGTTTCTCGGGCGTTTTCCCCGCCTTGGCTAAGCCATTTCTAGAAGTTGGCAGTATTGGACCAGTTTCTCGGACGTTTTCCCTGCGTTGGCTCAGCCATATTTCGAAGCTGGGAGTATTGGACCAGTTTCTCGAATGTTTTTCCTGTCTTGGGTGTGCCATATTTGGAAGCTGGCAGTATTGGACCAGAACGGATGTTTCCCTTGCATTCACTTTATCATATTTCGAAGTTGGCAGTATCTCACCAGTTCTACAATCACTTCCTGCAATAGGCAGCTCGACTTCGTGTCGTAGGCAGCGCGACGCTGCCAATGACATTGAGAGCAGTCTAGGAGCGGAAAAAAGGGTGGGTTAGATAAACAAAAATAAAAAGTCTTGATCCCCGTTCTCAAGTCGCGAAGCTATGTTGGAAAGCTTTTTCTAAAATATGGAGATTAATGGGGCATTATCCCTCCTGTAGCTTGAAGAAGAATCAGTTGGGCGAGAACGAAGGGTCTCTAAGAAGAGCTCCGCGTTTACATAAATACCGCAGTAGCGCATCGTAATTCCCAGTGGCGGGGCTAGTTGGTCATGCATTTTCTTTTCCCGAAATTTCCTAGCGGAGGGGAGACGCCATGCTCGCATGTAAGAATACGCCACGCGGAAGTAGGGGGGGGGGCAGCCGGTCACAACTTGAGCGTGGTCTGCTTTTTGTTTTCCTTCCGAGAGGGTATTGTGTAGGCGCCCAGGGCGGAAGAGGGGGCCCCGAAACTAGGGTGTCTCGATGTGTGGCAGGGGAGAGCGGAGAGAAGCGCACGCACATCTAGGGGCCCTACAAGCACCTGTTTCTATTCACCCCAGCACACGACTTGCACTTGCCGATCTGTGCCCTGCCTGTGGGATTAGTGCATTTTCCTGGCGCATTTTCCCTGTTTACATGAGTGGGATGCACGAGAAAGTTGACATGATGCGCTGCTCTCGCGTTTATGTAAACGGAGCTTATCAGCCGTCCTAGTGTTATGCGATTTTCTTACAGTTTCACTGTAAAAACTAGCCGTCACTTTGACGGTCACCGTTTGGTCAATTTCGACGGGTCCTCGGTGTATTCCGAAAAGACTGTTCCTTCGGCGTGAATCAGGGGGAGAGGGCAGACCAACTAGGAGCGCAAAAAAATAAACAAAATTTTCGGCCGTCTGATTAGCTCTTCTTCGCAAACGTCATACGACCGATGACCTATCGCGTTGCGGTCGCGTTTGGCGTCGCCCGGACTCTGCGTGCGATTTTCCAGTCTCCCCGGAGCCTTCGAAGGGAGTGGACCTGTGTCGCTCGCTTCCCTGTTCCTTGCTGCCTCGTTTTCGCCGGGTTGTGCCAGTCTCGCCCTAGCAGTCAACGCGGCCGGTCGCGCGCGGCGCTCGCTCCGTCGAGTTCGTGCGCGCCTCGAGGCCGCGGCGTGTGCCGCTGGCCCTTGCGGCCCTCCGCCATCCTGTGCCTACCGTGATCGTGTGTGCCCTGTGCCCTGGAGCCCTGTGTTTTGGATTACCGCTCCTAACCAAGTGTTCCTCGGCCCTGGTGTGGTTTTCCTCGTGCATCTTCAGGAGCCTGGACCGACGGCCGCAAAAGCAAGTTTTTGCCACTTAGGCCTTTTGGCGCCCGCCCACGTGGTTCGCGTCTCCTGATTTCGCCTTTTTCCGATCTCACTCACTTTAAAACTAGTCTTCCCTCACTATTTTCTCTTTTCCTTCCAAATCTTCCTACTCTTCGCGTGCTCACTGTGTTTTCTAGCGCTCGCATTTCTTCTCTTCGTTCTTCTCTTTTCCACTATCCCTTTGTCCCACCAGTAGCCCTATTCCTTCCACCCTCGTGTCCTAAGCCTTTTTTTCCTTGCCGTTGCGCGTGGGACTCACCACGTCACTTACACTTTCTTAACTCACTTACTTCAACACCAGTCTTTTCTCTTTATTTCCACTCTTCCTTCCAAGTCTTTCTACTCTTCTTCGCGTGTTCACTTGTTTTTTACTCGTGTTCCCTGACCACCTCCCTCGTGTCCTAAGCCTTTTCTAGCCCACCCTAGTGGGACTCACCTGTCCCTTCAGCTTTCCTAACTCACTTACTTCAACACTAGTCCTTTTCTCCTTATTTTCTCTTTTCCTTCCAAATCTTTCTACTCTTCCTCGCATATTCGGTCGTGTCTTTTACACCCGAGGGCAAACATTTCCTCGTTCTTCTGCCTATCCTTGACCACCCCTTTGTCCCACCCCTAGCCCTATTTTTTCCACATCCTGATGCAATAAGGGAACAAGACAGTACACCTTTTGAACTACAATGTAAAATTTTTCCGCAAGGTGCGATATATTACAGCGGTGGACTGTTGTCGCAACTTGACAAAGCCCATGCCTTGCAAGCCACATTAAAGAGTTAAAGTCAGGTTAAAATTCATTGTTCTGCATGTCAGTTGAAGCGCGACACAGTTCATAAATGGAAGTTGGACAGATGCGTTATCTCCCTTTTATAGAAAAGAGAATTATGTTTTGATTTTTTTTACAAGTATTTAATGATGGCAACAAATTCTAGCTTTAGTAAATAGTTTTTCATGTTCCCTTTAATTAACATGCTTTCACAGTTTTATTTTAATTGTTTGGAAAGCTTATTGGAGCTGAAAATGCCCTTCGAACCTGCGGTGTGTAATAAAAGCTGCAGTGACTTGCCTTCTATTTATAGGCATCTATGATGCCACTTAGCATGTGCAAGGTGGTCAATCGCAACGAGAAGTCAGTGTCAATGGATTGAGGCCCCTCTAGTGATTCTTTACTTGATTGTTTAGTTCTGTCAAGGTTTTGTATGTTGCCTTGATTATGAGGCACGTAATAATATATCTGTTTACTATATTTTTTACCTGATGTCCTGGCTCAGGTGCTCAGCTACTGATTCCAAGTGAGGGATCAAACACCATCCATAGTAGCTGCATTGCTCTGTAGGCTAAATGCAAAGAAGCACGTGTGCTAAGCGATGTCGGTGCATCTTAAATTAAGAACTCTAGGTGGCCAAAATTAATCTGGAGCCCTTCAGTACAGCATTTCTCATTGGCCATTTCCTGGAATTTATTTTCTTACAATGGACATGATTTTTTGTGTGGTTGGAAATAATGTCTATTTTCTTTGTTCACTTTTCCTGTGCAGATGCCATTTGCGAAAAACTGCATTTGACGCATCAGAGGCACAAGGTTTTATTCGCAGCTGGCCGCCCGGTTCATGTGATAGAGGGAGTGGAAGGAAGAGACGCCTTGCCGAAGTCTTCTCCCCCCTCCAACCAAGCACGCCACCTGCGAGTGCGGGGACAGCCCCCTGCACTGTGCCCGCATGTGTGCCTCCCAATCCCCTGGCCTCTTCCACTTCCTGAGGGCCCTCCCTCCCTACAGCCCCTGGCACCACCCTTCCCGGCCCCTAACGATTAATTCTATTTGAACTTTTTCATAAAATAAATGTTCTTTTCATGAATACTTTGGTTGTGTCATTTCTTGAATATTTGCATGGTTGCTTACGAGTGAACATTTGCATTAATGTTCGCCACTGAAGATAAAAATTAACATAGCCTTTACTGGCGAGTCGTAAATAGAAAAGGGCAGTGGCATGCCAATCTTTAAGCCACTGATGTGACAGGTTGTATGCACTGTCATGAATGGAAAAGCCTGTGCTTAGTCTGCATTGACAGTGCCAAATGGCTGAACATATCCATCTTGGCAACAACTGTGAGATATGAAAGGAGTAGCCGGTTTTCAGTACATATTGGTAGAGCCAGAATGGCTATCCATGGGACTAATATTGGCATCAACAATGGGACATCAATGGAATAGCTGATGTTCAGTACATAGTGGTAGTACCAGCATGGCTGAACATTGGACATACTTGCAGGACCAATGAAGGATGAGTGGAAAGGCCAGTGATATGCCCATGCTGGCAGTGCCACAATGGCTGAACAATGGAGCAATCTTGGTATGAAGTATGGGCCAAGGTTGGAAAATGTAGTAATGTGCTTCTATGCCAATGCCAGCCCAATATTGATGCCATTGTTGGTACAATCTTGGCGTGCTGCCTGGGAAAGAACTAGACGTAACCAGGGATATACCGTATCTCTATCTACGTATACCCTGGCATAGCTGAGCCCACTTCCAATTTTTGTAGCGTGAGCTACATTGGCCACAGTTTCGCTGTTTCGCGTGCTCCCTCCGTCGACCCTACTACGCATGCGCGAGGAACAAGTGACGTCACTCGCCGCTGCTGCCGCCGGCGCAGAGCCACGTGACGTCACTGCTCACGCTACGTATATCCTGGCATAGCAGCTTGAATAAACAGCGCGAACGAAGACGAGCACAAAGGACAAGGAAACGAACGACACAGCGCTGAGTCGTTCGTTTCCTTGCCCTTTGTGCTCGTCTTCGTTCGCGCTGTTTATTCAAGATGCTTAACCAACTAGCCCGCCATAACGTGTTAACTGGCATAGCAGAGCTAAGCCAATCCCAATTTTTTTCCATCTCCTGGTGAACTGCGCCTAGCATCCCAGAGTTTGAGCAGCCGACCGCCCACCTCTAATGTTTCCGCTGTTCGGTTTGTGCTTTTGGTGTACTCCTATTGCGTATCCCTTAGCATGGTTCCCCAGTCATCTAGCGACTGTATGCCAATCTCGGTAAGGTTGCTGTCGCATGCTTCGCGGAACACATTCCAGTCCGTTATTTCTGCCGTGCCCAACTGGCGTTTCAGCCTGTCTGAGGTTACTTGCGTTTTGCGTAAGTAGTGGTCCCTGCCTAAATTTTCTAATTGAGTTTGTCCGATTCCCCTTACGAATGTGAGGATTGGGGCAGGTGTCGATGCTGACGCTATTTCCAACCCTGGTAGAGGTTGCTGGGTCAGTGAGTAGGTTGCAGTTGAAGTTATCCGCAACAGGAATTTCTTACCACTTACGCGGGATAACGCCCCGTTCCTTTCGCTCGTAACGCCTCCCACGGCTGAGACAACCTCGCGAAATACTTGCATAGACCTCGTCTTTGGGAACCAGGCATTGGTGCAGCAAGTAAAGCATATATCCATCTATTTCTCCGACCACAAAGCTTCCTTCATAACAGTCAAGAACTGTTAGTGGAGTGTTTCCTGAAGAAGGAATATGTGTGAAAAAAAAATGCGTGTGGTTTGACCAATGGCCATCTGGAGTAGAATGGCGGAAGCAACGGCACGGCAATCGCAGCGGTGGCGGCATGTCAGGAGGCACTTTGGCTGTCTAAAGCATGTACGTAGAGGCGAAAGCGTTTTCCGAACCACTTTGACTGCCTCTGTGGCACTGGTGACGTCACCACTGGATAACTTCACACATAATTATTTACTAATTTTAAGTAATGGCAAATTACTGATTAATGGCTAATTACTCATTAATGACTAAATAAAAGTTAACTGGTAATTAATGACACTTAAGCTTCGTCTTTAGGTGTAGAACGCGATAGCGTGTTGTAGCGCTGCCAGGGAGTCCACGGAACGCCACCACCCGTTCGGCGCGATGCCTTGCCTTTGAACGTATCACCAATAAGATGTTGCGCAACTTAGAGGACACATCAGTAGAGGCCCTTACGGACCTCTTCAACAGATACTGGACAGAAGGCAGCACGCTAAAATGATTTTCATTCCTGAACCGGGAAAAAGAATCGAGATTGGGAACCTCCGCCCAATTTCCCTAACGTCACGTCTAGGAAAGGTAATGGAGCGTGCTGTCTTTAACAGGCTCCAAATGCACGTCGACCCGGAGGACACGTTTCCCCCGTCCGTGATTGGGTTTCGAGCAGGCCTCTCGATTCAGGCCATCATGTGGCAGATACAACAAAACACTTTAGATCCAAATCGCATAAGAGCCACGCGTACCATCTTGGGACACTATGCAAGTGAGACCTTTGACAATGTGTCACACGTTTCTATCCTTTCTCACCTGTCACTGATGAACGTAGGCAAACGGACATACGGCTACATCGCCACCTTCCTGAACCAGCGCACGGCTACGCTGCATTTCGGGGACAAAAGTAGCGACAAAATTACACGCGGCCCAATAGGAACCCAGCAAGGCGCTGTACTTTCACCTTTTCTCTTCAACCTTACCGTGAGTGGCCTCCCGTCTCTGTTAGATGCTATCCCACATATACATCATTCTATATATGCCGACGACGTCACCATATGGACCAACTCCGGATCCGATGGAGAGATTGCAGTCATTACAACGAGCTATCGACACGGTACACTCTTTCGTGCAGGGGAGCGGCCTTGCGTGTTCACCGGCTAAATCGGAACTCTTAGTTATCAGGAACAAACAAGCCTCAGAGGCAACCCCCGACCCTCGGGAACCCATCGAGATGGACATTTACAACCATCCAATACACCCGGTATCCACGATCAGGGTTCTTGGCATGTTTATTCAGAATAATACTCACAACACGGAAGCGATCCGCCGTCTACGCGTCACGGCGCACCAGACAGGCGGGCTGGTGAGGCGCATCGCCACCCGTCGCCTGGGCATGAGGGAGAAGCCGACGTATGCAGAATCATGCAATCATTCATGATTAGTCGAATCACGTACGCCTTCCCGTACTATCATCTGCGTCGCAGGGACGAAGACGCACTTAATAGCATCATCAAAACAGCTTACAAGGCGGCCATTAGCCTGCCGGCTTACGCCAACTGAGATCGACTGCAGCAGTTGGGAATTTTTAACACGCTCGCTGAGCTAATCGAAGCCCAACAGACGGTACAAGGGACCCGCTTGTCGCGCACTGCTGCGGGACGCGTAATTCTCCACAAACTCCACATACACCCCGCTGAGGAGGTATGTGCAAAATCAGATTTACCAGTCGACATTACCAGCAGACTAGTTGTAAACCAGTAGCCAAGAACATGCTGCCAGGCAGACACGACGCCCGCAGGAAAGCAAGGGCGCAGGCCCTTGACAAACAGTCCGAGAACGAACCACGAGCAGTGTACGTGGACGCAGCTCAACACATCAAAGGTTGAACATACGTGGCATGCTCAACCTTTCAGCCCTCGTTAATGCCCTCGTCAGCCCTCGTTAATGCCCTCGTCAGCCCTCGTTAACGCCACAACCTTTCACGCTAGATTTATACGCGAGGCAGAGGAAGTAGCTATCGCACTGGCCATCACGGATCCCCGCAACAAAGCTATCCTAAGTGACTCTAATAGCGCCAATCAAAATTTCGCCAGAAACTCGGTAAGCGCGCTCGCAGTGCGAATTCAGCGAAACCGAACTCTCGATTACATCAATCTCTTATGGGTTCCGGCTCACGCGAGTATAACTCCGGAAACGAGGGTGTCGACCGTCTAGCCCGAAGTTTCACCAACCGGGGGACGGGAGACTTCTCGGATACGGACGCCCCAGCCGAGGCGCCTCGCTTGTACGCGGAGATTACAAACTTTTATCGCGAGTAAAGATGCACATATCCCGCCCCTTACCCCGACCTGGACAGGGCACAAGCTACGAAGCTTTGACGCCCACAAACAAAGGCCATTCTTAGCGCCTACCGATTATGTATAATCACAAAAGGTGAAAAATTCAGGGGGCACTTTGTTGACCTAAAGTGCAGTGAGGCGAAAGCCTTAAGCGCGGTGTTGCTGCTTGTGTTACTGGTGTGTTTTTAAGATGTTAAGCTTCGCCTCTGAGTGAAACGCGACAGCGTCTTGCAACGCTGCCAGGGAGTCCACGGAACGCCATCACCCGTTCGGCTCTACGCCTTGCTCGTCGGTAAAATGGTTTTTGAGGAAAGGAAATGTATCTGTCTCACACACCTCGGTGGACACTTGAACCTCGCTGTAACGGGAAAGGAGGAAGATGGGAGTGAACGAAGACACCGTATTCACTAGACGCGCCTTTGTTCATTCCGAACCATTGAGCTGGCATGGCGGAGTGGTTAGCATGCTCGTCTCGCACTACGGAAACCGGGGTTCGATTCCCGAACTCGACCAATTTCCTACTCGGTTTTATTAATTTATCTGGCCTGATTAGAAAGGCTAATTAGGCTAATTTGGTGATTAAGCAATTAACTAAACTCATTCCCACTTAGAGCATCACTATACGATCCCTTTAATTGGTGCCGCCGTGGTGGCTCAGTGGTTATGGTGCTCGGCTGCTGACCCGAAAGACGCGGGTTCGATCCCGGCCGCGGCGGCTGAATTTCTTTGGAGGAGAAATTCTAGAGGCCCGTGTACTGTGCGATGTCAGTGCACGTTAAAGAACCCCAGGTGGTCGAAATTTCCGGAGCCCTCCACTACGGCGTCTCTCATAGCCTTAGTCGCTTTGGAACGTTAAACCCCATAAACCAAACCAAACTTTTAATTGGTTGCATGATATTACTAGCCAAAGTACAATTGGCCCCGTTTGAAATTCGCGCACTGTGACGTCACGACCATTTCGACCAATTGAAAAGCGCGACATTTCTGTCGACAACGATGAGGCATTAAAGGCTTCCGCTTTAATATGACCCTGCATGCCCACACTGCGGTGACGGCACGCACGCCACCCAATGCCATATTTTATGGGAAAGCGCTAGCAAACCCCCTCCGGCGACACTTTTTGCTAGTTCCCTCAGCAGAGGAATGGGACAGGCTCTTGGCCAGTTCAAGAAAAACAACCCCACTGGCCCTCATCACGCGGGCTCAAGGGGTCGCCCAGACTCGAGGCCACCCTGGACTCGCTCCAGCCTCAACTAATCCGTTCCATTTTGTGGCAGTAAAGCTGTAACCCTTTGAAAGCAACGCTTTTATTGCGAAAGCAATACTCGCAAGAACGGCCTTTTGCGTAGCGGCGGCCACTTGGCACGTTTGACCTTTAGAATGACCCCTGACGTCATACCATGCGCAGTGACGTCACAGCGTGACGTCATACCAGGAGCGAGAGACGGGCAGCCAACTCGGCTCGTGCACCAACTCGGCGTAGTGTGGCTTCTACAACAAAAGAACAAGTCGTCCGTAATTGTACATACATGTCTTACTCGAAGTCTTTGCCTCAATCTATCGAAAAGCTGAGCCAGCTGTAGAGCTGCGCTCAAATTTCGCGTTAGGGAGGAACGTAATCGTCGCCAATTTTTTTTCATTCGGTTATGCCCACTTCCTTTCCTTAAATGATCGGACTGTAAAACGTTGGCCAATAACAAAACGAACGCCGACGGCCTATGGATTCAGCGCCGCGTTTCTGGCACAACGTTGTCAATGCCTGCAGCCCACATCTCTCTCTCTCTCATCACCCCACGTATCTATAAGCGCAATTCAGGAGACCACTGACCCAGGGAGCCAGTTATGCGCACTTCTTTTCCTTAAAATTGTCGGTGTAAAACGTTGTCAACGCCAATGAACACAACGAACGCCGACGGCCTATGGCTTCAGCGCCGCGTTTCTGGCACAACGTTGCCAATGCCAACGCATGCAGCGCACATCTGTCAATACCACCACGTAGCAATTATAGCACGATTGAGGTTCCACTGGTCCAAGAGGGCAGTTAGCCGCCTTCCCTCTGCGTTCCAAGCTCCCGCTCCATTGGTTTCGCAGCTTAAAGCCCGGCTAAGATGTCCACTGCTGGTTACGCTCAGGGACAACGGCGAAGGCGATGCCGCGAAACGCTGAGACGGGCGCCAAAGAGCTGCGCTCTAAAAACTAGCACCAACAAAGGCAAAAAAGTTCAGGGGGCACTTTGACTGTCTAAAGTGCGTAGAGGCGAAAGCGTTTTCCGCACCACTTTGACTGCCTCGGTGGCACTGGTGACGTCACATGTAATTGAGTACTAATCGCTAAGTGACGACAAATCACTAACTAATGTTTAATTACTGATTTGTGGCTGAATACTAATTAACTGCTAATTAATGACGCTTAAGCTTCGCCTTTAGTAGTGGAACGCGACAGCGTGTTGTAGCGCTGCCAGGGAGTCCACGGAACGCCACCACCCGTTCGGCGCGATGCCTTGCCTTTTGAACGCTTTTGAGGAAAGGAAAGGGCGCAGTAATTCTCTGTCATCTCGGAGGACACCTGAACCGCACCGTAGAGGAAGGGAAGAAGTGGGAGTGGAAGAAGAAAGACAAAGATGGCCCGTAATGAAGAAAATTAAAATTGTATTTGAGGAAAGGAAATTACGCAGTAACTGTCTCACATATCTCGGTGGACAGCCGCCAAAATTAAGGGGGGCACTTTTTTGACCTAAAGTGCGGTCACTGATGTGTGGTTAAGATGTTAAGCTTCGCTTCTGAGTGGAACGCGACAGCGTCTTGCAACGCTTCCAGGAGTCCATAGAACGCCATCGCCCATTCGGTTCTATGCCTCGCTCGTCGGTAAATTGGTTTTTGAGGAAAGGAAATGTATCTGTCTGTCATATCTCGGTGGGCACCTAAACCTCGCCGGAAGGGAAGGAAGGAGGATGGGAGACACCGTATTCACTAGACGCACCTTTGTTCTTCCCGAACCATCGAGCTGGCATGGCGGAGTGGATAGCATGCTCGTCTCACACTTCGAAGACCGGGGTTCGATTCCCGAGCTCTACCAATTACTTACTCGGTTTTATTTATTTATATGGCCTGACTCGGAAAGTTAATTAGGCTAATTGAGTAATTAAGCAATTAACTAAGCTCAGTCCCACTTACTTGGAGCATCACTATACGATCCCTTCAATTGGTTGCCTGGTTACTAGCCAAAGTACAATTGGCCCCGTTTGAAATTCGCGCACTGTGACGTCACGACCGTTTGGACCAACTGAAAAGCGTGACATTTCTGTCGACAACTGCTGCTTACAACGATGAGACATTAAAGGCTTTCGCCTTAAAAAAAGGTTGGGGCATGTTGGGGATACGCGGAGGGCGAGGAGAGAAGGAGCGAAGGGAAACTCTCTTTGGCTGTTTTGAATGGTCGAACGCTACGTGCAAGCCGTTGCAGCTCAGTCGTTATGGTGCTCGGCTGCTGACCCGAAAGACGCGGGTTCGATCCCGACCGCGGCGGTTGAATTTCTTTGGAGGAGAAAATCTAGAGGCCCGTGTACTGTGCGATGTCAGTGCACGTTAAAGAACCCCAGGTGGTCGAAATTTCCGGAGCCCTCCACTACGGCGTCCCTCATAGCCTTAGTCGCTTTGGGACGTTAAACCCCATAAACCAAACCAAACCGCAGCTGTTTCGGACGCTCCATTCTCCCCCCCCCCCTTCCGCGTCCTCCTTAAATGTCGACGGTAGCGGCGCCTTGGGTGGATGGATGGAAAAAAATGACTGAGGCTTAGCTTAGGTTAAGCCTAGTCAGATGCGAAGCATATTGTCGCAGAGTTGCATATCGAGCACGCCGCTTGGCTAGACGTTCTTCACGCTCTTCATCAGTCTCTGTAGCACGCCGCAACTTTTGCTTCTCATTCCAACGAGCAGCCCTGTCTCCAGGAGGCATCTCTATCCCGTGTACGCCTAGCTTGTTGTTGTTGTTGTTGTGACTGAGAGAAGGATGAAGAGGAAGTTGCACGGGCCTGCTACTGGCTCGAGCCAAGCCACCACCGCTGCCACGTGCAGATAGAGGAGAGTTAAAAGATCAGAGGAAAGAGAAAAAGGAAAGAAAAGACGCGCGTCGCAGCAACAACTGCGTCCGCCGGAGCGGACGCTGCTCAAAAAGAAGCGGCCGAAGCCGCGCTCGCCGAAGCGAGAACAGATACTCCTTTTACCGAAGCAGAGGCAGGCGCACCCTCTTGTATACCGCCGCTCCAGCATCACGTGTTCACTACAGCGCACCTAGCGGCAGAAGCAGGAAACACATTGGTCGGGACGCCTCGCGCGACGGCGCGAGCTGGGCCCCGTTTCTCCTATGTCGTTACGTCACGCATCACGTGGTCCTCCTTGGTCACGACGCCTCGCGCGACGGCGCGAGTTGGGCCCCCGTTTTTCATCTGCTGTGACGTCACGCATCACGTGGTATGACATGGAGGTCACGAAAGGTCAATGGTAACGACACCGCCGCGCTCGAGGAGCTGGGTTGGGCTATTTTAGTATGCTTCGCATAAAACCTTATTTAGCAAGAAAATTCGAGGCCCGCAGGCCTCTTGAGTCTCAGCACGACCCCACTCACAGTCTAAACGTTCATGTGGTGTTGGGCCATGACGTATGCGGCCCGGCTGACGGCGATCTTAGGCCTGGCCTGGCCCGCTGACCGTAGTAAAGTCTCCCAGCCCCAGGTTCTGAGAGGCACCGGCCCGGCGGGTGGGTGGGAGGAGAGGAGAGGAATGATAGGAGGATGTGGGTAAGGGTGGCCTTGAGGTGGGAGCACAAAATGCATATGGAGGTACCGGCATATATTTAGAAAGATTATCTGGTGCAGGCAGTGTTCGCGTCTGCAGGCGACGCCAGATTAACTGTTCTCTTGTAGTGATGGACGGGTGGGGTGTCGGGTATACGGCAACAGCAACCTTGACTCAAATGCTCGAGCGCATCTTCAACTGGCATTAGCGTCTCTGGATCTGAGAATATTAAGGTGGAAGCAGGGCACGAACTGTCTCCAACCGCTGCAAAACTTTTTGAGCACCTGTCAGTTGCCGCCTGTGTCTTGGCCAATCCCCCGCAGTGGGTACGCGCCATTCTCTTCGTGATGACAACGATACATTCTGCAGCGTGGTCTCGATCTCAGCGTTGACGGGCTGTAATATCAATGCTGGATGCGCAATCGAGCGTTCGTGTTAATCGTGCTGACGGCGGTACACGACCTTACAAACGGGTACTGCAAAACTGCTCATTGGCAACTTAGGACGCCGCAGTGGAGGGCTCCGGACAAATTTCGACCATCTGGGGTTCTTTAACGCATGTTCACATCACACGGGCATGTTTGCACTCACCCTTCGCCGCACCATAAAAGAGGTCTACCTTGAGCTCCGCCTCTACAAACGCCTTTACCCTCCCCCTCATCCATCACTCACGGTTCCGGAGTCTCGCCTTCTTCGGCACATTCAGATGAATGCAGTTATCACCCCGCCCCGCCTCTTCCTCTATCGCTATCGATCGGACCCTTCCTGTCCCAACTGCCCCTGTATCTATGCGGACCTGGCCCATTGCCTCTTCTATTGCCCGGCTGCTCAGCAGTCGGATTCCTTCCCCCCACCCTCTCTATCCATCACCACCTGGCTCGACTGGCTTGGCGCTGAAGGGGAAGAAGAACAGCGGCTTCTGGTCGCCCAGGCGGTCGACATGCTCGGCCTAAAAATTATGGTCGATTAAAAGTCTTTTACTACTACTACTTGCATTTCGCCATCAAAATGGGTAGCCGCGGCGGTCGCTCAGTGGTTATGGTACTCGGCTGTTGACCCTTAACACGCGGGTTCGAACCCGGCCGTGGCGGTCTAATTTCTATGCAGGCGAAATTCTAGGGTGCCGTGTTTTGTGCGATGTCCCGAGTCGCTTTGGGACGTTAAAGTCTAAACCAACTCTAAGCCAACGTTAAACTCTAAACCCTAAACCAATTGGTTTGGTTTGGTTTATGGGGTTTAACGTCCCAAAGCGACTAAGGCTATGAGAGACGCCGTAGCGGAGGGCTCCGGAAATTTCGACCACCTGGGGCTCTTTAACGTGCACTGACATCGCACAGTACACGGGCCTCTAGAATTTCTTCTCCAAAGAAATTCTAGCCGCCGCGGCCGGGATCGAACCCGCGTCTTTCGGGTCAGTAGCCGAGCACCATAACCACTGATCCACCGCGGCGGCTTAAACCAATTGGGGATGCCGCGTCGGGTCATGGTAGCTCTATCACCCAAGGCGCCATCGACGACGTTGCTAGAAACGTTGCGGTGGCGTTACGCGGCTGTAAACCTATACGCATGTGGTTCCTACATATCCCTGCGGGGGAGTGTTGGGCCACTAAATATCACTAAGCACAGCCCTAGCACAGCTGCACTTAATCCGTCCCTCAACAGGCACGGCGTGTGCAATTTGGACATGCAGTGCATATTTTAAATGAACAGTGTACAGCGCTGCGCTTGGCTGCTGGCTCAAGTACGAGCCATGATATGATGGCAAGTGAGTTTTCACTGAGCAGAGAAGCAGACTATAAATTTTAAGAGAGTCCATTAAAAACACGCAAGTTCATTTTGTTCCTTCACAGAATAAAGCTGCTCGTTAACCAACACCGCAACCTCCTTCGTCTGCAAACACTAAAAAATTAACCACTAAATATGTTCATGGAGATGACAAAAATACAAAACAGTGTGCAATGACAAGAACAAACAGATCAGGAACATTACTCCAGCCAGTGTGATAGGTGATAGCAATGAACAGCTAGACACCACCAACGCAGCTGAAATTTTCAAGAGTAAAAACTGCAAACTGAGCTCTTAAGAGGATTCTGGTGTGGGCTAGTTGGTTCATGCTTAATAAACAGATTCACCAGAGCGCTACGGAACGAGGACAGAAGGAACACGAAAAACGAAAAGCGCCCGTCCTGTGTTTTTCGTGTTCCTTCTGTCCTCGTTCCGTAGCGCTGTGGTGAATCTGTTTATTGAGCTCTTAAGACAAGGTGTGGCCAGCAGATTCAATAAATGCACGTTTTCAAGCAGTAATACAAGGCTCTGTTTTCATAATCAAACAGCAAAAGCCAAGAATCGCAATTTTTGACAGATCACAAAATGAACAAGGGAGGGGAAAACCTCAGGTTGCTAGAGCCAACGTTTCGACAAGGGTACTTGTCTTCGTCTGTCTAATTTTTGACAGAATTAGATAAAAATCCGTAAAAAGTGCAGTTCCGAATTACTACAATGAAATAGCATATGCAAGGAACTTGTGCATGAGATTTAAACAAGAGTAACAGTGGCGCACTCAGACCAAGGCAAACTATGAACTTTTATCGGCCTGGAACAAACTCCTGCAATAATCTGAAACTACTTTCATTAGCAAGTAAAATTTTCAGTTCTGTATCAGTGTTCAAAACCAAAATTTGAACACAATGGTCATGGTATATGGTACTGATCACTGCAGCAAACGGAAGACTAGACCAACCTTTACCCCACATATCACACTACATAAGGACCTTTCATGTTTAAATTATATTTCAAGGCAGTCACTGCCCACTATGACTCATAAGTATGAGTCTGACATGTTGGCGGTTACTGAAATAAAGAAGTGACCATGAAACAAAGCAATGTCCACCATTTGTGACAGTGAAGTTTCCCCCCCTTTGGGCATACTTAGATGCAAACACGCAGTCACAGAACAATGGAGGAGAAGAACACTTGACAACCTTAGCCACTCTTCTGACGGCCAAATGGAGTCATCGAAGCGCTCCTTGCGCTTGGCCCTTTGCAGTAGAGCACGTGGCACCTTGTAGCTGCTGTTTTGTGCATCTGTAGACACCTCGTCGTTTTTGCCTTGGCTTCTGCTTCCACTGCGCCCGTTTCGGTGCTGAACGACCTTTGGCTGCAGGTTTCTGTTTGGACTGCTGGCCAGTGCTCTGCGATGGTGAGTTGGTTCGGCGTTTCGTAGACAGCTTTTTAGTGTTTGCCTTCCGAGTTGTTTTGTCCGGCTTATCAGCATTAGGTCCCTGGTTGGCACTTGGCAGCGATGGCGAGTTCGTCTGGCCTTTCGTAGGCGGCTTATCGTTTGCTTTCAGAACAGTCTTGTCTGCTTTGTCGGCACTCGGTCCCTGGCTCGCACTGGTTGCGGCAGCCATGACGTCTGCTTCTGCGTCAGTCGACGCGGGCACAGAACGAGCAGCACGCTTTGGCTGGGACGCCCCGGTGCTAGCCTTCCCTGAAGCCTTAGAGGACTCGGCGGCAGCAGCACGCTTGGCGGGCGGCTCTTCTGCATTGGGTTGTGGCGACGACGGACCAGCGCAGACCTCGGCAGTAGCTGCACGACCTCGCTTCGCAGCCTTGGCTGGCGTCGCCGGATTCTCGACCCCCTGTGCCGTTGCGCCAGAGGCGCTGGCTTCGGCGCGCGCACCTGCCGGCTTGAAAGCGCGCTTTGCCTTCGGACGGCCACGGGGCTTGCGCGCCGCAGGTTGATTTTCACGAGCAGTTGCTTGCTCAACTTCGTCAGGGGAAGAGTCCGCGGACCCGTGGGCTATCCCAGGTGACCCCGCGCCACTCTTTGGTTGTGATCGGTCAGGGCTGCCGCGGGCCGCACCTCGCCGTTTAGATGTAGACGCTAGCTTAGTTTCGCCCAGGAAAACGTCCATGGCACTGTGGGGACCGTCAGGGGGCACCTCGCCATTCTTCGACGGGGAAGAGTCAGGTCCTTCGGGGGTCATAACTCGTATCTTGATCGTAGCCGCCCACTTTACTTTTTTGGGAGCAGGCGGCGAGGTGTCACGGGGAACGCTACTCTTCGGTGGCGAACGCTTGAGGATAGAGTTTGCCGTAATTGAAGCAAACTGTTGTTTCCCACCCTTGGACGGCGGTGCTGGAGCGGCGGACTTGGTGGGACGCGTTTTCTGCGGTATTTGCGCTGCTGCTGTAACGGCGTCTTCGGCCTGACCGCCGCTTGTCTTCTTCACCTTTGGCTTCTTTGCCATGACGGCAAGTGAACGGGGAACCATTAGAGCTGGAGCTGAACTGACCACAACGAGAAAACCGTTCACGAGCACCACGCCGCCACGCGACCGTGCAAGGGTTCAAAAGAAGAAAAGCATTGATGTCGATGGGTATGGCGCATTGGTGCCACTGGCCCAGTGTTGACGCGCCAGTGTAATGGCGCCTGTCGAATTTGACCGCAACGACAGATCTATATATATATATCACCAGTATCAGACCGCTGTTCATGACTTCATATTAAGGCGGAAGCCTTTAATGCCTCATCGTTGTAAGCAGCGGTTGTCGACAGGAATGTCACGCTTTTCAATTAGTCGATGACGTCACTGTGCGCGAATTTCAAACAGGGCTAATTGGACTTTGGCTAGTAGCCGTGCAACCAATTAAAGGGATCGTATTGTGATGCTCCAAGTAAGCGGAAATCAGTTTAGTTAATTGCTATATACCCAATTAGCCTAATTAACCTTTCTAGTCAAGCCAGATAAATAAATAAAACCGAGTAAGAAATTGGTCGAGTTCGCGAATCGAACCCCAGTCTCCGGAGTGGCTGCACTCCCGACCATACGATCAACCTGGTCTGGGTACCCGCCCACGCGGGAAACTCTGGAAACGAAGGGGTCGACCGACTAGCCCGAGGACTAACCAACCGGGCGGCCGGCCCCACGGACCCAGACGCTCTTGCCGAGGCTCCCCAGACCTTTTCCGAAATTACCAACCTCTACAGAGAGATGAGACGCCAGTTCCCACCTCCACACCCCGACTTGAATCGAGCGCAAGCCACCTTGCTACGCAGGTTGCAGACACACTCCATCCTTAGCCATTCTAGACTTTCACTCATCACGGACGGGGAATACGACCCCGTCTGCCAAAATTGTTACCAGGGAGAAATCGCCACCCAGGCTCACATCCTCTGGGGTTGCGCGGGAAATCCGCCCCCTCGAACCTTACGGGGCCGCCGCGGTGGCTCAGTGGCTATGGTGCTCGGCTGCTGACCCAAAAGACGCGGGTTCGATCCCGGCCGCGGCGGCTAGAATTTCTTTGGAGGAGAAATTCTTGAGGCCCGTGTACTGTGCGATGTCAGTGCACGTTAAAGAACCCCAGGTGGTCGAAATTTCCGGAGCCCTTCACTACGGCGTCTCTCATAGCCTTAGTCGCTTTGGGACGTTAAACCCCACAAAACCAAACCAAACCTCGAACCTTACTTCCAGCTCCCTCCGAAGACGGATGGAACCAACTCCTCAGAAGGCCAGACAAGAGCTTCCAACTGGCACTCAATTCGTGGGACCAGGAAGTCGCCCCCACCTGGGGGCCACACCAAGCCCACCTGCCTTAAATCCCGCCAATCTATGGCAATAAAGTTGTTTCTCTCTCTCTCTCTCCGGAGTGCGAGACGAGCATGCTAACCACTAAGCCACGCCAGCTCGATGGTTTGGAACGAACAAAGGCGCGTCTAGTGAATACGGTGTTTTCGTTCACTCCCATCTTCCTTCCTTCCCTTAAGGCGAAGTTCAGGTGTCCACCGAAGTATGCGAGACAGGTACATTTCCTTTCCTCAAAATCGAATTTACCGACGAGCAAGGCGTAGAACCGAACGGGTGATGGCGTTCTATGGACTCCCTGACAGCGTTGCATGACGCTGTCGCGTTTCACTCTTAGAGGCGAAGCTTAACATCTTAACAACACATCAGTGACACAAGCAGCAACACTGCGCTCGAGGCTTTCGCCTCACCGCACTTTAGGTGAACAAAGTGCCTCCCTGAATATTTTTACGTTATGGACGAATTTGTAGGTTTTGCGACTAGGCACAAAACCACCGGGCTCAAAACTAGCTTTTCTAAACAGAGGTTTCAAACGCGTTTAAAAAAATTCAGGGGGCACTTTGACTGTCTAAAGTGCGTAGAGGCGAAAGCGTTTTCCGCACCACTTTGACTGCCTCGGTGGCACTGGTGACGTCACCACTGAACGACGTCCACCTGATTACTGACTAATGGCTAATTAATTACTAATTACTAATTGATGGCGCTTAAAGCTGCGACGGGCTTCCCAGAGGTGTAGAAGGTGGTTATCCACGTCCGTGACCGCCTCTGAGAGCTGGATGTGTGTTTCATGCGAGGAAAGGTGTGCCAGCAGCTGTTGGGACCATACTGTGTAGCCTTGCGTGAAAATGGGTGTATTATCAAGTGAGTTAAAATTTTGCCTGAATTTCGTCCAATCTGGGATATGGGCTTGTGTTCTGGGACGCTTGAGGGGGCGTGTGCGTAGTGTAGTGTTAATGATGCAGTGGTCGCTACCGAGAATCTCCTCGGTGTTGAGCCAGTCTGCGTGTCATATGTTGCGAGTGAAGGTTAAGTCCGGACACGTATCCCATGTCACGGAATTCCCTAGCCGTGTTGGGTGGACGGGGTCCGTGTGGAAGGTGAGGCCCAACGTGGACGCAAGTTCCGCGCGATTCCTCCTTGCGATACCCCCCCAGCTGACTGGGAGCGTTAAGACGCCCACAATCGACACGGGATCGCGACCCGCTACTCTTAGCGTGCGGCTAAAGAGGTCCGCAAAAGTCACTCGCTTGAGCTTTGGAGAGTAGTACACGTTGAGTATACGCAACGGCGGGTCCCTGCGGCGGAGTTGTAGGATAGTCACCATTACATAGGAATACTCGAGCTGGAGGTCGAGATCCACTAAGTTGGCTGTGTAGGCTTTGTGAACGAGAAGACAAGACGCGGGACCCTGTTGGAACGTCGTATAAATTGAAGCGTGGCGCCCAGGCCTGGCTCCTGGAGGGCAAGCACGGCTGGTAGGGACTCGAAGGTTTCAAGGTAGAGGAGGAAATTTGCCCGCTTAGAGCTGTTTTAAAGCCTCTACAGTTCTATTGTGTTATTGGAGTTGACACGGCCGAATTGGAGATGACGGAACTCCTCTAATTAAGGTGTCTCGCCATGATTTAAAATTTTTAGGGGCGAGGAGGAGGGATTGGCTGCCCCAGAGCCAGCTGCTTGCGCCCTCAAGAAGGTGATGGCGGAAAAAGCGGGGCAGCTGTCCTCATTGTCCGAATCAATAATCGGACGGTTGAATTTTGAAGGACGGGATGCGTACCTAATGGGCCCCATCCGACGGGGGAGGAGGAGGAGGAAAACTTTTATTCCTATTTACAGTGAGAGGTCGATGGGGCGAGCCGGAAGGACCCGCCCCTTACAAACACTAGGAGGGATCCCTAGTCCGGGATCCCTGTAGCTTCCGCAGCGGCCCGGGCTCTAGCTACCAATGCCTGTTGGGCATTGAGTTCGGAGCAGCCGCGCAGGGCAGCTTCCCAGTCCTCTCGAGTGGGGCGGAGGTGGGGTGGGTAGGCAGGATTGGAAGGGCATGCCCACACCATGTGGTAGGTGTCCGAAAACTCCTCCTCACAGTGTGGGCACGCGCCCGAGAAGGAAGAATTGAAGTGCTTAAGTACTGCTGGGCACAGTACAGTATATGTATAGAGGCGGAGAAGCCAGCGCTCCTCCATCCTGGTGAGGCCTTTACAGGGAGGGGGATAGAGACCATGAAAGTTTTGATAAAGAGAGGTGATCTCTTTAAAGGTGATGGCCGGATTGAAATTGAATTCCGGATCAGGCTGCGGATGAGGCGACGCCCGGTGAGTAAGCGCGCGGGCGGCAGCGTCGGCTGCCTCGTTCCCCTCAAGACCCGCATGAGCCGGAGCCCACACGATGGTACGATGGGTCGGAAACCCTGTGTATTCACATGCGTGGAGAATTTTGAAAGCACGGTCTGGAATATACCCTTGCTCAATATTGCGGCAGGCGCCCCTGGAGTCCGTAATAATGACTCGGGACTCTGGATCTGCGGCGGCCAGTGCAATGGCGATCTCTTCCGCAAATGTAATGTTTGGGGCACGGAAAGTAAGGCCCTGAACTGTAGTGTTTTGGTGGATGACGGCCGCCGTGTACCAACCCCCATGGTGTGGGCCGGCCGCATCCACATAGAAGACACCTGGCTTATGGCCATATTGTTGAGAAATAGCCTCCGCCCGCGCGAGACGGCGACCATCATGGGTGTCTGCAGTCATGTTCTTCGGAAGGGGTCGCACCTGGAGTGCAAAGCGCCAGGCTTCAGGGATGCGGACCCGTTCTTCTGTGTGTGTTGCGTAGGATGTGTAAGCGGGTCAGAAGGCGGCTCCCCGCAGATGTTTTGCTTAGGCGCAAGTATTGATTGTTAAGATGAGCTTCTCGTAACTCCCCAAAGGTGTTGGTCATCCCCAGACCGAGGAGACGCTTGTTGGACGTCGTTATGGGGAGGTCGAGCACTCTCTTATAAATCTTGCGGAGAACTACTTCTAAGGCATTCTCATCGCATTTGCGTAGGTGGAGGTAGGGAGCCGAATATAAAATCCGGCTGGTCACGAATGCATTGGCCAGCCGCAGGGCATCTTTGCATCGTAGTCCCCCCTTTTACTGGACACCCGGCGGAGCATCCGACCTACCTGGTCCCCCACCTTACGTAGCTTGTTTAGGGTAGTGTCTATCTTGCGCCTATGATGAATGAAAAGCCCCAGTATCCGGATCTCCTCGTGTTCAGGTATCGGTCCGCTAAGTAGGGAAAGGGCAATTTTGGTTGTGCACTTTGAGTTGGGGCGTATGTGCACAAATTCAGATTTGCTCGGGGAGCATTCAAGACCACAGCGACGAGCGTATTCGTCCACAATAGCTGCCGCTTGTTGCAGGTTGGTTTCGATGTCTCCAACCGATTGTTGTGTTGCCCAGAGGGTGATGTCGTCCGCATACAGAGCGTGCTGCACACCGGCGACCTCTGCCAGCTGGGTAGGGAGCTTCATCATGGCCAGATTAAATAGTAATGGCGAGAGGACAGCTCCCTGTGGGGTCCCTCGTGTGCCAAGTTGATATGGGCCATATTCTGTGTCTTGCAGCCGGAAATAGGATTGGCGATCTGTAAGGAATTGTTTGATATAATTGAAAGTATTGCGCCCACAGTCTGTTTGCGAGAAGTGGGATAGGATGATCTCGTGGGTCACATTGTCGAAAGCCCCCCGCAGGTCAAGTGCGACGACTACTTTATCATTGCTGGGGTGCTCGACGGGGTCGAGAATCTCCTTGTGAAGTTGCAACAGGACATCCTGTGCGGACCGGTGTGGGCGGAAACCGTACATGGTGTCTGCGAAAATGTTTTGCTGTTCCAGGAAAGCCGACAATCTGTCGCGTACCATAGTCTCCATCAGCTTCCACACACACGAAGTGAGGGAGATGGGCCGGAAGTTGTCGGTGTTAATGGCTTTACCTGGCTTGGGAATGAAAGTTACTAGTGCCGTTTTCCAATCTATGGGGAGTGGTGTGCCTCCAATCCAGATAGTGTTGAAGTAATCGAGGAGAGTTTCGTAGGCGGGATCTGGGAGGTTGGCAATAAGCTTTACCGTCACCTTGTCCCAGCCTGGTGCTGTACATCGCTTCATTTTAGCCAGGGCCGCTTTTAGGTCATGGAGCTGGAACGGTTGATCCAAATCCGCGTTCTCGGAACCTGCATACGAGTACGCCTGACCACGGGGATCCTGGTGTATACTCAAATATTTGCGCGGAGCGCATCGGCCAGTTTGGCCGTGTCTCCAGTGAACTTATGTATAGCCCTTTGAAGCTGTTTTTGTGTCACAGTACGGGTTTGTGCCGGATCAATAAGGGCGCGGAAGAGGCGCCACGTACTCCGACTCGACATTTGCCGAGCTGCAGTGTTGCATCGGTGCACCCAATTGGAGTCGGCGAATTGGGCCGCGTATTGTGCCGCCTGTTGGGTGATATCCGCGATGCGAATTTTGAGTTTCCGATTGTGCTTTTGACGACGCCAGCGGCGGACTAGGCTGTGTCGTGCCTCCCAGAGGTGGAGGAGGTGGTTATCCACCGGCGGGCTCGCCTCTGAGAGTTGAACATTTTGCTCGACTGATTTCAAGTGGGATACTAGGTGTTGGGACCACGTTGAGTATCCTTGGTTCATTATCGATTGAGGATTGGTGTAGCTGCTCCTAAATTTGGTCCAGTCGGGTAGTTTTGCATTGGCCTGTGGTCTTGTGAGTGGCTTGGTATGGATTGTAGTGGTAATTATGCAGTGGTCGCTACCGAGGGATTCCTCGGTGTTCCTCCAATCTGCATAGCGAATATTTTTCGTAAAGGTGAGGTCCAGACACGTATCGCGTGTAACGGAGTTACCTATACGAGTGGGTTGCGCGGGATCCGTGTGAAGAGTAAGGCCCAGTGTGGAAACAAGCTCCGCCAACTTGCGTCCGCGTTTCTCTTCACGTGTGTACCCCCATAAGGGGCTGGGAGCATTAAAGTCCCCAACGATTATGAGGAGATTCCGATTCGCGACCTTCAAAGCCCGGCTGAAGACATCTGCGAATGTAACATTTGGTAGCTTTGGGGGACAGTAAATGTTGAGTATGTGCAATGGGGGGTCCTGTTTGCGTAGCGGAAGGATTGTCACCATTACATGGGAGAAATTAGCGCTAAGATCCAGGTCAACCTGGGAGGCCGTGTAATTTTTATGTACGCAGAGGCAGCTCTGCGCATGCTGCTGGTACACCGTGTAACTGGTAAGGGTGGCGGCGGGGGTTGTCCAAGATGTGTTTTGAGACCACCGCGCGAACGTCAGATTTGACCTTTGTCAAGATCTGGTCCATGGCGGTCTCGATCATAGATTGCAATTCAGAGGTTAAGCGCTCCTCCATCGCCGAGATGGCTGTCACGAGGGCAGGCGAGATCTCCGCGTCGCTCTCCATCGCGTCCGAGTTCTGCGGCCTCGGAACGGGGGACGCCAATTTTGATTAAATTTTGTTGAGCAAAAGCTTATTCTGTGCCAGGAAAACGTCGATCTGTTTTTTTTTTGTATTCCGCGTCGAGTGCGGAGGCGGTAACTGGGGGGAGGGGGGATGGGAGGAGGAGGAGGCGATCTCAGCCCAGCTGGTCACCTGCTTGCCGCGGTGAGGCGCTGATGCCCGGGCGCATATACGCATACACCTTTAATAGCATATACAGTAACTCTAGGCGCCGGCAGCGCCATTTGTCTTCAGGGCCGGGAAGTGACCAGTGTCCCTGCCGCTGGGCGGTGGGGTTGGTGGTGGAAAACATTTATGTACAGGTATAATACAGGAGGTTATGCATGAGCTGACCCAGAGGGGGCCACCCTTACAAATACTAGGTGGAGGTCCCTAGTTCGGGACCCCAGTGGCATCGGCCGCCGCCCAGGCTCGCCCGACCAAGGCCCGTTGGACCTGCAGGTCAGAGCAGCCGAGCAGGGTCGCCTGCCAGTCCTCCCGGGTTGGGTTGGGGTGAGGGGGGATAGCAGGGTTGGAGGGGCAGGCCCACACCATGTGGTAGATGTCCGAAGACTTCTCCGCACAGTGCGGACAGCTGCCCGAGAAAGAAGGGTCGAAGTGTTTCAGAGCTGCCGGGCACAGCAAAGTATTAGTATACAGGCGGAGCAGGAGCCGCTCCTCCGCCTTTGACAGACCTTTGCACGGGCGGGGATAAAGACCATGGCCAGATTGATAGAGTAAAACGATGTCTTTGAAGGTGTAAGCTGGAATAAATTCGAGTGCCTGATCGTCAGGGTCGGAGGGGAATGTCCGGTGAGAGAGCGCGCGGGCGGCGGCGTCAGCTGCCTCATTTCCCTCAAGGCCCATATGAGCGGGAGCCCAAACGATACGCCGGTGCGCGGGGTCACCGGTGTAGACGCTGTTTTGAAGAATGCGGTAGGCTAGATACGGTACCCAGCCCTGCTCGACGTTCCGACATGTCCCTCGCGAGTCGGAAATAATTGTTTTTGAATTGGAATCAGATGCAGCCAGCGCAATGGCGACCTCCTCCGCGTGTGTTATGTCACGGGCTCGGAAAGTAAGGCCGTTCACTGTTTTGGATTGGTGGATGACTGCGGCTGTGTACCATCCCCCATGGTGGGGGCCTGAGGAATCCACGTAAAATACGCCGGGTTTCGATCCATAGTGGCGGGCCAGGGCTTCCGCCCGCGACAGGCGCCGGCCATTATGGTCCTCACGGTTCATGTTCGCGGGAAGAGGGCGCACGTGGAGGGCGCATCTCCACTGGGATGGAATACGTACGCGCTCTTCCATGAGAGTGGTATGTTGGATGTGCAGTCGGGCAAGGAGGCGGCGACCCGACGATGTCTTCGAGAGACGTGTGTATTGGTTAGTCAAGTGGGCTTCCCGGAGCTCCCGAAATGTGTTCACCATGCCTAGCCCCAGGAGGCGCATGTTGGAGGTGGTCACGGGGAGGCCTAGAGCCCGCTTAATAATTTTGCGGAGGATGACTTCGAATGAATCCTCGTCTTGCTTCCGCAGGTGGAGGTATGGAGTCGAATATAGAATTCGACTGGTTACAAATGCATGCGCCAGCCGCAAGGCGTCCTTACATCGTAACCCCCCGCGCTTGTTAGAAACCCGGCGGACCAAGCGGCCCACCTGGTCCCCCACCTGACGGAGTTTGGCCAATGTTGTTTCTGACCGTCTGTCTTGATGTATAAAGAGCCCCAGTACCCGGACTTCGATATTTTCAGGGATTGGACCTGTCTCGAGAGACAATGAAATTTTGGCTTTGCACTTTGGTGAGGGGCGTATGTGCACAAATTCAGAATTTTAGGTGGAGGCCGCAGCGGCGAGCATAACGATCCACTATGGTCGCCGCCTCCTGCAGGTTAGCCTCAATGTCTGCAAGGGAACCCTGCGTGGCCCACAGGGCGATGTCATCAGCATACAGCGCATGCTGCACACCGGCGACAGCGTCCAGCTGGGCCGGTAGGCGCATCATAGCCAAATTGAATAAGAGGGGAGAGAGCACCGCGCCCTGGGGTGTACCCCGGGTTCCTAAATGAAAAGGGCCATGTTCTTTATCCTGGATCCGAATGTAAGATTGTCTGTCGGTTAAAAATTGCCGAATGTATTGAAAGGCATTTCTGCCGCAGTTAGTTTGAGAGAGGTGGGTGAGAATGATCTAGTGGGTAACGTTGTCGAATGCACCCTTCAAATCCAAGGCGAGTACGACCTTGTCATTGTGAGCGTATTCCACGGGGTCGAGGACAGCCCGATTGAGTTGTAGCAGGACATCTTGTGCAGATCTGTGTGGGCGAAACCCGAACATGGTGTCTGCGAAAAGGTGTTTGGATTCCATGAACTCGGACAACCTGTCACGTACCATCGTCTCCATGAGTTTGCCCGCACAGGAAGTCAGAGAGATGGGGCGGAGGTTGTCCGTGTTGATGGCCTTGCCAGCTTTAGGAATGAAGGTGACCAGGGCGGTCTTCCACTCGATGGGTAGTGGCACTTCCCCAAGCCAGATTGAGTTAATGTAATTCAATAAAGACATGTATGCTGGGTCGGGGAGGTTGGCTAACAATTTGACTGTAATTTTGTCCCGACCCGGAGCGGTGCCGCGTTTCATTTTTCCCAGGGCCGCCTTCAGGTCGTGGAGCTGGAACGGTTGATCCAGCTCAACGTTCTCAGAACCTGCATAAGAGTACGCCGGCCCGCGGGAGTCCTGGGTGGTGCACAAGTACTGGTCCCGGAGCTTGTGCGCCAATTGATTTGTGTTGCCCTGAAAGCTGTGTATTGCTCTTTGGAGGTGTTTTTGAGTTTCCGTGCGTGTTTGCGTTGGGTCAATTAGGGCGCGAAAGAGTCGCCACGTGTTCCGGCTGGACATTTGCCGCGCGGCCGCATTGCATCGGGCCACCCAGTTGGAGTCGGCGAGTTGGGCCGCATACTCAGCCGCTCGTTGAGTGAGCTCGGCGATGCGAGCTTTAAGTTTCCGGTTGTGCTTTTGCCGGCGCCACCGACGGACGAGGCAATGCCGGGCCTCCCAGAGATGGAGCAGGTGGTTGTCCACGTCCGAGACCGCCTCTGAGAGCTGAATTTGAGTTTCGGAGGAGCGAAGGCCAGAGACCAATTGTTGTGACCAAGACTGGCAGCCCTGCTCATGTATGGGTGTGACATTGTTATAATTCTGCCTGAACTTGGTCCAATCTGGGAGTCGGGCTTGTGTTGTTGGTCGCGCGAAAGGAAGGGTCCTAATCGTAGTATTCAGGAGGCAGTGGTCGCTGCCGAGGGTTTCCTCGGTGTTGACCCAGTCTGCATATTGAATGTTGCGGGTGAAGGTCAAGTCCGGACATGTATCCCTGGTCACGGAGTTGCCTATACGAGTTGGGTGGACTGGGTCAGTGTGAAGAGTGAGGCCCAGCGTTGACGCAAGCTCCGCCAACTTGCGTCCCCGCTTCTCTTCACGGCAGTAACCCCACATCCGAGCGGGAGCGTTGAAATCGCCCACAATCAGGAGGGGGTCCCGACCCGCAACTCTCAGTGCGCGGCTAAAGAGGTCCGCAAATGATACATTCGGCAATTTCGGATTGCAGTATACACTGAGTATGTGTAGCGGTGGGTCCTGTTTGCGGAGTGGGAGGAGGGTCACCATTACATAGGAGTATTCAAGTTGCATGTCTAAGTCGACCTGGTTGGCTGTATAATTTCTATGGACTAATAGACAAGACGAGGGATCCTGCTGGAACGTCGTATAATTTGTTAGTACGGCGCCTTTCCCTGGCTCTTGGAGGGCAACTACGGCAGGCAAATGCTTAAAGGTTGAAAGGAAAAGTCGGAGGTCGGCCCGCTTAGAACGGGACCGGAGCCCCCGACAGTTCCATTGAGTAATCGTAATGGGGGAAGCCGATTTGGAAAGAGGGGAGCGCCTACACCGGTGGTGTCCCGCCATGATCAGATTTAGAGGTGAGAGGTGGAAGTGAGGTTGCCCCCGAGCCAGATACCAGGGGCTGAAGCTCAGCAACTGGAAGGGGGCAGCTGTCTTCGTCATCGTCAAGGTCATTTACTCGGCGGGACAATCTGGAGGGCCGACCAGATACGTCCTTAAGAGGACCGGTTCTGCGAGAAAGGCGGGTATTAGTCGCGACGTGTTGAGCGATCATAGAGGGGATGGCCTCCATGACTCTAGCGATGAGGCGTTCCATCGCAGTTTCCAACAGGGTGTCAAATTTCGCATTAAGACGGGCTTCGAGTTCGGCAAGGGAAGGTTCCAGAGCCGGCGCCACCGCCGTCTCGCTCTCCATAGCGTCCGCGTCGGGGGTACTAGGGGGAGGGGGAGTTGTTTTAGCTTCTAAGGCTTCAATTTTGGCAAGTAGCATCTCGTTTTGTTCCCGGAGAGAAGCTACAAGGTTGTGGAGCTCAGCGTCAGCCGCTGAGCGAGGGGGAGGGGAGAGGGGTGGGAGGAGGAGGCAACCCTGCCTGAACCGCTCACCTGTTTGCCATTTTTGACGACGCTCGCCCAGGAACCGGCCGCGCCATTCTTGTCCTGAGAGCGGGCTTGCTTCTCCTGGCCGCCGTGTGGAGGCGGTGGTTGCACTGGACAGCTCTTGACGTCCTTCCCGCTAGTAGGCGTCTCTCGTTTTGAAGCATCGCTGCTTGGGTGACGTGGCTGCCTGCCCGTCCCGCTGGATTTCCCGCCCTTAGGGGCGGCTGGCTTGGTATGCCGATATTTAGCACTGCAGTCCCGCGAGTTCGTGGCATGGCCATCACCACAAACCGCACATTTTGGCATACACTGGTGAGGGGCCCGCACCCCCTCTTTTATGGGTGCCTGCTGTCCACACAGGCTACACTTGTCTTGTGTTGGGTTGGGACAAGAGTCCGCCCGATGGCCGACAGTTCCACACAAACTGCAGGCCGGAATAGTGCGCAAATCAAATATTGGTGCACTGTGACAATCTCGGAGTTGTAGTGTACGTATCGAGGCCTCACCGTGCCGGCAAAAGTGAGCCGAGCCTTGTTTGAGGAGCCGAATTTGCGGATATCGAGTAAAGTGCCGCTCCTCCACTGCACGCAAGGTTGGAGAGACTCAGACGTCTCTTGGTTGGCCACCGTAGTGACCCCATAGCAGACGTCCGCTTCGTGTTCTTTGAGATGGCCGGCGAGAGGCACATCTCCTATGGTCGATTTGATAGAAAAGTCGCCTAGCAGACGGTCTGCGACGTGAGCGTTCCGGGTGCTGGCGAGGATCAAATTTTGACCCTTGCTTAAAAGGAGGCTCAACTCGGCTGCGTGAGGCGCCCCGAGGAAAGCGCCGAACGCGGCACCGAGCTCGCCGTGTTGAAAGGCGTCCCGGATTGCCAACGATTTCCGGGGCTTGATCACGATGACAAAGTCGTTCTTTTGAAACTTTGGTAAAGGCTTGGGCCTCCACTTGGTCACTGGGTTGCGGCCCTTACGGCCGGAGTCCTTCGCCGCTTGCGGGGCGGGAGCTTGGTGGGTTACATTTTCGGCGGTTGCCGAGGCGTCCGCCGCTATTTTGGACTCTCGTCTGGAGCGACGCTCAAGTAGACGGAGGAGAGATTCATTGCGGATCGGGTCCGCGGGTGCCGATTTGGGTTCCACAGTGACGGGAACGGTCGACCAAGACATGGCGTCCGGGTCATAACCGCGTTGAACGGGCGTCTCCGTCATCTTGCTGAAAGCAGGAGCTCCCTCGCAGCCGAACGCCGGCGCAGCCGTTAGGCTTAGCGTCGGCGTCGGAGACGGGAAGGAAAACCCGCTTTAAAATTTGAAAAACTGGGCCCACCTGAATGAAATTGGTGTCCACGGATGCCGATCAGCTTGCCGAATCCAAAGTGAGCAAAATTGATGAGGTCCAACGACTTGAGTCGTGGCTCCTGTCAAAAAATGACGGAGCCGAAGCGCCACACGTCTCACTGACGCGATACGCTGCCGCGTTCCAAACACGAGGCCGTAGAATGAATCGGGCGGTGGGGCGCCGTCTTCTTCCCGGGCGCTGATTTCACCGACGATGGAGAAGCCGACGGCGTTTTGTGGTCGCGGCGTTCCGCCACCGGCACCTGAATTTGGGTGACTTGGCGGCTTGACAGGTCGCTGGTTAGCTGGGAGCTCTGGTCGTTTCGCCTTGGGGGGTGGTGGTAGTGAAAACATTAGGTATGTTTGGATCAGCCCGTAAGAGACCGATCCTTACAAACACTAGGTGGAGGTCCCTAGTATGGGACCCCACTGACGGTGGCCGCCGCTCGGGCGCGCCCGACTAAGGCTTGTTGGGCCTGTAAGTCGTGGCAGCCGAACAGGGTCGCCTCCCAGTCCTCCCGGTTGGGTTGGGGATGGGGGGAATAGCGGGGTTGGAGGGACAGGCCCACACCATGTGATAGGTGTCAGAAGACACTGCACTACAGTGTGGGCAGCTGCCGCTAAAGGAGGGGTCAAAATGTTTTAGCGCTGCCGGGCACAGCAATGTATTGGTGACAAGGCGGAGAAATATCCGCTCCATTTTAATCGGGTCTATACATTCAAAGATATTACAACATATTATCAAAATTGTCATCACCTTTACCCAAGCCCATGTAAAGGCCTGACGAAGGCGGATGAGCGGCTCCTTCTCCGCCTTCTCACCAATACATTGCTGTGCCCGGCAGCGCTAAAACATTTTGACCCCTCCTTTAGCGGCAGCCTTGGGGCCAGGCACCTTCGGCTGCCGGAATTTTCCCGTGTAGTGCCGGGAGTTGGTAGCGTGGGCTTGCCAGGAGAAGGTTGTCAGCAGAGGTGTCACGCTTTTGAGGGGTGTCCATCGAGATATGTGAAACAGTTACTGCGTGATATATGTGAGACAGTTACTGCGTAATTTCCTTTCCTCAAATAAAATTTTCATTTTCTTCATTATGGCCCCTCTCTCTCTCTTTCTTCTTTCACTCCCACTTCCTCCCTTCCTGTACGGTACGGTTCAGGTGTCCACCGACATTTCCTTTCCTCAAAAAGCGTTGCGGTCAAAGGGCAAGGCATCGCGCAGAACCGATGGTGGCGTTCTGTTCCGTGCACCCCCTGGCAACGCTACAACACGCTGCCGCGTTCCACTCCTAAAGGCGAAGCTTCAGCGCCAATAATTAGCAGCTAATTAGTATTTAGTCAATAATCAGTAATTAGCCATTAATGAGTAATTTGTCATTACTTAGTATTTAGTCATTATTATGTGTGACGCCACCAGTGCCACAGAGGCAGTCAAAGTGGTGCGGAAAACGCTTTCGCCTCTACGCACTTTAGACTAAGTTCCCCCTGAATTTTTGGTTGAGGAGATGGGCTTCTCGGAGTTCCCAATAGCTGTTGACCGCCCCAGGTACAACAAACGCTCGTTGAATGTGTTAATGGGAAGGCCAAGAGCCCTTTTGATGGCTTTGCGGTGTATGAGCTCGAGTTGATCCTCGTCGTGTTTGCGCATGCGAAGGTAGGGGGTTGTGTAGAGAATTCTGCTCGTTACGAAGGCATGTGCCAGCCGCAAAGCATTTTAGAGCGCAGCTTTTTAGCGCCCGTTTCTGCGTTTCGCGGCGTCGCCGTCGCCGGCGCCGTTGTCCATTGTAACCACCAGCGGACACAATCGCTCTTTAAGCTGCGGAACAAATTGGTTTGGTTTAGTTTAAGGGTTTAACGTCCCAAAGCGACTAAGGCTATGAGACACGCCGTAGTGGAGGGCTCCGGAAATTTCGACTACCTGGGGTACAAATGGAGCGGGAGCTTAGAAAGCAGAGGGCAAGATGGGTAAATTAATTTTTGAGGAAAGGAAATGGCGCACTATCTGTCTCACACAACTCGGTAGACACCTGAACCAGAGGGAAGGCGCATAACTGCCCTCTTGGAACAGTGGACACCTCAATCGTGCTTTAAGCTATGTGGTGGTGGTGGTGAAAACTTTTAATTTCTGAAATAGAGTTTGGGAGCCACAGAGTGGCCACGCTACATGGTCGGCGTCCCTAGTCCGGGACACCGCATGACAATGCCCCGTCTCTAGCCCGTTTCACCAGAGCCCTTTGGGACTCAAGCGAGGAGCAGTTGAGAAGGGCAGTCTCCCATGCCTCTCTGGAAGGGGTAGGGGAAGGGGGGAGGTGGGGATTTTGAGTACATGCCCACACCATGTGGAAGATATCACAGGTCTCCCCACAGTGTGGGCATCGCCCATCCGTGTTAGGATCGTAATGCTTTAAGATTGCAGGACAGAGTAGAGTACCTGTCTGCAGGCGCCTTAAAGTTCGCTCCTCCGTCTTACTCAGCCCCTTTGCAGGGGCCGGGAAAAGGCGGTGGATGTCGCTATAATGCGTTATAATTTCCTTGAATCGCAGCAGCGGCTGGTTAGTCTCCGAGCCAGAAGAGCTGGGATGAAGAGCCCGGTGAGTAAGCGCTCGGGCAGCCGCGTCAGCGGCCTCATTACCTCGTAAGCCCTGGTGGCCAGGAGCCCAAATGATTCTTTTGGGTGTTGGATCAGTGGCAGTCCGTCTTAGAATGCAAGCAGCTAAGGGGGAGATCTCCCCTGCCAAGTAATGATCACATGCTTTTCGGGAGTCCGTAATGATGATTCTCGAATTGGCGTGGGCGGCAGCAAGCGCTATCGCTACTTCCTCGGCTCGCATTGAATTCGGGGCTCGAAAAGAGAGTCCATCAACGTGCATTTCCTGGTGAACGACAGCGGCCGTGTAAAATCCCGTGGGCGATGGGCCTGCTACGTCTACATAATATACACCGGGTCGGGAGCCGTGTTGTCTCTCAAGAGCCCGAACCCGCGCTTGTCGCCTGTTTACGTGCATGTCGGTGTCCATGTTACGGGGGAGCGGGGAGACCCAGAGCCTATGGCGCCACAGTACTGGGATACGCTCCGCCTCCTCTGGAGTGCAGTCGTGTTGGATGTGTAAGCGGTTTAGCAGGCGGCGCCCAGGGGCCGTCTGCATGAGCCGCGTGTATTGGTTCACGAGGTGGGCCTCCCGCAGCTCCTGGTAGGAGTTTAGCACCCCCAATGCCTTGAGTTTGGCATTAGAGGTAGTCACCGGGAGATCCAGGGCTCGCTTAGTTGCCTTGCGGATGACAGCGTCTATTCGCGCCTCGTCTTGCTTAGTAGTGCGGAGATATGGCACGGCGTAGAGGATCCGGCTAGTCACGAAGGCATAGACGAGCCGAAGCGCGTCCCTGCCCCGCAGACCGCCCCGCTTGTTGGAAACGCGGCGGATCATGCGCCCTACCTGTTCGCCTACTCTCTTGAGTTTCAGAATGGTGGAGTCCGGTCTGAGTCTGTGGTGAATGAAAAGGCCCAGAATACGGAGCTCCTCCACCTCTCTAATAGGACCTCCTGACAGAGAGATGTGAATTGCTGTCCTATCCTTTGGGTTCGCTCTGACATGCAAAAGCTCTGATTTCGCTGGAGCACATTGGAGCCCACAGTCAATGGCATACGCATCGACTATGGAAGCGGCCTGCTGAAGGCGGGCCTCCATGTCCCCAAGGCTCCCCTCAGTGGTCCAAATTGTAATGTCATCTGCATACAACGCGTGTTGAATGCCTTCCACCCGGGCCAGTTGGCTTGGGAGGTGCATCATAGCTATGTTGAACAGGAGCGGTGATAACACCGCTCCCTGAGGTGTACCCCGTGTTCCCATCATGTAAGGGCCGTATTCCTCGCCCTCAATCCGAAGAAAGGCCTGGCGATTAGTCAAGAAATTTCTTACATACGCGTAGGCCCTAGCCCCACAATCGGTAGAACTCAAGTTGGCCAGGATGCTTCCGTGTTTAACATTGTCGAAAGCTCCTTTCAGATCAAGGGCGAGGATGGCTTTGTCATTGTGTTGCATAGTTGTGGGTCGTATTACATCCCTGTGCAGCTGGAGAAGGACATCCTGTGCAGACATGTGGGGGCGAAACCCGAACATGGTAACTGCAAAGAAGCCCTTACTCTCCAGGTATGGAGAGAGGCGATCCCGAACCATCGTCTCCATAAGCTTGCCCGCACATGAGGTCAGTGATATGGGCCTCAGGTTGTCCGTATTCACGGCCTTACCTGTTTTAGGGATAAACGTCACAAGTGACGTTTTCCACTCGGGAGGGAGTGGAC
Organism: Amblyomma mixtum; assembly: GCF_055824585.1. NCBI lineage: Eukaryota > Metazoa > Arthropoda > Arachnida > Ixodida > Ixodidae > Amblyomma > Amblyomma mixtum. The sequence continues at coordinate 24,505,824 of NC_143015.1, forward strand.
GACCGTCCCAGATCTGGTTGATGTATTCTAATAAATGGAGGTAGGCTGAGTCCGGTAGGTTCGCCAACAGGTTCACTGTTATGTGATCCCGTCCCGGAGCCGTACCCCGGCGCATTTTTGCTAAGGCCGCCTTAAGGTCGTGCAACTCAAAAGGGGCATCAAGTGTTTCATTAGGCCTGCCAGAGTACATGTACTCAGGCCCAGGCGGGTCCTCCGTACGACAAAGATATCTGTCGCACAGAGTGTCCGCAAGTTGCGCCGTCGTACCTTGATACCCTTGCAGAGCCCGCCGGAGCTGCTTTTGCGTCTCCCCTTGTAAGGAGATAGCGCCACCCAGCGGCGTTCGTGAGGAGAAGACAAAGCACGAGGAGCGCGTGCTGCGAGGTATGCCGGGAGAGGTCGAACAGGATTACGTGGCAGAGGAAAGAAGAGCGCGGTGGCCGACAGACGTGGACGAGTTCTGCTGGCTCCCCGAGTTCCGGGCTTGGGCCTTAGCCGCAGACGTCCGGGCCACCAGACCTGGACATCCATCGTCGCGAGCCTCAACCACCAGGCCCAGGCGCCACTCTTCTCCGACCACCCGTCAGCTGCTCCACCCAGGCCGCCTCTGGCGCCTACGCGACCTTTTCCGGGATACCAGACCTGGGAACCGTGCCGGGTGCCCACGAACGCTGACGCTGCGGTAGCGTTTCATCGACGTTGGAACGCCAAGAGACTCCTTGACTGCCCGACACCCAGCCAGTCCTCCCCGCTCGTTGCTCGAATAAGACAAGTAGTGTGAACTTTCCTCTTTGACTCTTTTTCCTGCATTTATCATAAGCACTTTGTTCTGTTCCCCCGTGTGTTTTTCCCGTGTATTGTTGTGTTGTTCTCTTGTTCCTTTCCTTTCTTCTCGCTCATATTGTAATTGGTTTCCTTTCCGTTAAAAGCCGCCTCGTTTATTGTTTGTACTTTGGTGTTTGTTGAAAATAAGACCTGCAATCATCTTCACACAGATCCTCACAAATTTGGCGTCCACTACGACAGGACGAGGTCGGTTTTTATTTATTTGCCTGTTGTGTTAATTTAGGAACAATATGAGCGCTTCAGATTTGGTTGCTTTGGGCGAGCGCATGGGCTTGTGCGGCGCGGAGTTACGAGCGTGGGTGGAGGACGAGCTTCGTAAGGCACGGGAAGAGAGAGCCGCGGAGCGTGAAGCTGCTAAGCAGAAATTGGAATTAGAGGCACGGAATTTAGAGGCGGAGCGTGAAGCTGCTAAGCAGAAATTGGAATTAGAGGCACGGAATTTAGAGGCGGAGCGTGAGGCTGCGAAGCAGAAACTGGAGTTAGAGGCACGGAATTTGGAGTTAGAGGCACGGAATTTGGAGACGGGGCGTGAAGCTGCGAAGGAACGTTTGGAGTTAGAGGCGCAGAACTTGCAGCTACAAATAAGGCTCAAGGAGGGTGGCGCAAATCTTCCGAGTGACCGTGGAGAGCGTAGCGTCACACCGGCTAGCTCCATTAACCCGCACAGCCTCATACCACAGTTCAATGAAGCGCGGGATGACCTCGATGCCTACTTAAAGAGATTTGAGCATGTGGCCACGGGGCAGGGTTGGCCAAAAGAAAAGTGGGCAACGGCGTTGAGCTTGTGCCTTGGTGGCGAAGCACTTAGGGTCTTCGGTCGGCTCTCGCCTGAGGATTCCGTGGATTATGACAAAGCGAAGCTTGCCTTGCTTCAGAGGTTTAGGTTCACCGCGGAAGGTTACCGAGAGAAGTTTCGCCAGAGCAAGCCCCAGGATGGAGAAACGGCCTCGCAATATGCTGCCAGGTTGTTTAGCTTCTTTGACCGTTGGGTCGAGATGCGGGGTGAAGGCCGCACTTTTGAGGTGGTTCGCGAGATGGTCGTGAGCGAACAATTTCTGAACAACTGTCATTCTCGTTTAGCCCTTTTCTTACGTGAGCGGGAGGGCAAGACAGTTGCCAAGCTGGCGGAGGCTGCCGATCATTTTCTTGAAGCACAACGGCAAAATAACTTGTTGGTCTTTAAAGAAAAGGGGGAGCACACGATAGGTAAAGCCAAAGACGAGATTTCAGGTCCACAGGCTCGCCTTCGGTGTTTTCTTTGTGACAAGACTGGGCACAAGGCGTCGGATTGTCGGACGAAGCCGAAGCAATTGTATTGCACCTGGTGCCGCGAGGTAGGACATGATGCCCAGTCGTGCAAAGCTAAGAGGCCAGGAGACCGTGAGGAGTCCTCCTGTTGCATGACACCTCGACATTCACATCCCGATAACCCTGCAGAGGTAACGCGCGTAGAGGGCCAGTTGGGGGAGATGGTCTGTCCTTCCAACCCGGTGGAAACTGCTATGCCCGTGGCGCACGGTGAGGTGTTCGGCCAGCATGGTTCGGTATTACGGGATACGGGCAGCACCGGTATTGTTGTGCGTGAGTCTCTTGTACCGCCAGCGGCACTAACAGGGAAAAAGGCTACATTATTCTTGGCCAATGGGACCCGTGTAGAAGTTCCGGAAGCGGAGGTGGTGATTTCTTCTCCATACTTCTCGGGTAAGGCCATCGCGCGGTGCTTGTCTACACCCCTGTACGACATCATAATCGGCAATGTCCCTGGCGCTAAAGCTCCATTCTCAGTCGACCCGCCAGTTCTCACTGATCAGGCAGTTTCCCTTGCCATGACGGGTGCGGTCGATGTTCCTTCCCTTATGGTGACAGCAAAGGTTTCAGAGAGTAGTAAAAGCCCCACTCTGAACACACTCCACTTGTCACGGCCGGAGTTTCGCCTCAAACAGGAAGAAGACCCGACCTTAGAGGTGTGTCGCAGGAAGTTGGGGCAAATATTTCATGGCAAGGGACAGACCGCCCACTCCTTTGATAGTGATGACGGTGTTCTCTTCCGGACATACCAAGTGTGTCCCGGCCAAGTCGTTGAGCAAGCGGTGGTACCGAAGGGCTTACGCACGCAAGTTCTTAAGTTGGCGCATAAGAGTGCATTATCCGGCCATCATGGAATACGGCAAACAATAGCTAGGGTGCTCAGTGAGTTTTACTGGCCCGGTGTACAGGCTGACATTAAGAGTTATGTCAGATCGTGTGATATGTGTCAGCAAACTGTGTTGAAGGCAAGGGAGAACAGAGTGAATAACATCGTAGGACGGGAACATGTAAAATCATGGTTGAAACCGAGGTCGGTTTGGAGAAAACGGTTTCACAAAGGAAAACGGAAGTACTAGCCGAAAACGTTCTCGCGACGGTGAAGTGGTTTGATGTGAACAATGGAATACGGAAGAATGTAGCCCACACCTGTTGTTGGAATTATTTGTGTTTGTTCATGTTTGTTTTTGAGTGTCGGCTATCTACTTTTTATGCTTTCCGTGTTTCTTCGCCCTCTATGGACGCTTTACGTTGACTTTCCATGTGCTCTCTGTGCTGTGTGTGCGAAGGTCTGTGAACGCTTCGAACATTGACGACCGTCGTATTGTGTGTGGTGTGTAGTGTGCGCGCTGTGGTGCGGTGTTCTGTGTTGCGATCGTCGAACGCGTCTGGTGTCGCTCTCCTGAAGTTGAGTTCTTTCCCTTGGAAAAAACTTCCGAAGAGGGGGCCTTCTGTAAGGAGATAGCGCCACCCAGCGGCGTTCGTGAGGAGAAGACAAAGCACGAGGAGCGCGTGCTGCGAGGTATGCCGGGAGAGGTCGAACAGGATTACGTGGCAGAGGAAAGAAGAGCGCGGTGGCCGACAGACGTGGACGAGTTCTGCTGGCTCCCCGAGTTCCGGGCTTGGGCCTTAGCCGCAGACGTCCGGGCCACCAGACCTGGACATCCATCGTCGCGAGCCTCAACCACCAGGCCCAGGCGCCACTCTTCTCCGACCACCCGTCAGCTGCTCCACCCAGGCCGCCTCTGGCGCCTACGCGACCTTTTCCGGGATACCAGACCTGGGAACCGTGCCGGGTGCCCACGAACGCTGACGCTGCGGTAGCGTTTCATCGACGTTGGAACGCCAAGAGACTCCTTGACTGCCCGACACCCAGCCAGTCCTCCCCGCTCGTTGCTCGAATAAGACAAGTAGTGTGAACTTTCCTCTTTGACTCTTTTTCCTGCATTTATCATAAGCACTTTGTTCTGTTCCCCCGTGTGTTTTTCCCGTGTATTGTTGTGTTGTTCTCTTGTTCCTTTCCTTTCTTCTCGCTCATATTGTAATTGGTTTCCTTTCCGTTAAAAGCCGCCTCGTTTATTGTTTGTACTTTGGTGTTTGTTGAAAATAAGACCTGCAATCATCTTCACACAGATCCTCACACCCCTCTCGTTTGAGAGGGGTTGATTAGACTGCGAAAGAGACGCCACGTCCCCTTCGAGCTCATCTGATTAGCTGCGGCGTCGCAGCGTGCTATCCAATTTGAATCTGAGAGTTCGGCAGCATACGCTGCAGCTTGCTCTGTGAGTTTGACTATGCGGTCGCGTAATTTGCGATTAGTTTTCTGCTTTTTCCACCGTTTAGTTAAGCTCCGGCGCGCCTCCCACAAATGCAGGAGGTGGGTGTCCACTGCGGGGATCTCTTCGGTGGTTTGTAGTGTTGTGACGTGTTGTTTCTGAATGTTGTATATGCGGTTAGCCCACTCCGCGTAGCCGCCGGAAAATAGTACGGGAGGGATAGTGTGATTTCGGAATTTGTGCCAATCGGTCAGCTTGGCCTGACCCCATTTTTTGCGCGCTGCCTTCGCCATGAGTGTAATCCGGAGAAGGAGGTGATCGCTGCCTAGAGAATCTCCCAAGTTCTCCCAAGCAGCCGCTCTAGCATTTTTGACGAGAGAAAGGTCTGGACACGTGTCGCGGGTTACGTGGCGGTAGTGACCGATGTGCTCTGCATGCGTTGGCATTGATAACGTTAAAGGGATGCTGAAAGGTTTCCCAAAAAAATTGAGTGAAGAGATGCACTTTACAGTTTTCCACCCTCGGAATTCGAATTTCTCATCGAAATTAGGCAAAGGAAAGCGCAACCTATTTTATTTTGGCGAAAAGTGCAGCAGCAGCCTCGGGCCAGCTCGCGCGCCTCGTTGCCGCCTGTGATTGGTTGAGCGCCTCGTGGCGTAAACACTGGCGTTGGCTCGGTGAGCCCGGCTCGGTCGCCGCCGATGTAGTACATGAAGCGCGGCGCGCGGTGGTTCGGGCTGTTGGTTTGATGCTTATATCACGATGTAACACATCGAAGATTACCAGGACAATCTTGGCGTCATCCCCTACATGTACGAACCAATCGCAAAGAGCAAACCGCTCCAAGGAAGCAACGATGCTGGCGCAAACGGTGCTTTTGGCTTGAACGAAAGCGAAGTGTCAGCATCTCCACGTGTTGGAAATGTCCTTTCGTGAGCGTACTTTTCTAGCCAAACTTCATTCAGAGATACAATAAATTAATTTTGAAGCGAGCAAATGTAGCATAGCACTGCCCCACGAAATTTTCCTAATGCAATGTAAGCGGATGCGACCGTCGGCATTGTTGTCTAGCCGCTTGTCAGTGCTGCCGCAAATCTGCTTGTAATCCACACAGGCCATTGACATGCGCAAGAAGTTATCAGGCTCTTTTTAGACGCAAATCTTATGCTGGCATCGCTTCATGGTCGCTGCGTGCCGGCTCGGTGCATAAAACACGTGTAAAACCGAAGTTCGCGGCGCTTTGCGGCAGAACTCGTCGAGGTGACAAACGTGCGCCCTCCGTTCTGCGTGCAAAGATGGGATCTGGCAGTAAACTGAAATCCTTGTTTAGGCGAGTTGCTTCATACTGCAAGCCCTTGTAGGAATATCTCCACCCGTTTGCGGTCGCCTTTATCGCGCTGTTCTCAGATCAAGCGACAAGTGATTTTTTTTCACTAACTCGATGGCCTCGTGCTGCAACCCAGCAGGCCGAATCGGAAGGCTGGCTGTAGCACACGTGGCGCACAATTATATAATATTATTATTAATGTATGAAGCCATGCTGCACTCGGGAATTTTTTACGACTGGTTTGGTTTGGTTTATGAGGTTTAACGCCCCAAAGCGACTAAGGCTATGAGAGACGCCGTAGTGAAGGGCTCCGGAAATTTCGACCACCTGGGGTTCTTTAACGTGCACTGACATCGCACAGTACACGGGCCTCTAGAATTTCTCCTCCAAAGAAATTCTAGCCGCCGCGGCCGGGATCGAACCCGCGTCTTTCGGGTCAGCAGCCGAGCACCATAGCCACTGAGCCACCGCGGCGGCAATTCTTTTTTTTTTTTACGACTACACGTGTTATTATAAATGTTTTCCTGGCAGAACACTTTACTGGTAGTGGCTGCATTAGAACTTCAACAGACTTGTCAGCCTTGTCATCACTTTTAGAAAAGTTCGATGCAGGATCCTCAGCAGCATCTGCCAGTGGAATTCGACTTGTTGCACAGTAATGATTTGTATTGCTGTTTGGGGTGCATTCTTGACTGTCTGGTGTGCAGCCTCCAGGTGTGATGTCATTTTCCATGCACTCTTGATTTGCACTATCGTATGGTGTGCAGTCTTGATCTTGCAGCAGTTCGGCAAGAACCTGAAAGGCATAAGCCATATGATGTTATTGTTGCAAACAGAACAAAAGTGTGCTTCAGTATGAGTAAAATCTTCTGGTTTATTTCATAAACCATTTTGTTGATTAGCGAGCTCCGTGAAAAGTGAGATCATTTATTATATACCAGGTGTTTCTTTATAAGGTCCAAAATTTATTTTTAAAAACGGGTAACTAACTTTGTATTAATTTTATCCCTGGGGCTATATTGGGGGATATGGCAGACACCAGTAATAGGCAGAAGGCTTCTATTAGCTCACTAAACTGCATATCTTAATTAAATTTTTATTTTCATATTATGTTGTATTTGCAGATTTGGAGCACCTCCTATAAATACTATAGCCAAACAAAAAAGATCTCTTTAAAAACTTACACCCTGACAGGCAACTTCAAGCGCTAACACAGCGCCAGCGGCTGCGTCCGACGTAGATCGCTAAAAAAAGTGTGCGCTTTGGGGCCGGACTGCAAGCGCCATGACTGCGCACATTTGGCGCTGACGAGGCGGCTATCAGCCAGGCCCCAGGCGAAACCAAACTGAAAACGAAACGCCGCGCGCCCGTATACCAGAAACATCTGCAAACAGTTTTCTCGGCGCTCCGAGCACGAAGAAAAATGTGCCCCGTACTACTCCCTATGTTCTCGCCACTGAGGGCTACGCATGAATCCTAGAATATCTGAGCTCCAATGTAATTGAGTAAAGAGTCTGCATATAACGTCTTTTCACGTGCTCGCTTACCGAACGAAGTTCTCTGCTCACGCGCGGCGCGCAGTCTCCGGTTGTGAGGCGCACTTCGCGTCGCTCCACCTCTTGCAGTATTAGTAGCAGTTTAAGATTTTTATTCAGCCAAAAAATATAGGGCCGAGCTCTGATATGAGTAATGCTGTACGAGATGCATGATGCATCTCGTACAGCTAAGCACTTATATTAGATGCATAACAGCTAAGCAACAGCTAAGCACTTATTTTGTAAGCTGCAGTTTGCTGCCGTCCTGCCGTTCTCATTCCAGCGCCGTTCATCTCACTACTACCGAAAGTCTTGCATCCACGAAATGACGTGCCATACACTACACACAACACCGGTTCGCGCAGTCAAATTCTCATAGAGTTAATAGACAAATTCTTACCTTGAGCTTCCTCCTTTTCGCGAAAGCTAGCCTCGGTGGCGGTGACGAGCTCCTGTGCGCGAAGACAGACGGTAGTGCGCCGGGTTTCAGTCGAGCTGACTTTGTTGACAGGCCCAATGAACGCATTATCGACAGGCTCTGGTTATAGTCTTCATCACGAAAGAGTTCAGAGCATAGCACTGTAGTCTTTGACGGCTTGAAATCCCTTCGCTTCACAGCAGCGACCCACCTCGCGGAAAGCTTCTTATTTTGCGGGAAATAATGAAAGACCACATCGTCGCGGCCGCTGGTGTTAGTGCAGCCGAAGGCTGCGCAGGACGCCGGCATGATGGTCCACCGCTTCACTGGATGCTGCACACGTTTCTGTACGTCACCACAAACATAAAAACGCACAAATACAGGCACACACGGCAGATCGAAGCAGCTTACGATGACACCCACGCAGAAACAAGCACGGTCGCGGAGGCTGCGAGGCGACGGAACACCAAGGTTTACGTCACCACCCCACGGTTTCCGGTTTCGGCTCGCATCGTCACTGTCATCAGCAGCGCTCGGCGGACAGCGGGGGGCGGAGCTACCGCGCAATTTTAAACGGCGATTACGTCGCTCCTAAGTGATTAATCTGCAAAAAAATTTCACCCGCATGATTTTTAAGGTTCCCACATCCATACGTGAGCATCTTAATGAATTCGAAAATCTCTTCAGCTTCCCTTTAAGCCAGAAACTCAGCGTTCGT